>NC_092816.1:181820815-182120815 GCF_023375885.2 Dermacentor andersoni
CATGGACGAGGGTGGTTTCCGAATTGTGCGCCATCGTAAATACAGGGTGGAGGGCATTCCAGTGTTAATCACTGCAACATCCGAACGAGATGATTTAAGGCAAGTAAACCCTATTGTCTTGTATTCTGAGCTTGAAACGATTCTCGGTAAAGCACCAGTGAAGAGCCGCTTCACAGCGCAGGGAGCATTGCTCTTAGATGTAGAGACAGAAGGACAAGCCAACGTCCTTCTAGAGACCAAGAATATCGGCGGCATAGTCATATCTGCCCGTGTCCCACATAGTTATATGAAAAACACGTGCATTGTTAGAGGAGTCCCTAAATGGTACTCGGATGAAGAGCTGCTCACCTACCTGAGACCTCAGGGAGTATTCCATGCAAGAAGAATCATCCGTCGGGTCCAAACCTCGTCATCTGAATGGGAGTCAAGGCGCACTAACTCGGTGGTTCTCACATTTGCTCCAAATTCTGAACGCCCGGAGAAGATCAACCTTGGGTTCACCAGACACGAGCTTGTCGACTACGTGGAGACACCACCACGCTGTTTTAAGTGTCAGCGCTTCGGACATATCGCTAAGTACTGTCGTGGGGAACAGAGGTGCAAGCGCTGTGGGGGACCTCATGACTTTAAGACGTGTGCAAGTAAAGACAACTTTGTGTGTGCAAATTGCGGCGGTGACCATCCTGCTATCTACGGTCGATGCCCTGCGCGGACAGCTGCTCAGCGAAGAAATAAGTTGTTTGTTCTGGGTCGAAAGAGTGCAAGCGCACCATCGAACACGAAGAAGACGTCCAGATCACCACAACTAACTGGTTTGGAAACAGAGTACGTATCTCATTTCCCGCGTCTCACACCGATAAACGAAGTTATTGAGCCAACGCAAACGGTCTCAGCGGCTGAGAAACCTGTTCGAAAAGAGTCCGAAAAACGCACCTATGCGGCCGCAGTCAACCAACCTCAAGTACCACTTGGCAACAGTCAGCAGGAAAACTGCCAGCATGTGATACGCGCTTTGTTCACGGCACTACGTTCCCACGTCGCGAAGATGCCTGCTAGTTCAACGAAGGATATGCTGGAAGCAGTGCTGGCTCTTGAGTCAGTAATACTCTGCACTACTTCCGCATACGCTCAGTAGCATAATGGCAATGTCTCGCCCACTTGGTCCATTCCGTCGTCCAAACGTGCCCTTAATAATGCACTGGAACTGCACCGGTATTCTACAGCGTCTTTCTGAACTCAGCCTTTCCTTCGAGACATACCTATACCAATTCTAGCCCTCTCGGAGGCCGGTCTCCGAAATGAAAGGACGATCCCAGGGTACATCAGACATGGAAATACGAGTATACCATCATTTGCAAATGGAAGTGCGATGATATACATCAGGCGAGAAATACCTCACGTCACCTTACCAGTGCAAGACCTTTGTTCTAACTTCTTGGAAGTCGCCGCTGTGCAAGTGTGCCTAGGAAAACGAAAACTCAGTGTGGTATCGGTGTATATAAGTCCGCGCAGGAAGGTCCCCATGGAGGCATTCATAAAGGACCTTTGCATTCGTTGCCCCTCCCCTATAATAACCTGTGGCGACTTCAACGCACATCATACGCTTTGGGGAGATAGGACTGCAGATTCCCGAGGCAAGGAACTTGTCACAGCCGCGGATGCTGCTGACTTATGTATCGCGAACGATGGCAAACCGACTTTTTTCAGACCACCAAATTCATGGAGTTCCATAGACCTTGTGATCCATTCTACAGATCTTGTCGTATCGTCAACAACGGCCCCAGACAGGATGGGCAGTGACCACTTTCCGATCTTCACCAACCTCACTTGAACACTTGAATTTTACGATCACTGATATATGAGTGAATGAATCGCAGAAGATAGCCCTTTACGCCCATGGCCTGCAAACTATTTAGTTTTGAGCTCTGAAGGACGCTATCATAAGCCTTTGATACGTCTAGGAAAATAACTAGTGTTGAAAGGCGGAAAGCTCTATGATGTTCAATGTGGCTTATCAAGTCTAAACCGTTATCTTGCGCGCTTAAACCTGTTCGGAATCCAGTCACGCATGTTGGCAGAGTCCTTCTATCTTCGAGCCACTAAGATAAACGCTTACTTGCCAGCTTCACCATGAGCTTAGCCACACACGACGTCAGTGATACAGGACGATACGAGGCCAAGTCTGTCATTTCTTTGCCGGGCTTCAGCACAGGGACAACACCAGCCACGTTTCATGAAGGAGCAAAGTCGCCAGCCTCCCACACTCGATTGAGATAGCTTAGGAGCACCTTCCGGTGTTCCAGAGGTAGGTTCTGGGTCATCTGGTTGGTATTGCCGTCAGGACCTGGTGCACATCGACGCCGCAGGCTGCTGAGTGCTGTCTGTAGCTGTCGATGTGTGAACGGGGCGTCCATAACAGACGTAGAGGTTGCAGACAGAGCGCAGTGTAAGTCGAAGGTATAGCTAAAGAGAGCTTCGCTTCGAAACTGCTCATATATTGTCGGCACGCGTGTATGTCTGCAGCACAGAATTATCTTTATGAAATAACTCGTCATATCAAATGACTTCTTAAATTTTTTAAAGTTTCTGATAATTCGACAGGCTCATCCTAAGGCCATTAGGTATATCCCACTGGGTTTTTGCCACTAGGTTGGCGTCACTGGGTATCTATCTATTCTTGACCGATTTTCTCCATGAGCAGTTTGGTCCTCTGTGAGCAAGAGTAGGAAGGAATTGTGCATGAATTCCGAATGATATAGTTTTGAAAGCCGTAGCTACAATCGCCACACCTAAGCGCCATCTTTGAGGAAAACTCAAATATGGGCGAAGTTACCGGTATGGCTTCCAATGAGTCACCATTTCGATTGATTCTTATTGAACAATATTGTGCAATAAAAGTTATAAACAAGAATAAGGTGCCTAAGAAAAGTAGGCCAATCTTTCCAAAGGATAACCTATCCGTCACAGGCGCCAATGTTAACCTCGGCGGGTTACTTTTAACGGGTTAGTAGGGTGACGTCACGTTTCGTCGTCGTCGGGACGGACTATCTGTAAAGGGCGAGACAAAAGAAAATGAGTGCTGTCGCTTCCCGTCTCTAGGCGTTGGTTCTAGGACAAAGGGACAAAAGCGCGATAGCGTGAAGGTGGTTGAAATAATAAAAAATAAAAACAGGAGAGCATAGGAGGCTTTTGGCGGGGGGGGGGGGGGGGGAGTGAGTGGTTAGGAAACCTTCAGAGAACTGATCAGAAGCCGTAGGTGTCGTAGGCAGCGTGCGTTTGTGTTCTTAGAAGAGCCGGGCGGCCGGTCAGTGCGTGAGTTACAAGACTACACGAGTTGAGAGAATGACTTGATTAGCGCAGCATCAGTGTGTCGGGTAATTTTGAGGGTCTTAAGATGGCGACACCGAGTCTGGGGTCAAAATTAGTCGTCGGTAGGCAGGGGCTTGGTCGTTCAAGGGATGTTTCAAGTCAAGGCGCCATAATAACTTTTTCGGCGGCTCCACCTTACAGGAATTAATTAATTAATTAATTAATTAATTAGCTAATTAGGTGGTTTTACGTGCCAAAACCACAATTTCATCATGAGGGACGCCGCAGTGGGGGACTGCGAATTAGTTCTGACTACCAGGGAATTTTAACGCGCTCCCAGTGCACGGGGCACGGTTATTTTTGCATTTTCCCATCGAAATGCGGCTGCCGCAGCCGGGATTTGATCCCTCGATGTCGTGCTTAACGACGCAACACCAGGGCTGCTAAGCCGTCCCCGCCGCGTGTTTTACTACACACGGTCGCGCTACTTCTGTAGACTGCTGAGGCTAACGTCCCTTGGAACGCCAAGCCATTGCCTTCCAACTAATGTATGACTCCGTCTCGCCATCTTAAGACCTTCAAAATTCAAAGTCATTCTTTTACCATATATCGTTTTGTTACGCGCACTGACCGGCTGATCTGCTCTCCTATGACCACAAACGCATGCTGCCTACAACGTCTACGACTTCTCTTCAGTTCTCTTCGTAAGCTCTTGCTCCCTCAAATTTTTTCTATGTCCTCCTCTATTTTTTTTTTTTTTTGCTGCAGCATTCCCGTTTTGCCGCTCTTCTCCGTTTGCTGCAGCATTCCCGTTTTCCCGCTCTTCTCCGCACGCCTTAGAAATCACGCCAAGTGATGGAGAAGCGTCAGCGCTCGCTTTCTTTTCAGTATCTCGCTTTACAGCCAGCCTCCGACGACGATGGCCGCAACTGACGTCGCTCTACTAACCGGTTAAAACAAAGCTGCGAGGAAGACGAAGCCGCCTTGGACGACGATATGTCTTGCTATCGGAAGGTTGGCTAGCCTTTCAGAGGCACCTTACCCCTCTTTATAACTTTTACACCAAAGTGTGCTTCTCTGTATATGAGCCCCCTTCTTGATTCAACAATACCCCAATTAAACCGATCTCTTTTTAATACTTGGGGAGTGTTTTTGATAAGAATTTACACTGGCATGTCCAAGTACAGAATGTATGCGCGAAGATCGCCAACATAGTCTAAACATTCACGGGGTTTCACGTGCACTATTTGTCTAAGAGCCGTAGAACGACTACAAAGGCAAACATTACGAATTATAAGCTGCAGTCATCTTACGAATAGCATTTTTCCGTCAAAATGCGTTGTTTTCCTTGCGATGCTCTTGATCTAAAAGACGGCTTTTCTTTTACTCTCTTCTTGGTAGTCTACTTGCATTACCTAACCGTATTACGCAACATACCTTCCAACTGGTGCTTTAACTTACAGAAACTCGTAGAATCATGGCGAAATATTGTGAGCATTCAGTTTAGCTAATATTTTTAACATGATAACCTTCTTGGTAAAAAGTGCACATATTTCGAGCATAGCACGCGAGTTGTTATTTCTATTCGTGCAAGCCCTGCGAATCTATGACGTGGGTTGGAGATATGCTTCAAGCATATGTTAATTTAAGGTTTAATTTACAATTTCTTTATGCAGCGAACCTACGCATTTTTGTCGTGTCTTGTTTCGAAACGCCAATTATCCGCATTACAGAATCGGACCAAATATATCCGCGTGCGTTTCTCGGCTGTTGAAAACGAAGTAACGTTAGTGGAATACTAGATTGATTCAGAAGCGCAGCCCGACACGGGTGAACAACACAAATCGCACGAGTCGGAATAGGACGCGTGACCGCAGCTTCAGAGCTACGCAGAGCACGATGTTGCGTTGCACAGTGTGTCTGTGTCACTGAGACACAAGTGGAACGAATCCCTCATTGTAATTTGATATGCGTCCTACTCCTCCGCGCATCGATTTGTCATCACTGCGCTTCTGTCCACAATCATCGCTTTCATCCTTGTGACGTCGCCTCGTTGACGTCTCACACACGGCATACGTCTGACTTCTGCGTTTCAATTTCAGCGTAGCTTGTGTACAATGCAGTGCATAAACATTGCATCACATTAAGGCTGTGACTTCTGTCGCGCATAAACACTGCACAAATATACGCGTAATCTAGGACGACAATAAACGCAATTTTACGAGTCGCATTTAGTTTTACGTGGCGTTTTCTTTTGTAACCACCCAGGCATTTTCGAAGAGAAGTTCCTATTGGAGCTGCACATACTTTTCCACTAATAATGCGAGCTACAGAAAAAAACAGTAACAACGATTCCTCATTACTTTGTTATTAATCTTATAGGGGCAGTTGCTTGAATAGGGAATTTGAAGGTAGGCACATTCTAAAGCACCCTCACTTTTTTTTCAATCTGCGCATTCTCACCTAATTCGGGATTTGTATAATTGAATTTCAGCGGTAAATCAAGGCATTATTGAAACCGAGAACACCGGGAGCGCGAATAATGCGACCCCACAATCATATAAGACGAAAACACTCAGTGACTAAAAGCGCGAGGAAGTTTGAAACAACTGCTTGCGCGCTTGTGCGCCGGGCATACTTGTACGTAACGAACTATTGTAAGAAAATACTTGTGATTAATCACTCTTATTAATAATTTTGTAACTTAACAAATCATTTTTACTTAGTAACGCTCATTGCAATAGAAAAGCTCTTTTAAGTAACCAATTACACCTAACCTTTTACATGTTTAAATTAAAGCTATAACAGCGGACGCCAATTAGAACACTTAAACTTGGCAGGAATTCTTGTGCAAAGCAATAAAACCATTTACATAGGTTAACTTCTTCCCACAATAAGCGTTCTGCAGCTTCGCCTCGATCACATGAATATGAGAGGCCTATATGTTTGCGCACTTCTTTTGGAAGTCTCACCTCTCAGTGCTTTCTCTTACAATAAATTTCTCTCTCTTCCATGTAGCTCGAAGTGCTTTTAGGCAACCTTCGTAGACGGCAAGAACTGCTCTTCGATGTTTCTTCGCTTAGTGTAGGCTATGACTTCTGTAATACAGGCAGAAGGTTCTGGCTGTTTAAGGCGTACGTTTCTTCTTGTTTCATATATACATCAGTTATGTACAGTTTTTTTCGATTGTAACACATAGAAGTAATCTATGGCTGTATAAGATGCAGCTTCTTGAAATTACGTTACAGATTTGGCCACCGTTTTAAGAAACGTGAATTTGTGCGAGCCTCTGTAACAGTTAGTCTAAATGTCAAACGATTGAACGGCGCCATTTCGATGAGGGCGCACTGCAAAGATGCTCGTGCACTAGTGCAGTAGATGCACTTTCAAAAGTCCCAGTTGGTAAAAATTGATCCACAATCCCCTACTACGGCGTGCCTCCTAATCAGATGGTGCTTCTGGCGCGTAAAAGCCCATGTTTCAATAAGTTACCGCCGGCGCTTTCTGTTACGCACTACTGAAAAATAAGGACACAAAAAGTCCACGCAATAGACACTGCGAAGGGTAACTTATAGAGCAAAAGAATGGAGTGCTGAACAATACGAAAAGCCGCCAAAGAAAAAAAATTCCCCAAAGTGATCAGATTCTCGAATCAGCAAAAAAATGGAAGAGGTTCAGGTCACGTAAGACAGATATAATTGGAAGACTCCGTGAAAGAACTTCGTCCTGCATAAATACGTGGAGGAATAATATGGTGGATGCCTACGACAACTAGTGGTTTTCTTCTCAGCTACACTATGTTCCTTTTACCTCCAGGCATTCCCGTTTGCTGTCACGTGTTACGTTCACAACACAATACTGATAATCAAGTGCCGGGCAGCAGGCATATATTAGGTGGCGAGATGGCTAATTATTACGACCTGCTGCTGCTCCTTGCAATCCTTAACTAATGTTGCAGTTCCCTTCCTTACGCTGAAAATTTGTTGGTGATTCCATGCATAGGGACGATAACGGTATTACTACTTTCTTATATCATAATATATTAGCGCTGTGTCGGACATAACTATTGAGGCTTTTGTAAATGCTGCAAAGCCGTTATAGTTTGTAAAGACGAACTAAAGGTGTCTTTTTTCAGTAAATGCTTACTCCAAAATTATTTGGCAAATTATATAGGAACGTCATCCTTGCACGTTCAGGGGCCGTAAAATTGCGTAGCTGCGTTCTACTGTTCGTCTTTACCGCAAGGATTTTTGTAGTTGTGAATATGACTTAAATGATGATCTCATTCATTTACTCAGATATTTACCTATCTATGTGTGCATTTATTTATTGAATACTGAGAACCCATATGAGTCCAAGCAGGCAATAGCAAGCACAGATATCACCATTCACTGTGACAAAATCTGAGTGAAGTTCCTTAAGACCACGACAATCGCAACATTCAAGAGAAAGTACAACGCATCTGTATAACAAAAGAAAAGAAGAAAAGAGGCGAGCTCATAAACAAGCAAAAAAAAAGAACAATTAATCAACAGAACGACAGAAGTGGAACCGAAGCGCGCCCGAACTGTTGTTCCTCAGAATCTATGAAGCCAACAGACTATGAAGCCAAGAAAAGCGTAGGAGAAGTAATTTCTTGGTATTATTTAAAGCGTATAAATTGATAAATTAAGGGAAATGAAAGTGGCCGGACGAACAACTTGCCGGTGGTGGGCGCCGAACCCACAACCTTCGCACGTCCTTCGCGAACCAAGTCACTTTGAATAAGGAATTCCATTCAACTATTGCTGTAAGGGAAAATAAATGCATGTAACAGTTCGGGCGTGCAAAAACAGATTTGCTGGCGTATTCAAGAGAGGGTTTTACAAATTATTTGTATGCATTTAATCTTAAATGACAGGTGAAGCAGCCGAAATTGTGTGTTAAGAGCAGTTTTTTTTTGCGCTTGGTGTTAGCTATACGTTTATATAATTTTAAAAAGAAAGTTATCGCGACACCTTAAAACTTACGCTGCTGAACGTTGCCAGTAGCGTTCCGAGGATATCGTATGTAAGCTAAAGCTTCATAACTTTATTAGTGAGTCAAACGTAGACCGTTTTGTCAAAGTTCGCGACCATATCCGATAATTCACATCACTTCACCAGAAGAGGAAGATTTCAATTGAAAAAAATTTATAGAAGAATGGTATTTGTTCGTACATAGATGATGAAGTGAATGCGTGGGCACTGAGCACTGAGCGTGGGCAAGAGCCACGTCACGGGAAGCCGGGAGTGCCGGAAGAAGTTTGAGACCCCTTTCATCATCCGCCAGCGCCGACGCCAGCGCCGCGATCGGCAGGCTCGAGAGCGGGAAGAGCAGCTTCAATCACCGCAGCCACGGGGCGACGACCACCGCAGCCGGTCTAGGGAGAGGCGCTCGTCATCAGTCTCCTTCGCGGACGGGGAGTCGACCGGTGACGGCGGCGCCACGGCCGGAAGACGTCGGTCTACCTGCCGGGGTCGGAGCCGGAGCCGAGGTCGGAGCCGGAGCCGCTGCGGCCGGTCGAGATCGCGGAGCGCCCCGAAGCAGCAGCCGGGGGGCCAAACCAACCGTGGAGGCCGGGGCCAACAGCAGCATCAGCAACGAAACCAACAAGGAGCCCAATCACAGGTGACGTCCCAAAGAAACTGCGCCAGCATTGTGGCAGGGAGGGGGAGCGAGGTGCATCCCGAAATAGTTACACTTGACACAGTTAAGACTCTACAGCAAACCATCCAAAACATGCAGACAAAGATCGCACAACAGGATACAAAGATCCGCGCCTAGGAGAGGGGTTGCTTCCCACAACCAATGGACAGGGACCGACACCCTAGCACGGCAACCAGCGCCCTATCAGTTCCCTCACCGACTTCGGTGCCTATTAGCATACCAACAACTACCGAAAGTGAAGAGTCCGATATGGACTCCCAGGGTCCACCGAACAAACGAAAAGCCAGCCTCATTCACAGGACTCCCACTACAGTCCCAACTGAGGACGCAGACCTAATGAAATGCGTAGAGCAACACGGTGAACGCGCGGTCAAGGCAACCATGGACGCCATCCTCCCTGCGATTTTTGAACACTTCCAGCAGCTAGAGAACCGCATGACGGAACTCGAACAGAACCACAACACGCTAGCCGCACAGGTCGCACAAATCGCGCAATACATCCCAAAATTAGCGCCCGTCCAGCCGGAGCCGACTCTCTCTCACCCCGCGGTCGTTCCTCAGGTGGCACCCGTCAGCGCAGCGGCGGTCCTCCGCCCTTCCCGCCTGGACCTGGCCGTCCACACACTCCCCAACAATCAACATGGCTGTAACAACCAATAGCACCTATCACGTTTGGCAGTAGAACTGCCGCGGATTCAAAAAGAAGAAGGCCAACCTTCACCAGCATCTTAGCAACACGGCACAGCAAGAATCCTACAAACCTGATATCATAGCGCTACAAGAAGTCAACGTGGAAGCCGGCCTCTCTTTTTACTGGGCTTTCCATTGCCGTAACAACTCCAAGAAAGTCACTACGCTCGATCGCCGAGAACAGGTGACGGCGATCCACGACATCGAAACTTCTCCCCCCTCGGGCATCCCCCACGTTTTCGTTGAGATCATACCGACGGGCACGTCAGATCCCAGCTTATTCATCCTCAACGTATACGTCGCCCCGCATGCAGACCCGAAGCTCGATGCGCTTTTTCGCTCGGCCCTCAAAGTCAGCCGCGACTGCCCCCTGCTCATCGTTGAGGACTTCAACGCCGGTCATACTCTGTGGGGATACCTGGGCGACACCCGCAAGGGTAGACATCTAGTAGAAGCCGCGCAAGAGTTGGGCCTCACGCTAATCAACGATACTACCACCCGCACCAGAATCGGCAGCCGAGGTCAGGTAGACACTAACCCGGACCTGACGTTCGTCGTCCACTCGCAAGACTACGCCTGGACGAACACCGGCGAAACCCTGGGAAGCGATCACTGCATCCTTCACACGGAAATCTATGCACGCGGCAAGCGTCAGCGGAAGCATCGCTTCTCGGTTACAAACTGGGACAAATTCCGCAAGTCCAGAAGAATGCGAGCCAGTGAGGGATCCATCGCCAATATCTCATCCTGGACGAGACAACTCCTGGCCGACGTGGAAGAGCATACGGAACACCTTGACCCGGAAGACGCCCCGGAAACCTCCAACGTCGACAGCAGGCTGCTCCACATGTGGCAGGCAAGATCGAGCATGCTCCGGCGTTGGCAACAACAGGGGAAAGATAACCAAGCCCTAAAAGAAAGAATCACTAGACTCGACGCAGAGATCTTCGATCACGCGACCGAGGTCACCCGGCAGCAATGGTACCAAATATGTGATCGCATGAGGGGACGCCACAGCGCAGCCCGGACGTGGCACCTCCTACGCCACCTCCTGGACCCGGACACCAACAGGGCCGAAGGCAGAAGAAACATGGCCAAGTTAATCCACAGGCATGCTCAGGACCCGGGGGCGTTCCTGGCCGAGATGCGAGACAAGTACATCGCCCGCAACTCAAGACACCGTTACCTGCGGCCTACCAGGGCCGGCCGAACGCACACATAGAAGAAGAGATTACGTTCGCTGAGATGTCGGCAGCCGCCTACAAGCTGCGGACGAACTCGGTGCCGGGTTCGGACCGCGTTACCAACAAGATCCTACGCAACCTGGATGAGGCTGCAATGGAGCAGCTCACCGAGTTCATTAACGAATGCTGGAAGACGGGCGCCATCCCGGAAGAGTGGAAGACGTCAACGATCGTCTTTATACCAAAACCAGGCAAACCACTCAATGCAGACAACCTCAGGCCGATTTCACTCACATCATGCGTAGGCAAACTGATGGAGCACGTGGTCCTAGACCGTCTCAATGAACACGTAGAAGATGGGGACGAGTTCCCCCACTCTATGTTTGGTTTCAGGCCACACCTGTCCTCCCAAGATGTGCTCCTTCAGTTAAAAAGGCAGGTGATGCAACCCGAAAGTCCGGCGGAGGCTCGCCGATTCCGGTGCCTCCTGGGCCTCGACCTGAAGAAGGCCTTCGACAATGTCGCCCACGCAGCGGTGCTCGAGGGCCTGACCCAACTGGGTGTCGGAAACCGAGCATACCAATACGTCCGAAACTTTCTCACCGACCGGAAGGGCCGGATCAAAGTCGGCGAACATGAAACTGAATTTATAGAGCTGGGGAGCCGAGGCACGCCGCAGGGATCAGTCATCTCCCCTTTTCTCTTTAACGCGGTGATGCGCGGGCTCCCGGAATTGCTGTGCTCTATCCCTGGGCTTCACCACAGCCTCTACGCTGACGACGTGACGTTATGGGCAGCGGCGGATGATCCACAAACTCTTCAAGAGATCATGCAACGCGGCATCGACGTCGTACAAGCTTATGCGGAGTCGAGGGGCCTGACGTGCTCACCGGAAGAATCCGAATACCTACTGATCAAGCCCAGCAGAAGTAGATGTCCCAGGGGATTACCACGGAGAAGGCGCTTCCTTGAACTTAAGGTCGGAGAACTTACCATCCCGGAGCGCCCCAGTCTCAAAATATTGGGGCTAGACTTTCAGAACACGCTGCGCTGCGGGCTCATGTTAAAGTAGTTCCAGAGGGCGACCAACTACACACTACAGCTCATTCGCCGGGTGGCTAATCGGCACCACGGCATGGGCGAGGGCGATCTGCTTCGGCTTGTGCAGGCATACATAACCAGCAGAACCATGTACTCGACACCATATGTCAAACTCGCAGCCACGGACTTAGCCAAATTAAACACCATGATCCGACGAAGCACAAAGGCCTTCCGGACCACGCGGCCACCGCAAGGCTAGAGGCCTTAGGCATGCATAACACGATCGAGGAGCTCTTAGACGCTCACCACACAGCCCAAGTCCGTCGTCTCTCGCTAACCCCGGCTGGCCGCACAGTCCTCCGGAAGCTTAGTCTCGCGGCTATCCCCGAGGGGATAGAGTACATTACGATTCCGCGACAGGTCAGGGGGCATATTTATGCCCCACCTCTACCCCGCAACATGGACCCCGAGTTCCATCAGGGCCGTCGGCAGGCCCGTAGTGAAGCCATTTGGCGACGCTACGGCTCGCAAGATGGAGTGCTCTACACAGACGCAGCCAGACACCCTCGGGGCGACCTCATGACCGCGGTGGTAGCGGATCACAACGGAGGACTGATAGAATATACAACAATCACGGCTGGCCGAGTGGTGGAAGCGGAGGAAACCGCGATTGCCATGGCCATGCATGCGGAAGCGAATATCGTCATCAGCGACAGCAAGCAGGCCATCGGCAATTTCGTCCGTGGTAGAATTTGCAAACAGGCGTACCATGTCCTCACACGACGCCCCCTAAGCGGCTTGAAAACCCTCCTGTGGACCCCCGCTCACGCGGCTGTGCCCGGCAACGCGTCGGCTCACAGTTTGGCTCGAGATCTCGCGCGCCGAGCCTCGTCCGCGGATGCGGACGGCGTGAATGAGGAGGAGAGACACGAGGAACCCTGCGAGACTTATTATGAAATAGCTCATCGGTATGGCTTGAGGCGTCGCGCGCTGCCACCACCGGCCAAGCAACTCGACAAAACGCAAGCGGTCGCGTTTCGGCGACTTCAGACAAATACATACCCACACCCAAAATACATTAACAAAATCACAGGGGGCAGGGAAAGCGACAAATGTAGGCTCTGTTAAGAAACAGGAACACTAACACACATAATCTGGGAATGCACCTCGCTCCCGTTCTCTCATCCCCCCGTCAGCAGCGAGACTGACTGGACAGCCTGGCTCAGTTCCGGGGACGTCGACCGACAACTTGAACTGGTGGACTGGGCGGAAAAGGCCAAGCAGGCCCAGGGCCTTACTTGAGCCCTAACCCTCAGCCACGTCCCTCTTTACCCTTCCCCCTTCTAATAAAGTTTATCACCACCAGACAGCAAACCATAGCCGAATACAAAGTACTCGTGAACGTCTTCCGCCAAGCGTTTTCAAGTTAACAATTTATGCGGCGGAAAACAGCTACTTCCACGCTGACGTTGGATTTAGGAGGTGTCTCCCACAGGCGAAAGTCTTTAGCCAGCATCGCTTCCAGCGGTCTGCATGGTAGCCTTGACATGTATGTGAAACGTGTGTTGGACATGTGTATGTGACCCAAGTGTATGTCGAGCATGTACTGACGATGTTTGTGACATCAATGAACGTAATAATAAGTAGCGCGATGTCCAAATTATTCCAGCTTCCACAAGAAATGCTGCGAAAAGTAAAGTTAGAGTACATACGTTAAATGAAGGCGTGCAGTAGGTAACAAGTTTATTGGTAAGGTCTTAACGTACCCTTGATATCTATGGTAGCATTGACGGCAAGAGAGCGCTAAATTTCATGTAGCCATGTCACCACAATATTGTCTGCCGAGATCTGTTGAGTTTTCACATTATCTAGTTTGCATTTGTTAAATATTGCATGTATTTTTGTCGAGAGTAATGCTTCTGATGAAAACCGTCGGTGTTTGTTTTGCAAGAGTTACCAAAAGTGACCCTTGCAACTTGTGATACAGGTTATGGGCAATAATGGCTCCTTAGGCTTTTTGGCACGTCGGCAATGTAAATAACAAAAGATGACAGCTGAATTATGTAGCGCATTTTTTGAAGAGGTGATGCATTTGAGCTCTGCCACGGATGCCGCACGACAACTGGCTGGCGGGACCCATATCTTTAACAACGGATTAATTCAAAGAATACCAGATCACTTGGGCGCTGCAATGAGAACTGTTGCGCTCGGCGGAGGTGGCAAAATTCTTAAATTAATAAACTGTCAAACGGGCAAAAGAATTACTACATTAGAAATGGCTGATGGTAATACAAGTAACAATTTATAACAATTTACATGCAGTTCATGTGGAGAAAGTCTATGCATGTTTCTTTAAAAATATAATCATGAGGTAGAACATCAATGCCAAGACACGGCCTAATCGGCACACACGCGTCATTAAACACTCCCTACCTACGCTTACAAGGTCACATTTATTTGTGCACTGCGTATCCCAGCAAAGCGAAACAGAAATGAACAAGAAAATGCTTGACGCTCGGAAGTCTAATTTTCTTATCGTTGGACACAAATGCGAGTCATCAAAAAAAAAAAAAAAACTCTTCTTTCCCCATTCTGCTCGCGACTTCTTTCGAATACCTAATCCCTCCTTAGCGAGTACTCTGTTGCCTCGTTGATTCTACTGCCGTTGAGAGATTCCGCAAAAAAGGGGCTCGCAGAGACGAGATTAGACTTTTTTCGTTGCTTCAATTCGTTTTGAAAGCGCAAGGCGCCTCTGGTGGATGAACGTGCTCGCCGCACCTTGCGCGCCGGTGCGTGGTGAACCATTTCGAAACGTCGGGAAAAGGCGCGAGGAAACTGACAGACGAAGCAAGCAACAATCTGAAAGCCTCGGCGGCAACAATTACCGGGACTGTGCGGACGACTGTTCATTCGCTCCACATCGTGCCGCGCGTGCTTTGAATAGGAGCCGCCTGCGGGAGAGCAAAAGCAAGTGGTGCCCGATAAATAATAAACGCGCCACGCGATTGCGCTTGGAGCTGGATTGGGCTATGGCGCACTTTGTTGGTCTCGGTGCACTACACCTATGGCATGGAGCAACTGTGAGGGCTCGGTAGGTAAGGGGAGGCTGGCGTCAATTGGAGGATGGGTTGTGCATTGTTTCCCGTTTACTTTTCTCGGCTTCGGCCCAGTTTTACTCGGGAGAGTTTCCATTCTTTGCCGGGAAACTTGTAGGAGGGCGTCATTTTTCGGAGGCACGCGGCGCCAAATGATCACGAAAGGAGCGCACGTATGGAGCGCTGCGTGGCGATGACTGTTTTCTCGGCGCAAGCTTCAGCTTGACCCAGTGATTCTAATTCTCAGACAGCGCAGGCATAACTTTGTGAAACAAACGTAGCTGCCTCAGCGGTCGGTTAAGGCATGTTTGCATAAATAGAAGCTTGCAGTTGATGCTCCCGCGTTATCTGAATAACCAAGGTTTTGCAGCGTAGCGGTGGGAACAACAGAGACAGGAAAGTTAGCTAGTGTAAATACAAGCTGCCTAGCCTGTGCCGGGGATAGAGGTAGAGGGAATAAATTGGGATGGAATGAGCGAAAGTATAAAAAATAGATATAAAAATGCACATAATAGCGCTTATATTATGCGTTATAGCTTTCCCAAACACTCACGCAATCCCCAAGTCCTCAGGAATTCAAGCAGCGCTTTTAAAGCTCTACGTGCTGGACCCGGTCAGGACCAGTTTCCTTGGACTCCTACTACCCTCAAGCGGCGATCATCGAGTTTGTCAAGCACAGACAAAAGCACACAAAAGCCGCACTGCAATAGAGACTCTACTACAGGAGGTACTTGATTGTCTCCTCGCAGCCTTAGTTATCGCAAGCAGGGCTTTCGGCCATTCCAATGAGAAAGAAACAAACTTTCGTGAACGTGATGGCGAGCTACACGCAGCACAGAAATATTTCCTCAGGCCTTGCTAACCTTAGTGATATACGGAGTTGGAGATGTTTAACCCAGCTGCGGTAAATTTGTTTGAATTCCCTGTGTCAGTGTAGTAAGCGCGCCAGTGAGCTATGCATTGTGGCTGCATACTATTCTAAACAATGGTGTCGGTATGCAGTGGGCACCATTGGGGGCCGATCGGGCCGCTCAGTCGGCGCTGTGATTACTAGAAATGTTGCGGTGACCGTGACCTCCTCTGGTACATAATGTATCTCTTATGTATTGCGTGGTAGAGAAGTAGTCGGGTGTCTCCGACTAGCTGTTTGTTAGGTTCGTGATAGAACGGGGGCGGAAGACGCTGGACATTCCTGAGCGATGAACTCCACAGCAATAAGATGGCTGCAATTTATGCAGCCGTCCATGACGTAAAATGAAATGTCTTGAGTTGGATGACGAAAGACTTCGCGGGGACTAACATTGCACCAGCTGAGAATTTAGAGGAAATGGAACCGCGCGGGTAAACATAAAAACATTTACTGTGCCTTTTGTGCAGGGATACAAGTACTATTTTGTTTGAAAGCGGAAGTTGATAAGTCTCTTTTCTTTTTCATGCCAGAATGACGAGCACCTCAAAGATTTGGTGCAGACACTAAAGTAGTAAAGCTGAAATGCTACACCACAGAAATTTGACAACTGACTTTTGCGGTTGGCGCATATAACATTGTTCGACGCTAAACAATGGGTAGCCGCAGGAAGAGAGGAGAGATTTTACCATAGGAGCCGAGTTAAATGTTTATTGTGCATCCTTAAAGCGTCGTATTAAACCTAAGTAGTGATGGGGTGATCACGCAAGTCGCAGAAACCTCCACTGAAGCTGCGGTATCTCGTGCGTTTTCCTTTACATTTGCGCCACTGGGAGGAAATTACCGCTTTAGACTTCCTGATAATGTTTGTCTCGAAAAGCGCAAGATTAGAAATTTGCCGAAGAGAGTGCGCAAGTATGAGAAAACGATGAAATGATCAATGGCTCCTAAGGATAACGTGCAAGCAACATGAAAAATCTGTTGCACTGAAACGCCTGCTATCACATGCTGTCGGTGTGTTCCTGCGGAAATTTTTGGGAAAGATCACATTTTATGGAGGGCATTGTTCAGTATAACACTTGACACCGTAATTTGTCTGGTTTCTAAGGAAAAAGATGTCAGCATGCTTTCGTTTATGTCAAAGCGAGCATCTGCTGGGCCGGTGCTCGCGTAAAGTTGTGTCCCTGCATTGAAGCAGCTGGGGAAAACACCAGTTCGGGTATAGCTGCCGCGTGTCGCAGTGGAAGAGAAACCAAATAATTTTGCTTAAAATCCAAACAGCTAACATTGTCAAGAGTTATTACTGAACGATCTGAACCGTGAAGCAACGCCTTTCTGTAAAATTTCCGTAAGAACACAGCAACCCTAAGTGCACAATATTTATTTACAATTTCAAGAGAACGTCGCACATTCCTCTACTGTTTTGTAGTTATACTTAGTGTTCTTTGTTTTAGGAGTTCATTTTGCCGATGAAGTGAAGGGTGCTTCTCGGAGAATTTTTTTTTTCGCAAGAAGGTTGCCTGTTGAATATTCCTTACTGATGTGGTATAAATGTTATAAAAAGGGATAAAGTGCTTCAGAAAGGCTTGCGAAGATTTCGATAGGAGGATCTATCTTCGTTAAAGACAGCCTCGTCATCCTCGGCATGTTAGTTTTAAAGGGTTAGTAGATTGACGTCACGTGCGCTTGTTGTCGGTGGGCTAGTTGTAAAGGGAGAGATTTCAAAGACAATGAGCGCTGTCGCCTGACGTCTGTAATCGCGGTTCCTAAGGCGAGGGGACCAGAGCGGCAGAGTGGGAAGGCGGGGAGAAAGGAAAAGAAAGGAAAGAAAAAAAAAGAATGCCAAGAGGGGAAGAAGAACAAGAAAAGAAAAAGAAGGGCATGGCAGGGTGTGTGGGAAACGAGAGGTTAGGGAGCATTCAGGTGTGTCTTTGGCGGCAGGTTTGTGTGGCTTTAGAAGAGCTGGTCAGGCGGTCATTGAGCGAGTAACAAAAGAGACCCAAAAATACATCAGTTGAAATAATGACTTGAGTAGTTTAGCAGCAATGCGTAGGGTAATTTTGAAGGAGCTAAGATCTTCGTTGTTACTCGCGCACTTACCGCCTGACCGGCTCTTCTAAAGCCACAAAAACATGCCGCCAACGACAATCCTGAATGCTCCCTAACCTGTCGCTTCCCCAACAACCTCCAATGCCCTTCTTTTTCGTTTCTCCTCGCCTTCTCACTCTCCCGCTCTTGTCCCCTCGTCTTAGGAACCACGCTTACAGACGTCAGACGACAGCGCTCATTGTCTTGGAAGTCTCTCCCTTCACAACCAGCCGCCAGCGACAACAACCGCACGTGACGTCACTCTAGTAAACCTTTAAAGCTAACATGCCGAGGATGACGAGGTCACCTTTGACGAAGATAGGTCCTCCTATCTAAACGTTGACCAGGCTTTCTCAGACACGTTACCTTCTTTATAATCTTTATACCACAGTGTGCTATTCCACCTGTCAGCGCCTTTCTTGATTTCTGATTCCTTATTGATGGCATCAAAGAAGTCGGACTGAGGTTTTCAGCCTTTTTGGCGTGCTCCAGCTTTAACTTCATTTTCATGTTGTGTAGCCACAGAAAGTAAAACAGGAAGAAAAAAAGAACTTTCTCGTAGAACTCATATAACGACTACTGTAGACGGTAATGAAATTGGTATTCAAGCAATTTAGCGAAAGACCATAATCTTGAAGGGAACTTTTTATAGAATATGTAGCCTTCATTCTCCTTGCTTCGGCTAGTTGCGACATACCCAGTCACAGTTATTCGCACGCTTTGCTATGCACTCACTTAACTGCCAATGTTACTCCTGAGCCTAACGATCTGACGATTGACGGCTGCATGACGACGAAAAAGCGCCCTTAGTGAAACGATGAAGGTGCAATGATGGTGACAGCATGATGACAATGAGATGATCTTGAAATGACGGTGTTATAACTATGACAGCGTGACGACGGCGTAATGAGAACGCCGGGATGACGACAAATGTCTGAAGACGACGGCGTGGCGACGAC
Organism: Dermacentor andersoni; assembly: GCF_023375885.2. NCBI lineage: Eukaryota > Metazoa > Arthropoda > Arachnida > Ixodida > Ixodidae > Dermacentor > Dermacentor andersoni. The sequence continues at coordinate 181,839,777 of NC_092816.1, forward strand.
TGCATCACAAACATTGTACGATGGCGACTTGAACGCGGCGTTTTCATGACGACAGGGTTACGCAGCGGCAACGACGATGCTAGAACGACCACCAAGGCTTCACGATGACGGTATGACAACGAATGCATGATGATGACTGTTCGACGACGACTCAATGGTGCCGTTGCCACGGCAACATTGAAATAAGGACGGTGGAATGACCACAGCTCAATCGTGGCCTCGAGCACAGAAGTAGTGTCCTAAGCTATCAGACAACTTGGGACGTTGAGCGGCGTGAATGGCATACCGACAACGGCATGATGAGAGTCGGATGGCGAGGCTGGGTTGACGACGATGGACTGACTACGACGGCACCAGAACGACGGTACGACAACGAGTACCTGACCAGCGCATGCCGAAGCTAGAATGACTACGACGGGACGACCAAGACGGAATTACGACCACGAGCGCATGCGCATGGTGAGAGGCAGGATGCACTAGATAACTTGAAAGACATGGGTCGGCCTAAAAGGCGTGACAACTGCGGCATGACGAGAGTACAACGACAAAGCTTGAACGCCGACAATGCAACTCTCACGAAGACATCGTGACCACGAGTAGCTGCCTAGTGGCCCGAGCTAGGAGACAAGGTGAGCCACTGGGTCGGCGTAAGAGGCTAGATAGATAGGTTCAAAGCGACCGAGTTAGGCAAAGAATGATAATCCCAATAAACTTAGACGCAGCTGTGCTTGTTTTCACTGTAGCAACTTTTCCTGTTAACGTTTACTTTCTGCGACGGCATTGCACAAAAAATGAACCCATGCTGACCAGCTGAGCCTTTCAGTGCCATCTCTCAGTGCCAGGCATGCAGAAAAAACTAAATTGATTGCAAAAAGAAAATAGAATTTACAGCCGTAGGAGCCGTTTTGTTACTCTCAACTTTTACCGTAGTAGAAGGGTTTATCGTCGTTGCAGTCTACAGTAATGTATGCAGGCATTTGTAGGCAGCGCGCATCTTTGATTGACAGAACGAAAGTACGGGAAGTCTTTTTCAGTGTTCACAACGCATACCGGAAAAGCCGGTACATCTAGCTCAGCACTTGAAAGGACGGACCATTGCGGGGCATGATTTCTCCATAAAACCAGGGTAATAGCGACCTCTTTAAACCAGCATCGACTGGTATTCGGAGAACTGCTTTGTGAGCAATGTAGTGTCGAGCCCCAATTGTAAACTGGTATGAAACAGCTCGTACGTGTCTAACGGTCCGGCAGCTCCGCCTTCGTGTTTGGTTTTGCGTCGTAAGCATTCTACGAGCATGACTGGTTAGTGTAGCGCGTCGTTTTTCACTGCGCTGCTATCTCCACTTTTCTGCAACAGCAGCAGAATACTGCTCTCAGCAGCTGTCGACAAATTCAGAGCATTTGCTGCGTCTACGAAGCGGAGCATGCACTCAATGGCCGTATAGGTTGCCGCGTTTGAGTAATTCCGTCACACGGCAATTATGGTTGTTATTATTATTATTATTATTATTATTATTATTATTATTATTATTACTATTATTATTATATACGGAAACATACAAGCACACAACGCAAACAGGGAGGGAGCAAGCTGACAACGGCCACCGAGAGGGGCACAACGCCTGCCTACTCTGTCGGGAGGAGCGAATGAAAAGAAGATAACAGAAGAAGATAAAGAACAAAGACATAGGAAAGAAAATAGGAAATAAACAAATGGCGGACACGGATTGGATTGTAAAACTTTATTCGTCCAACAGATTTAGGGAAGGCTTTAAGCCTTCCCACCTAGACGACGGCCAGGAGTCCTTCGACCTTAGCGGCGGTTTCGGCCAGTCGGACGGTCTTCAGTTGAGTCTCTGGATCGGAGCTGAGTAATAAGGTCTCCCATTGTTCTAAAGACTTTATTCTTCCCTCAGAGGGAGCCTGTGGGCATTCCCACAGAATGTGATTAAGATTAGCCCTGGCTTTACATAGCTTACACTGGCTGGAGTACTGACCCGGGTAGTAGAGGCTGCATGACACCGGGCTTGGAAACGAGTTGGTTTGCAGGCGGCGCCAAGTGGAGGCCTGGCTCTTGTTTAAGGATATATCAGCCGGAGGATATTTAGCCCCCCCCTAGTCTGTAGTGTTGTGTGATCTCTTTGTAACACACTAAGCGGTCCCGCCCCGTGAAGCCTTCGGCTAGCCCACCAGCTCGGAATGTAAGTCCTCGAGCTAATTCGTGGGCCGCCTCGTTCTCAGCGAGGGAGGCGTGCGCAGGTGCCCAGATTATTTCAATTTTCCTGCTATCTCTGAAGGTCTGCAGGATTCTGTTCGCCTCGGGAGAAATTCTGCCTCTGGCAAAGAAACGGTACGTATAATGCAAAACAGTCATCATCATCATCATTATCAGCCTAGCTACGCCCACTGCAGGGCAAAGACCTCTCCCATACTCCAACAACCCTGGTCATGTACTAATTGCGGCCATGTCGTCCCTGCAAACTTATCAGTAGTCAAAACAGTAATCAGCTTCTAATATGCTTATTCCTGGGAGCAGTTTGTATTTTCTTTTCCGACCTTAGCGTGAGTAACACGTTCTGCGAGAGGCTTATGACTGCGATTAACAACTTGTGTTTCCCACGTTATTTCCACCAATGCATTCAGGACACGGCCACATGATCACGTCTTAGGGCTCCGAAATTTCAGTTTTTCAAAAAAATCCAAATTGTGATTTTTTTTATTTGATAAATGAAAACATCACTGAACCTTAGTCGCTTATACCCAAGCACACTCTTGAAGGATGCAACGGATGCTATTTCTTAAGTGATTCTTCCACATCGATGTCTCATACGAAGTCTTTAATTTGTTTCGAGTACACTACAAACCACGAGTACCAGAATAATCGTCGTATAAATATCTAGGCACGAACATTTCAGTGTCTCAGAACTAATGCTAACTTGTCAATGCGAGATTTATCTTAAAACGCTAAGGTTGAAAATTATTCTGTAGTAAGTGATAGTGTAGAAAATAATAGGCATCTTATTATTTATTAGGGCGCTTCGCTGCATTCTCTATACGAGTGCGGGTACTATCATCTCGCAGATGCAGGTGTGGATGGCCCATAGCAACAAACTTCGGCGACTCCTGCTTTTCCTCAGGGAGTGGTAAACATTTTTAGCTATCCATAGGACGCACACGCCGGTCATTACTTGGTGCAGTGACTGTCAGTAGTCAAACGACAATCACACATTGAGTGCTCGTCCGTCTCGCCACCTCATCATTTGGTCCAGTAACTACAGCGCCGCCTCGGCGCCATTCTAGAATTCCGTCGGCACCGAAAAACCTTCTGAAAGTGTGCATCATTAGCGAGGGCGTTGTTGACTCGGATTCTTGCCGGAATGGCATGCTTGTACCGTACTTGTACGGTGTCGGTGCCCGGTTTCTCGCACTGGCCCATGGCGTAAGCGTAATAGAAAATCTTCGGACTGAACCGGAAGTTGTCGGCGCGGTCGGCAACACGGCGGCTGTAGACGTCGAGCATGGGTTCAATTGCGGCGCTCTCGGCGATGAATTCGTCCTGAAACGCACGGAAGCTGGTCCGGGGGGACACTTCCTTTACATCGCGATCGAGCTGATCCATAAAGCAGGCTGACCTGTTCTGGTACTTTGTCCAATCCTCCGTGTTCCACCAGCTACGATAGGCTCCGCCCTCTCTTGACTCGCCCGAGCCGCGTGCGTCGATGGCTTTCATGGCGCCCTGCAACAACTTAGCTGCTATTATAGGAACGAATACTGGATGCAGTGTCTCAGAGAAGAGCACGGGCATGGTCACGAGAGCGTGGGGCACGTACAGGGAATTTGTGTGAGGGTTGTACTCGACAGACGTCGAAAACACTGAAGTCCTGTGCAGGAAATCATAGTTGTTCGTGCCATTAAATCCTCTCCTGATGGAATCTTTGATAAGAGCACCGAAGTCTTTCAAGCTCCTCACGTCTGGCGTTGAAGCAGCGTACGAAGTGGGGTACGCTGCACTAGCACCTAGGTAGGCGAGCTTCATGGAACGTAGCTTGCGAAGCGCAGTGTTAACAGTGGTTCCACTGAACCAAAATCGTACGAACCTTTGGAGAGAGTGGCGAACGTCTTCGAACAGGGCTTCAACTTCGCGCTGGAAAGGTATCCTCCATACGCCAAGGTTTCCCCCTAGGGCCTCGATTCCAAGCATGCGCATGCCGTGTTTATAGATGTTCTCGACCATGTGTAGGCAACCTTGGATTCGCAGGGGCACGGAGTTGAGATGAGTGTCGTAGCTAAGCGGTATGAGCGGAGTGATGTTGAGGAACGAAGAGTATTCCACGAGGGTCCGAAAATAAAAGTAATCGACGATGTCTGCTGGAGTAAAGACATGCTTGAGCAAATCGATAACATGACTAACGTACTCTTCGTCCAATATGCGCACGTTTAAGCGACCACCAAATGACTTGGGGAAAATGTGCGACAGCCATATTGCAGTGGAGTTTCCCAATGACGTCGTTCCATCTTGAGTACGTGTGCCAACTTTCCTGCTGGAGCCTGAGCCAGAGACGATGGCCATCAGGCGCTTCTCCATGTAAACAATCTTGCTGGCGACAAGCGATGCGTTCTCGATGCCCGGCAGAGATTTTTCGATAAGGTGCTTGTAATCACTCTCGGTGCGATCGGGGTACCGGAGAAAGAATCTTTTCATTAGCAACTCAGGGGAGTCGATGTATGGAACGTACTTGTTCTCGCCTCCTGTTTCCTGCTGTTCGGTAGGAGCCACGTACACGCTCGCAAGAGGATTGGCTCTCATGCTTTCCAAGTAATCGGCCCGCAGCTGTGGTACCACCTCCTGTAGTCCGATGCGAAACACCACCGCGGGGGCATTGGTGAAGGGCTGAGACGAGGATGGAGGTGTTCTGTGCTGCTGCGCGAGAAGCTGCTCCCTGATCTCCCGAGAACCGTTTGACGTAAGGCAAGATTGGTAGATGAAGGCGATGTTGCGAACCCAGCGCAGGGGACTGTGCCGCTCCACACGGATGTTGACGTCAAGGCAGCTCATCAGCTTCTCCACACTCTCGGCTTCGAAAGTGGGCTTGGCGTTAGGCGAAAACCACCGCGGCCCACAGACGTGACCGTAGAAGTCGTCGCACGGATTCACGCTTCGGTCGAGCTTGTTGTTGGTGTGGTGCAGGTACCAGAGACACTCCGGTTGGGAACACTCTGAGTCGCTGTCTTTAAACCGAAGCCGTTTGGCGTCTCGTTCGGGCTGAGGAGGATAATGCCTGGGAATTCGTTTTGTCGGAGGCCTGAGCGATCGATGAGCCGACGAGTCTGGAGTTTTCGCGCTTATTTTGTCGTCGGCGCCCTTCGTAACGCCTCCGACTTGGTCGCTCTGGCTGAGCGCTTCACCCTCGGTGCTCCCAGAGGCATGCTGGGGACCGTCCTCGACCATTTCAACACGCTCGTCCTCGGATTCAAAGCGCCTTGGCCGGCCGTCATCGGCAGGGGTGTTAAGCGGAGATGGTGTGGTCACTGCCTGCTTCCAGAAGCCCCACCTGTGTGCGGTAGAAAGACAGCACGTTTAAATCAATGGAAATTTCGGTGCTACAAAATTCCTACATTAGTAATTACACAGACAGTCGAAGCTCGTTCGAACCGCTCGCGCGGCCAACGCCGCCGTGCTCTTGCGGTATCGATGGCGCATGTGAGGGCCCACGCGTGCAGCCAGAGCCTTGTGCGCCGTTAGTAGGTATCTAGTAATGCAGTAGCCGCGCAGAGCGTTTGACTGCAGGAACGAAGCAGAGTGGACGCACTGTCGCGCTGTGCTCAATCGGCGCTGCAGCTGAGCCTCGCCAGCGTTCTGTGTTCGCTGATTGCATAAACATTCTGCACCCAAACCTTAGAGTTGCCCCTGAGGTGCTGTACGGACACCAAGCAATAGTGCATACACTGGTCCTAGTTTAATGGACGGTAAACGCCAAGCTATATCTTTTAATCCCATTCCCCATCCCTATACAGAGTAGCATGCCAGCGGTTATATACGCGCCGGCAATATTCTCTGTTTTTCTAATAAAGAGCCCTCTCTCTCTCTCTCGCCAAGCTAAATCAATTAGAGGGCCGTGTTGAATCTATGAAAACCTTTCAGTGGGCGCTGACAAATACCGAATGTTTTTCGTCGGTCTCACCTCGTGCATCATCGAGGTGCGAGGCCTATAACGCCACTTCCGGGGTTGCTGATCGCGCATGCGTTGTGAGATACCGGGTATCTGGGAAGGCTTGCTCTACGCTGCGCAGAATAAGTTTTCTGGCGTGTTATATCCTGCCTACATATGGCACTAACAGACAGACAGACAGACAGACAGACGGACGGACGGACGGACGGACGGACGGACGGACGGACGGACGGACGGACGGACAGACAGACAGACAGACAGACAGACAGACAGACAGACAGACAGACAGACAGACAGACAGACAGACAGACAGACAGACAGACAGACAGACAGACAGACAGACAGACAGACAGACAGACAGACAGACAGACAGACAGACAGACAGACAGACAGACAGACAGACAGACAGACAGACAGACAGACAGACAGACAGACAGACAGACAGACAGACAGACAGACAGACAGACAGACAGACAGACAGACAGACAGACAGACAGACAGACAGACAGACAGACAGACAGACAGACAGACAGACAGACAGACAGACAGACAGACAGACAGACAGACAGACAGACAGACAGACAGACAGACAGACAGACAGACAGACAGACAGACAGACAGACAGACAGACAGACAGACAGACAGACAGACAGACAGACAGACAGACAGACAGACAGACAGACAGACAGACAGACAGACAGACAGACAGACAGACAGACAGACAGACAGACAGACAGACAGACAGACAGACAGACAGACAGACAGACAGACAGACAGACAGACAGACAGACAGACAGACAGACAGACAGACAGACAGACAGACAGACAGACAGACAGACAGACAGACAGACAGACAGACAGACAGACAGACAGACAGACAGACAGACAGACAGACAGACAGACAGACAGACAGACAGACAGACAGACAGACAGACAGACAGACAGACAGACAGACAGACAGACAGACAGACAGACAGACAGACAGACAGACAGACAGACAGACAGACAGACAGACAGACAGACAGACAGACAGACAGACAGACAGACAGACAGACAGACAGACAGACAGACAGACAGACAGACAGACAGACAGACAGACAGACAGACAGACAGACAGACAGACAGACAGACAGACAGACAGACAGACAGACAGACAGACAGACAGACAGACAGACAGACAGACAGACAGACAGACAGACAGACAGACAGACAGACAGACAGACAGACAGACAGACAGACAGACAGACAGACAGACAGACAGACAGACAGACAGACAGACAGACAGACAGACAGACAGACGGACGGACGGACGGACGGACGGACGGACGGACGGACGGACGGACGGACGGACATCAGCCACAAAACATGTGTAGCAGCGAATAGGGTTGATTTTGGCATATATTTAGCACACTGTGAACGAAGTAAAAATATGACGGGCTTGTATTCCATGCAAAACTACAATTTCGTCGTAATATAGTGAAGAGCTCATAAAACAAATAAAAGCACAGGCAAGCAAATTGAAATAAACAAGTAATACTGTTCGCGTAAAAACTAAGAGTAAATTTGAGGCAAATGCTTCGTTAGGCAGGCAGCTCATGCCTAATGTGCGCAAGCACTTACCTGCTTTAACACATGACTCATGCAATCTTTGAGAGGACAACAAGCGTCACAGCAAATCGTACCGCATGTAAATGTATTTAAAACCTTCATATAACCTGCAAGCCTGATGTCTAATAAACGCTCCACGCCGACGCCTGTCTGGACTGGCTTATAGTCAAAAATAACCTGGGTGTATCTATTTAACATGCTCTATACGCACATATTCCTGCTTTGCAATTCCAACCAGGCCGCAGTCGTAAAGGTTGATAATTCTGTGCGCTAAAGAACCGCGCTCTAGCTAGGGCGGAATGATCGAACATTATAGCTTGCGTAAGCATTCCGGTCTGCGAAAGCTTTTTGTTAATCGACAAACCATTTCAAGTTGTCACATTGGGCTAGCGCACCGTCAAGGTGCTAGTTTTCATACCTTGCTATCGCTTTCAATATTCACCTTCGAGCGAAACTATGAAAGCTTTAACGCGAAGATTTCTTAGCCTCCCTTTTTTGCACTTTTCCGTCCGTTCCTAAGCACCATCGACTGCGCAAATGCACACTGACGCCAAAATGCCACGCTCCCGCAACTCACGGAAATCGTGTCAAGTGATAAATATAGCCTTGTATCTGCCCATTGCGTAGGGCACCGCCTGTATGATGATGATCATCGTCATTAGGTCTGCTCAGAAAGCCACAAGCTTTTATGACTTCCAAAGTATGCCGCAAATGTTTTACCGAAAATTAAACAACACTACCATATGATATGCAGTAGCTAACTGCAATCTTGGCCCTGAACTGCATTTACCAAGTAACCACAATATCAAAGACTTCTTCAAGCGAAAAGAATGAAGCTGTTAAAAAAAGGCTTTTGCTCTAATCATTATCTTAAAGCACAGCAGGGTTTAACCCCTTTACGAACGAGACGAGGTGAAAACCTCGCGAGCAATAGTTCAACATTCGGAAAGCCACGCATAACATAGATTGAAAGAACACCAACTGTGTGACAGCTGGTGCGGCGATTCAACGGGCCGCAGAAAACTAAAAATTCAGTGTTTGCAAGCTGCAGCAACTATAGTACACAACGTAATGCAGCCTTGCATCGTGGCTTGAGCAACACGGTAAATAAGCGGCAAACAACAGGAGCCCTTGTGATTCTGAAGGCTAAGCGAAATGTCTTTAATCCGTGTGCAGCGCGGCTGGCAAACTGAATCAAAACATGGGCACGTGGTGATCAGCTTCGTCGCTTACGCATGTAAACATGATCGAGTACAACAAACACCTAGAAGACATAAAAGAAGTGTGGGAACAAGAAGGTTTCCGCCGAACGGCAGCAATACATTGCTGCAGTCGCTTCCCTATATGTGGCCTCGCGAGGAATAGATGGGACCGTGTCGCCTCCGAGTTTCCAGAGGTGCTTGAGCGCTCCACCACACATCAACGCAATCGGTCGACAACCACAGCTGTCGTTACTCTGGCACAGCTAGTTAACTCGTAACTCCAGAAAACATAAAAATGAACAAGCCTTCCCCGTTTCTCCTATATAAAAAATGGCTATCATAAGGTTTTGCATTCTATGTAAATATGCGTACAAAATTTACAATCTTCTGGTTTTCTCAACATGATACTTAAGTTCTTCTCTAGGTGTCGCACAGATCCAAAACAATGGGTTGTGGTGGTATACGTAACTTCTGAATTTAGAAATATTACCTGTCGGTTGCTCAGGTAACGTCAGTAAGCTGTATATTGTTCTCTTCGAACATAAATGAACGCTTGTCTGCTCGGTCGTGTGAGTCTACAATGCATGCCAATGACACTGCATTAATTTTTCGAGCTAACCCGCTCTCTATACTAGCAGCAGTTACCACGTGGCTCTCTTCTAACAAGCTAACAATAAATACTGGCAAAGTTAAATACGGTATATTTCACTCCAGCGGGAAAAGTCTGTATTATAGATTGCTGAACTTGTATGTTAACAACGAATCCGTTGAGCGCGTTTCCACGTTCAAGTACTTGGGTGCAATAATGGATGACAACTTCCATTGGCAAGAACCGATTAATAAGATATCGAAACAGCTCGCTTTCATATTTCACGCTCATTAATGCCCGAGGTTACTTTCTATTTAACATGCTTCAAGTTTTATGCTTTTCCTTATTTCACTCACAACAGAGTTAGTGTAGCGAAATTTGGGGCTGTGCTTACACAACTTACATAGCACTGGTTGTGCGGTTACAATAACGTGCTCTGAGAGTTATAACGTTTTCCTCTCCTCGTTGCCCAAGCACCCAATTATTTGGGAACACTCGTATATTACCGTTCTGTCACAACGGAATTGTATAACTACGGCTTCGTTGAACGATATAATCGACATTGATTCTCGATTACCATTGAGTTTGTTTAGTTTACCAACCAGTAACGCAAGGCAAGCAGTCACGGCAAACTTAATATCCCTACCTGCACGAACGTATACGGTGAAAGATCACTTCAGTCTGACGTAATAGTTCTGCGGAAACGCGCAAGATGGCGAGAAATAAATCATTAAGGTTATAAATATTTATTACTCCTGAATTATTAAGTATTTATTTACACCTTAGTTAATTATTACTCCCCATCTTGCGTGTTTCAGCATAACTATTACGTCAGACTCTCGCCTTTGCTTCCAGTTGACAAATTCGTCTTCGCCCCGCCGTCTGCTATCCGCCTGGTTAGCTCACATGGTAGAGCAGCTGCACCGGAAAGGCGGTGGTCGGGTGTGCGAGTCCCGGACCAGTACGAATTTTTCTTCAACTTCGGGGCGAAGAAACGCGTATGTGTTTCCTTTGTAGCAATTGCTACGAATGGGTGGATGTCTCATTTTCCCTTACTTAATCACTTTAGTCTATTAGTGCTAAAATTTGGAAGTCCATTCCACCCGAAATCAAACTTGCACGCAACTTTCAACAGTCTGTAAAGTACGTAAATAAATCAGTTATGTAGCATTCCGTATTCTAAGTCTACGTCCTTTGTATCCTATGTCTAGCACGTTAAGAATATTTTGTTTCCACTGGGAAGGTTTGTATTATCCAATGCATATGGCGCTTCGTAATTTTTTTACATGTTTAGCATTCTCTTGTTATTTGTATTGTTCTTCTTACTTTATTTTTCGTGCATAAATCACCATTTTGTATTTATAAAGAGTTTGCGTTGAATAGATTGTGATTTGTATTTTCTCCGTTTAAAATGTTGCACTGTTATCTTTATGCGCGCCCCCTATGTGTAGCCCGTTCACTGCACCTCCTCTTTCAAACCTGATCACATAAACTGGTGCAATAAATTGGACCGACAACTAGTCATAAAAGTTAGCGGTCCATATATTTCTATAAAGATGTATCCTCTAAACTTGAATTGGCTTAAGGGGCTGTACGGGCCAAAACCACAATCGGGTTATGAGGCAGACCGTAGTCGCGCACTCTGGATTAATTTTGGCACCGTGGTGTTCTTTAACCTGTCCCTTATTCAGAGTGCGCGAGCGTTTTTTTTTTTCTGTTTCACCCCCTTGGAAATGCGGCTGCCTCAGTCCAATCCGTGACCTGAAGCAGTGCCATGTATAGCCGCAAAGCTATCGCGGCAGGCACAGAAGTGTATATATGACGTGCGACCGCTTCAGTTGTGTCGCATAGACCCTGCGGTGCACTTTAATTAATGCGGCTCTGTTTCTGCACGCCCTGCGAAAGTTGTCCGCTAGACATTTTTGCATGGTTTTATTTTTCAGAAACAGCAGAAACGCACCATGCCGTACATTGAACTTAAGTTTATCCAGCGTTTGCTTGCCTTCTCATGTCATCTTTTCCCTAGCCCTCCCCCCCCCCCCCTCCCCCGCTGTATTTGTATGGGAACTACGAGCGAGGAGTGGCAGGTCTGTTTCGCCACTCGTTTCGCGACTGCGTCGGTTGTACCCATTCTCTGCCTCCTCTCTCCCCTCCTCTCTTCCATTCTAACTATAGTCGGGTACAACGTTATAAAAAAGGGGAGGCCCCACCCAGATGACCGATTTCCTCCGCGACTAAAATAGTCCCGCTCATAAAGCCGTGCTTCTAATACGCGTAATTCTCGATGTAAATAAATACTTTTGTATTTCGATGACTGGTTTGACAGAGTTTTCGTCATTGGAATGCAACAGCACATACCGGATCGCGAGAGAAAAATAACCTCGTGCCTTCTACAATGCTGCGCGTCTTCTGCTTTTTAGCTTCATTACAAGCGACAAAAGAAGAAAGAGCAGTTCCGCTCTTTCTTCTTCGACGTGCGCTACCGCTTGCCGTGCACCGGATACGTTCGGAAACGAGTGCACGTTAGCGAACTTTTCTTTTGAAACTTGGACAGCACTTAGTGCTGTTGTTGCCTAAATGCTTATTAAGGGAACGATGTACTTCATATAAGCTGACTGCTTACATATGCTAGAGGTTGGCCTAGACTTCATTATATTAAAGACAAATCCTCTTCCTCAGGCTGGAAACGACAGAGTTTTGACAAGGCTATACCCTCACTTATTTTCCTCGTAAACCCTGCATTCCAAATACACAAAGCATCGTTTAAAGCACTTATATATACGCGTCAGTACCAGCAGTATATGTACCTCAACACACAAATTTGAGTATTGCGAAGCTTCCTAAGAGTGATTACAGTGGCTTATTTCACTAAGTTGGCAATTTTCTCATTAACTATAAATGGCATCATACTTATTGTGCACAGAATAAAGTGCTGAGGGGCAGAATGGTGCATATACCCGGCTAATTTGAAATGACAGTTTCTTTATCATTATTATGCTTGCTCAAAGAATTGAAATACTGAATTTACACACACACACACACACACTTTTCCCTGTCGTGTGTGTGTGTGTGTGTGTGTGTGTGTGTGTGCACAAATAAATGACCTGTGCACTGAAATTGCCGGGTTTCGTTTCGTAAAGGAAGAGTGATAACATGTATGTTAAAGGTATGCCCGCACAGTGCTTGCTTTAAATCGTGAGGTGGGGCAGGTGATGCCGAACTTCGGATAATAATAGGGGGAACGGCAGGTGCCGAACGTGTGTGCGCGTGTGTGTGTGACGTTCGGCACCTGCCGTTCCCCCTATTATTATCTGACGTTCGGCATCACCTATATACCCCGCCTCACCCTTTAAAGCATGCACTGTGCGGGCATGCCTGCAACATACATGTTATCCATCTTCCTTTACGAAACGAAACCCGGCAATTTCAGTGTACACGTCATTTATTTGTGTGCATAAATGCTGCGCTGACGGAAGCAATTCCGCAAATAAAACGCTAGAACCGCAGCTTGGAATGGCCGGTTTTCCATCCTGATGTTAACAGTGCAAGAAACGTAGGTGGGGACACGAAACTAGAAGACGATACCACGAGTGCTCGTTGTGTCGTCTTCTCGTCTCGGGTCCCCGCCTACATTTTCTTGTGCTGTTAAGGTCAGGAAATGAAACTTTCCATGGCGGAAACTGCTGAGAACTGACACTGGCCACTTCAGAGTGATCGCGAATGAATAAAAAAAAAAAAAACCCCAAGAACTGCGTAATGATTTAAGACCGGACAAGAAGGCAACCTTGAAACAAAGAAAGAATTAAAGATAAAAAATATTTAACAACTGCACATGCAGATACATGGGCATCAGACTAGCACAGAAAGCTTACTTAAAACACGGAAAGGAATATACAAAACAAGAAAGATAGCATCTGCAGACATACATACATAATATGTTGCATGATAAGTTTCACATTACAGAACATAGAAAAAGCAAAAATCAAAGGCAGATACAGGACCAATCAAGTGCAGTAAGGAATGTTTACGAAGCAAAATGCAGGAATAAAAAGCATGCACACGTGAACCAAAATCTTTTAAGCATACAGATGATCTCAGCGTGTCCATTTGTTAGGAAATGTTGACACCGGCCGAAGTTTAGCTTGCATGCCCGTTCGAACTACCGGTTGAAAACTGCCGAAGGTGGATGCGCAGCCTTTTTCTTGCGTACCTAAAAAAAATTAAATTATGGGGTTTTACGTGCCAAAACCACTTTCTTATTATGAGGCACGCCGTAGTAGAGGACTCCGGAAATTTAGACCCCCTGGAGTTCTTCAACGTGCACCTAAATCTAAGTACACGGGCGTTCTCGCATTTCGCCCCCATCGAAATGCGGCCGCCGTGGCCGCGATTCGACCCCGCGACCTCGTGCTCAGCAGCCTAACACTATAGCCACTGAGCAACCACGGCGGGTTTGCGTAGCTCTCAGTAAGCATTCTGTATATACCTTCCTTGGGCTCCGTGCATACACACAGGCTGCGGCGGTGTACCTTGCTTAGGTATGCTGTAAGTGAACGAAGCGGCGACTTCATCGTGATTATTTTATCCGTAAACCGAGAGATGATGGCAGAAAAGCGCTCTTCATAGTCCTTCAGTGCTTTCATCACTTGACTGCTAGGATAGATAACGTTGCCTCCGCCCAAAACATACTATTTGAGTGCTGTCAGTGAAGCATACTTGTCACTGGCAGTGCCAAGGAGAGCATCTTTGCATTTTGCGCACTTCACGGGTTTCAGAATTCCCTTCCAACGAAGCCTTCTATTCGGGTCGATCTCTTGAAAGCGGTACAGGTTCCACCCATTCCTGGAAGGTTTGCTGCATTGTGGCACACAAAACCCGGGCATGGTGACGGAAACGAGCGTATTAAACTGGAGGGAAATGAGCACCGACCTATCAACACGCACGCCACGCACAAATGACCGGTCGGAGGCTAGAAAATGGCGGCCACGCCGCCACCAAGGTCGAGGAAGCGGCAACTGCCCTTTCAAAAGCTGACACCACTCTAAGCGGGGGCGCGCATCGAGGCATTCTACTTTGAGCCATCCCCCGACGCGGTGTGCCGGAAAGCAGCAACCACAGCAGCAGCAGCAGTAGTGGTAGGTAGAAGGAAAAATGCAAAGAAAGCGCCGCTTTTAAATGGGACGACAAAGAGACACCTACAGAACACTGATTTGCGCACGGCAAAATATATCAAGGACGGGTGTGCTGGGCTGGGGAAACGAAGAACCCGCCACAACAGGGGCGAGGGAACGTAAGTGATTGACTTCAAAGTTCACGCAGAAACAGAAATATAGGAATGTTAGAGCCCGCCGCGCTGTTCGATAACCCGCTGAACGTGGAAGAGTGCCACAGTGACTCACAGAAAATAATTTTGAGAAAAGGAGTGGGGTGATGGCTACGACGAGGGGGGGGGGGGGGGGGAGGGCGATAGGACGCGCATAGAAGGTATCAAGAACGAAGTTAGCGGATAATTATGGACATAGGGAGAGCGTCTCGTCACTGCAACAGATGGCCGTGGTTAGTCGCCTTGCTGTGGCTTACCTACCGCATCGTCACACGTGCTGCTTGCTGCGGAGAGACTGCACCTAAGCGTTTCGGAAATTTTCAAATTAGACAGTTATCAGGAGACACATGACACTTTGAAATCTTTCAGAGCTGCTGCACCTTACTTCACCGCGAGCAACGGATGCCGTAATATTCACTAAGGCTTCTCAGCAGGAAGCAGCCCTGCTTCGGACTTTCTGCCTCAATTCCTGAGTGTGATCCAATAAGAATACGTGTTGAATGATGACTGCAATACAGTGATCGCAAGTTATTTACTGCACTACATGAACCTAATCAGGCAATCAGCTTGTCCTAGACTGTGGCATCACAGCATCTCAGCTCCTTCTAGTGCGTCGTCAACTACCGTTTCGTCTCCTGATCAGCACCGCTCCTTTTGCATCCCGCATTCGTTAACAGGCAAGATGAGCCAGCTCACTCACCCTGCGTATCGCAGCCCAGTGCCGTCGCCGCTGGTGCCGTTGAAGTAGGAGGTGAGCAGGCCGCCATTGATCATGGCTAGCGCTACGACGGCAACGCCCAGCAGCGCTTGCACGGTCCGACGCAGGAAGCGGCACTCGGTGCCTCGGCGACCACCGTCTTCCATGCCTGCGGCCACCACCATGGCACCATGGGGCTGCCCACCCCTCGCGGGTGACGCGGCTAGGGGCGCTGCCGTCTCCGGCACTCCGCTAGCTGGTGGCCGCGCTGGAGGCAGTGTGACCCGCGATGACCCCAACCGACGCCACTATTTAGGACCTGTCAGCTATGCATGGCCTGGCGCTGCCGCTCCATCTTCCTCTGCTTCTAGGCTTCCTAGAGTGGACTGCTCCTTAGAATGATGATGATCGTGCGATGATGATGATGATGATGATGATGATGATGATGATGATGGTGACGACTCCCTGCATATGGCACATACCCACCTCAATCTATTGGCCGAGAAATGCTTGGTGCACATTTCTTAACATTTTATTCAAACGGCCATTGTAGGAGGTCGAAATAAAAAGATTCTGCCTGAGAAATTTGCAATAAAAGCACGAAAAAACTCACTTGCGTTCGCTCTCTAGGAAGCAAAGATAGAAGGGAGGAGGGAAAGGCAGGGAGGTACCAGATAGAGTTCAGTTTGCTACCCTATACGGATGCAAAGACTTGTTGTGATACAATGTCATCTTGGGCTTCAGTAGAATGTGCTGTTGGTTGAGTTGTCAGAGGAACTATTTAGTCATGTATTACTATGAAAATGTCTTATGCAAAACTTTACCAATATATTGAAAGTTACACATAAATGATATAGCCCGTAAAATGCATGTCTCTATCAAAATCAGTACATATATTCAACAGCACGAAAGGTAAACAATAAAAAGACCCAGTTTTGGTAGAAACTCGAAGCACCGATTCCGATAGCAAACTACTGACAGCTTTGCGAAGTAAGGTTAGTTTTACCAGGCGTATAAACGGCAATCAACATTCGCTTACTAACTAAGCTAACAAGCATCGTGTCACATCCGTACAGGTGAATATGAACACATCTCACTTAATGACCGCGAACAGTACTTTTCAGAGCGCTGACTTGATGAAGAGCGGCGAGTCAATTTCCTCTTGTGCTGCCTTTCGCTTCAACCCGAGCTAGGAGCGTGAGAACGCCGGCCTGACGAAGCCATAGACATCTCGGAACGCCTAGACTTTGCGCACACCGTAGATTTCCTCAATAAAAAGTAGCGTGTGGCTGCAGCATACGCAGGCGCGGCTGCAGTGCAAGAGAAACGCGCTATCCTGCCCCGAGGCCCGCCCCCCCCCCCCCCCCCCTTTTGCGCGCGCGAGAAGACGCTGCGCATCAAGCTACAATCCTTCTCGGTTCACGCTCGCACGCTTTGCTCGTACCCATAGCATATGGCGCGCGGCCGGGATGTTATTGAACTTGGACTTTATTACAAAACCTCACAGTGATGTCAACGCCAACGACGACGCGGCCTACGAGAAAAAGCCTCGAATGTGTATAACATAGCATTTGCAATAGGAGAACTAATAACGTCCAATGATAAGTCGCAGCGAGTGACTCAAAGATGGGTTATTTCGTAAGAGTGAAGGAATAAGGAAGGCTGCCTCATGCGACTTTCATCGTGCTTTCGTTATAAAAGAAAGCCCCCAAACACACGTGCATTCACGTCTCCCTTCGTGCATGTGTCTATTTGGCCGTTTCATCCTTCCATATTATCGACGTCCTCGATTTCTTCGCGATATTGTGAACAGGGCGAGAAAAGCGTAATAACCGGTACAGCCCTAGAGCAGACTAAAAGGCATTAGAATTATTGTCTTGGAAATAAATTGAAGATATTGTTTTCTACAAAAAGAACACCGACTTACAAGCTCTTGGCATTCCTAAGGCATTGTGTAAGAAAATATCTTTCGGATCGCTTAGTTAAAACGCTAGCGAAGGAACACATCTCCCCGTTGATTCCACATTCGTTCATGAATAAAGGCTTGAAATGACTGCAAAATGAGTGCGCCAACGACGGTAAAGATAGGGATGACTGCAGCATGATGACCACAGAGGTGGACAGCGGTGGCACAAAAGCTGCCTTATCCTATCTTTCTCCACTTATCCTAGTCGTCCGAATAATAGGCGATCCCCTACTGGAGTTATATGTCACATACATGCAGTACAGTCTCAACTACAACACGACTTAATATTTTTACTATTGCTACCACTATTACTACTTCTACTACTGCATTACTGCAGTACTAATGATACTGCGGTATGACAACGGTGGCATGACTACAATGACTGCAACGACGACGACAATTCGCTTATTAAGATTTAAGGCAGGGAACAGCTTTCTTTGGCACAGCATCATTGAGAATTCATGCTGCGCAGAAATCCGCTCAGCGAACGACAGCACTTCGGCCTGGAATGTGGTAGTTTTCACCAATTAATTACGGTTATGCTTAGTATCTCACTGCCATCCAGTCTTGCTAGCTTTACGTTTATTTATTTTCTGCCTCTGTTGAAGGTGAATTTCGTATCTGCATGTTTCTGAGCCTGTGCGTGAAAAATTTATAACGTGCGCTCTTCAATCCTTGCACTCTGGCGTCGTGTTACGGGCGCCTCAAAGATGTTCCGTACGGTGATGCCTTCGTTTGATTTTCCCGCTCTTTCCTTCTTATATTAAGTAAAACGCTTGCGAGACTCTGCCTTCCCGAGTGCGTAGAGCAGCAAAAAGCAAGGACCGTGTCCGTTGTTCAGTGATGATAATGATGCGTCCTCCTCGCTCAATGTAGATGGCAGCTAAATGGTATGCTAGCAATCATTTCGTAAACTTTTCATTAAATCAGCGTTTTCATGTTTCGTTCCTTTATGTTCTGGGCAACTTGAGAATAAATCTTATTTACTGTTACCTTATGCTGCTTGTTACTATTACTAATCAACAATCATGCAGATCGCGCGTTTCACTCTGATTACAGGGCAATTTTACCCTACTGAAAATGAGTGGGCCAACGCTTACAGCTAGTATCATTCCATGTCCCACGTTTAAGCGTGGCCTTCGACGTTGGAACGCACACTTACAGGGTGTCCCACGTAACTTGAGCAAAACATTAAATATATCCAAATGCGATGTAGTTGGACAGCAGCAAGGTAATGTTGTATGCCGTCGCTGGGAGATACTCAGATTATATTTTTTTCATTCCGCCTAATGAGATAATTAGTCCTAATTATCATCTTGTCAAATATTGTAATTAGATTAAAAGTGTCAATGAGGAAATTGTTGATCAACGCTAAGGACTCCCGATACAACTCTCTGTAGTTCAATACGTGCTACATAGAAGTGTTTTTCCGAGCGTGAAAGGAGCCCGCAAATAAACGCAAAGTTGTCGCGCGACTGGCCGCTCGAGGCACTGCTTGTGTTCGCGGGCTTCTTTCACGCTTGTAAAAACGCTTTATGTAGCACATATCGAGCTACAGAGAGCTGTATCGGGAGTCCTTCGAGTTGATCTACAATTTCCTCATTGACACTTTTTATCTAATTATAATATTTTAGAAGTTGAATGAATAGTGAGGTCTACTGGTTGATCTGTAATATATTCGGGATTAATGTTGATTTTATCTTTTTTTGTTGTTGGTAAATACAATGTCCCTGTGTTTGACTGTAGAGTCTAAACCTTGCAGAATGCTTTTCATAAGACCACAGCAATAAAATGCAGTAGTTCAGAAAACTTCTTTTTTGGTATGCTTACAGTGCTTAAAGTGGTAAGTATTAGAGGTGCGCAAATACCGAATAGTACATGTCGAATCGAATCAAGAAACACATGCTGAATATCGGATCAAATATAAAAGAAATGCAATATTTAATGGTTACAAAAAAATTTCGTTGAGGAAAATAAGGTGCTGCACATGCTTGGAACTCTCCTGGAATTGCATAACAAGAATCTAGCAGGCTATAACACAGGTACAAAGAAATCAAGACTTAGAGCACCGTCTAGTTTTATTTAAGGGAACACTAAATAAGTATGCCGGAACTGTTTAAAGCTTAGTTCAAGTATATGAAGGTCTGGACAACATGTATTTTTTATCTACAGAATTTTTGTCCAATAGAATCTAGTGCTTTTATTTCCCTCTTAAACTAATGAATTAGTGGCGCTCCGCTGTGCTGAATACCAATGTGGTTCTGTTTAATAGTGGACGTGTGTTTTGCAGCTATCCTATTTTGCATAGAAAATTTCGCTTCTCAATTTTATCTTCAAAATGCAGAAGGGCTATCACAACATTACGGTAGATGGGTTAATATAAGGCTAATCTGAGCCACAAACTAGAGGATCGCGCCTCACGTGGCTCACATTGCTGGCACCGACAGTAAAGGGCCAGGCGCCGTCCGCGGCATTTCATTGCCTGGTTTGGCGTGATCCGCCTCCGGTCACAGATTCTACAATCTGCGGGGTCACGACAAGTTTGCGTGGCGCTCCTCGTTCATGTTTACGTACTGTCCGTGCCAACGCATGCAACTGGGCCATGACACTTATGCGCCCGCTGTGTAAATCCAAAGCTAGTTTTGTGGCAACTTGCTCAAAGCTACAAAAATAACGGGGGGGGGGGGGCGCAATTGCGAAAGCACTAAAGGTAACACATTGAGGGACTTCATTGGAAAACTATTATGATTAAATTTTGTTTCCTTGTGTAGCTTTCCAAGGTAGTCCCCCTTGCGGTCCCCCAATGCGTTTTCTTTAGTGCTTTCGCTGTGGTTTCCGGAAGTGTTACGTGGTTCCCAATTTTAACGCGACAGCGTTAAGGAGCTCGCGTCGCAGAAAAGCCGGTGTCGTCGGTGTCGGCGTCGGCGGCGTTGGCCGTGAGCGACAAATACCGGGAGGCACTTCATAAATAAAAAACAAGTTGCAAGATGGGCTGCGTGGGAATCGGACTAGGGTCTCCGGAGTGTGAAACGGACACGCTACCACTCAGCCACGAGTTCGATGCTCTAAAGCGGTACAAAAGCGCCTCTAGTGAATGAGGTGTTGCCTTAGAAACGTGCCGTAGAAAGTTATACTGCGGTCTATATCGGTAATTATGAGCATGTAACTTACAGAAGTCGCAGTTACGCGAGTAGAGAAGTACGTTTGCGCTACATTTCTTCTGCTGCGCTCTGCGTACACGCAGAGCCATCTTGCGCCAAACACAGAAGACCCCTCCTCGCAATGTGCGGCGCTGCCCCGACGCATGGCGCGCCACTAGCCCGCTTCTCCCCTTCGGGCCGTGCGGGGACCGGTACGAGGATGCCCCACTACCCTTGCGTTTAATAAGTTTTCTCGCTCTCTCCCCTTCCAACTTCCAGCGTGCATCACTCGAACCCTCGTGTTTAGGTGACGCGGCTCCTCTTTCCGCTCACAGCGCGATTCCTATGTGCAGCGTCCGAAGCAGGACGCCTCTGACATGATCGCTGCGCCGTAGCGCGTCTGGTGAAAAAGCGTCCCCTGCGATGTGTGCCGAGCTGCTTCGGAGGAGTCATGCGTCTGCGTGGTGCTCCCAAGCGAGATAGAGGACGATCCCATCCAGGCGTCGGGCCCATCGTTTGGCTCGCGTAGATCGTTTTTCCCTCAGAGACACCGAGTTCTATGGTTCGTTCCGCTTGCTCAGGCGCACGTTTCGTTGCCGCGCTGAACGCTGCGCTGCTTGGCGCTCACCGCGTGATTGGTGGGTGCAAAGTCCGATGCGGGGCGCCTCATAAGCGATCGCTGCGCCGTAGCGCATTGTCTTACGCCCCTTGGCGGGCGTAAGACAAGACTCTTGAAGACTCTTGACGCGTAAGACAAGACGCGTAAGACTCTTGAAGGCGAAGCTTAAGCGTCCTCCAATTTTTTTAATGGAAACACAAACATTTAGAACCATTACAACCACTTTACATACTCCGTTGAAAAACTAGGTGATGGCGTCACTTCTTCCGTTTAGCTTTGGCCTGACGTTTACGATGATCGGCGTCTTCTTGCCGCTTTGCATGCCGAGCCGCGTTGCACTGAGCCCGTGATTCTTCTTTCGAGGCGTAATTTCGCGGTCGACCACGTGGCTTCGCAGGTGCCCAGGTGCCGCCGAGGTAGATTCTCCCAGATGTATTCTGCAACACACTATGGAGACGCGCGCATTCTTTTATACACAAGTGGCGAGCTCTCTCCCGTGACGTCACCAACCGCTAGGCGTGCTGCGTCCCAGTTGAACCGAGGCCCCCTCTTCCGTGGCGTCAAGAACCTGCAGACGCACCGCGCTAACTAGGCGCTCCTTCGCGTCGCTGATAACACCTGCTGGTGTAGAGTAGAGGTAATGCCTCTGGCTCTCACTTCAAAGATTCCTAGGGGTGGCCTGTGTCCGAATCTGCCTACGGGCTAACGCATTCCGAATTTCCTTTTCAGATCTCTTAGTTTAATATACCTGGATATATCTACATAGCCCCTTTCCATAGATTATGGCCTTTTTCTATGCTTTACATCGACCTCATACATACTGTGCTTATGTTTTAGAGTTCCTACCATTTAATGTACCACCACCGCCGGACACCGGCAAAACCCTGAATGAGCCAAGTAGTGCTTTCGCACTAAAAAGACCGATGTGCATCTACAAACGGCGTCGGTAATGAGACCACCGTTCCGTGTCGCAAATATGGCTCCCGTGAACAGCTTTGTTGCCACTCCACGCATTACCTTTCGTTTGCCAGGCGGTTTCCTAGCTTTCCGAGTGTCGCATGGCTACTGTGAATAGATGTGCGTTGATTCGGCAGTAAACAGTAATTTACGTCGCCTATTAGGACTAAAATGGCCTACAGGCAGTGTGGTCGTGAGGAAAATATGCCACTGGCCGATGTGGTAACGAGCCGCAAGCCAACGCTGAATGCTTGTCGCTAGTACGTTTATACAGGTGACTCATCATGTGATCGTTCACGAGATCACGCGTGTGGGTCAGATTGACGGCTGTTGAAGTTGCGTGAAATTCTTCGCCGCGCATCCAACACGGTCTGCGTGCCTATCGGCGGCAATTTGGCCCGTTCTTCGCTTTACAAAATATGCGCTGCTAATGATGCCGTTCCGTCTCTTCGCGTTGCATTATCATTTTGATGTCGACCCTGACAAACCTTCTGGTGGCCCCGGCCGACGTGGTGCTGGGCGCTGTGTCTGCTATTCCCGCGTCAGGCCGACGTCGGGGAGCGCTCGTAGTGACAAAGTCCACAACAGCGTTAGCCGGGGTGATCCGTCAGCAGCGGTGTCATTGCAGCGAAAACGAAGGTACACGCTCGCTTGGGCGGCATCGAGCACGAGGGGCTCCGCGGCGCATGCGACATGTGGATCTATGCGGGTCTCTACACTGAATATGTGTTAAATATAATTATTTTTTTTTCCTCTACGTAGCATGACAATCTACTGAACCGTTTCGATTTTCCCTCGCCTAAATTCATGTAACAAAATTTTAGATTTTTACCTCCTTGTCTGAACACACAAGCAAAGTCTGCCCGACTCTTGGCCAATCCCCGCGAGTGGGTAAGCGCCAAACTCCAGGACATCATCATCATCATCATATTTGATCAATTGAACAGTAGATCTTCGATTCTCGAATTGAATTAGTAGGCATTCACTATTCGATTCGATAGGGTGACATTCGATATTCACACACATGGCGACAAAAAAGATATTTACCATAATTACTAATGATGCTAAATATCTTTCTTGATTTTATGATTTTCTGCAACTCTATTTTCTCCTGCGCGAAATCATCCTCTAGCTTATGCACTTATAAAAGATTTAATTATGTTTAATGTATTTGTGACTTTGTAGTCAGCTTAGTGATACTCAATTGCAGTTTGCAATGTTAATTTGGGCTCCACAGTTGTACGTAACTGCCGGACTATTCTTTAATAAAGTTTCTTCTTCTTCTTCTTCTGCTCTTCTCTTTTGTGGTGTCTACAGTCAATGTCCGATTTTTCGGGCTGCCTAGGGAGCACGAAAATGTGCGTAAAATTGGGCACTCTGAAGAAACGAATGTATGCGTTCAACTGCCCCCATGGGCTCAAATTGCCACAACCGCGTCCGCAAAAGCCCTCAAGGCCTGCCAGTACAATTACTGGGCGTCTCTGTGCTCATACAGTGACAGGCGACGGCGGGTGCGTGCATGTATAGTTAAGGAATAGGTTTTATGTCCCATGACAGTGGTCCCTTTGCAATCTTGGTGTGCTTCACTACAATATATTGCGCTTGCTTGACCACGTAACACAGCTCTATTAATGCGAATCCGACTTTCGGGGACAAGCATAGTGCAACGCTTTAGGCGTATCGATGTTCGTGCCGTGACGGGAGAGAGACAGCGGGCGCACGCGTTTATAATTGGCGAAACTATGTCCGACGACAATGCTTCCTCTGCACTCTTGGTATGCTTCACCGCACTGCATAGCGTAAGCTTGACTGCTTATTAGGGCCGTACTGCGGCGAAGCTGACTTTCGGAAACCGACATTGGGCAATGCTATAGACCCTTGCCATGCTTTACGCGCTTCGACGCCATCAGCGAGGTTGACGAAGGTGAAGTCGGCGCCATTGCCGACAGTGTTGAATCCTTAAAAGGAATAATGCTGCACCGAATAGCGGGAAGGTTGATAGCAAATGGCGGAACAGCTAGGCCTAATGAAAGCACAAGCGACTACTATGGCTGCCAGCGGATCGGCGTGCAAGAGCGCTGGTTTGATGCTGCGATGTAATGCCGTGATATAGTGCCGAATTAATGGCGCTTCGGACCTGTGGTCATGGCAAAAAGTCCAAAAAGAAAAAGAACGGATGGCGAAGGGTCTCAGAATCAAACAATTTCAGATGTCCTTATACATTGGCTCTGTGGGGTACGTGGCAGTGCCACGAACATGTTCGAATTATCAGGCACGATGTCTGTAAACTGGGCGTCTGAAAAGATGATCAGTGACTGTAGTCAATGACAGATTATTATATTTTCCATTTTTTCTTTTATTTGATTACAGTAGCTTTGTCATTACATTATATTCAACTTTAAATTTTTCACATGACGTGTTCTAACAGCCTAGTGCTTTTACGTATGTCGCTAATGTTCATTGTCATAAACGTATGAATGAACTGAGGAAAAAGGAAAACAGCAAATAGCGACACCACAACTCGTACAGTTAACACGGAGATTTAGATCACGTCAAAACGATAGTATTTGCGCCCATTCCCTTCGTCTACATTTCCAGTTATTCCTTCTAGCGTATTTTTGTTTTTATTCCCGGGAATTGCATAGCGAGCGCGGCGGTAGCAGGGCCGTCTATTGTTTCCACGCGCGAAATTTACAAATCATGTCTCACTGACCGAGGACCGCACAACTATAGGTTGAGTGAGGCATAGCCTCCCTGACCTCCTAGCGTGTGGTCCCGCGGCGTTCCCGGAAAACTACGGTACCAGTACCCCCCCCCCCCCCCCCTTTTCTCCCTTCTCATTAGCTCTAGTATAAGCGCAGTCCAAAGCTGTAGAAAGCCCGAAGTCGCCTAGCAACTGTCAAGGTTGTCTGTTGTGCGGGAGGCTCATAGCCGTATTATTCTGCGCGGCTTGTCTAGCCACTCTTAATTTTTACCCGGAAGCGCATGTTTCGGACGGCAAAAGGTAGGCAGGCACGACATCAAGCGGGAGATACGCGGCTCTGGGATTCTCGGTAAGCGTTCAAAACATTTCTCTATTCTTACTTTTTTCACACAAGTTTTAAGTGGCGTACAAAATTGCCGAAAATATATCGTGTTGCTAGGCGAGCTCAAGGCCACATGCGCGGGTGACATTCGCGAGCCACGATGTTAGGACCAGCGATAATTGACACCATATTGTGCAACCTTCGACGATCAGAAAAACCCCCAGAGGGCAGACAAATCGACGGATCTCTTAGGCATGTAGGGCCCTCTGCGCTGTACGTTTCGGCTATACGGTAGCCTCGCCGCCTGCGTAATTACCTGACTGAGCTGCGTCGAATGCTGGGTTGCGATAGTCGAAAGTTCGAATCCTTTTTTACTACGTCTAATGACAGTGTGCCTGACTTCGACCTCCTCCAGTGCACTACATCTGCAGGCTTGGAGTGACGCCGGACACCGGCAAAAGAGGCCGAGAGTGAGTGGCACTATACTAATCCATGTAAAACCAAATTAGGAAGGCCCACTAAGCTTCAACAAAGACACTCCCTCACCAGATCAGGAATTGACATTCCTGGTGCAGTATTTGGCCACACCTTCATGGGTCCTACATTAAACCATGGCCCTCAGTCCCCAGAAGCGGCGGTGCACCTAAACAAGGCGTCGGTCAGACCTGTAACGCAGCAGAGGATGCTAAGAATCTCTGGAACCAGACAGGCCACCAATAGAAACTGACCCTGGCAACCTTTAACAGCGGAACTCTGTCGAGTGAGGCTAGCTTAGCAGGACTCTTTGAGGAGCTATCAGATATTGTTTGGGATATCGTTGGCCTTAGCGAGATTAGAAGAACTGATGAAACTTATACCTTGCTGACTAACGGCCGTGTCCTCTCATATCGAGGTTTCCCTGATAAGAAGCAATACGGGGTAGGATTCTTAATCCATAAGGACATAGCGGACAACTTTGACGAATTCTGCAGCATTAATAATAGGGTAGCAGTAGTCGTAATCAAATTTACCAAGTGGTATGGATGAAAGGTAGTACAAGCCTACGCTCCAACATCCAATCACGATGATGATAAAGTAGATCAGTTTTATGAAGATGTTGAGTTAGCGATGACAAAAGTGCAAACTCGGTATGCTGTAGTAATGGGCGACTTCAATGAAAAACTCGGAAAAAAGCAGGCTGGTCAACAAGCAATTGGCAACTTCGGTGTCGATTCTAGGAACGCTAGAGGAGAGATACTGGTAGAATTCGCAGAAAGGAATAAGCTGAGAATAATGAGCACCTTTCTCAGGAAGAGTAGCAACAGTAAGCAGACCTAGAAGAGCCCTAATGACGAAACAAGAAATGAAAATGATTTCATACTTTCTACCAATTCCAGCATATTGCAGGATGTAGAAGTGACAAGCAGGGTAAAGTGCAGTGATCATAGGTTAATGAGGGATAGGATTCACTTCAATATGAAGAGAGAAAGAGTAAAATTGGTCAAAAATAAACAGGTCCGCCTAGACGCAGTAAAGGTAAAGGGAGATAAATTTAGGCTGGTTCTTGGAAACCAATATGCAGCCTTAGAACAGAGAGATCAAGACGACATGGAGGTAATGAATGAAACTTTAACTAGGCTGGCTTCAGAGGCAGCAATTGAAGTGGGGGGCAAGGCACGAAGGCCACCAGTAGGCAAGCTCTCCCAAGTAACAAAGGACCTAATAGAAATGACAAAGAATGAAAGTGCCCAATTCAAGAGATAAGATAGAATTCAAGGAGCTGTCAGAACTGATAAACAAGGCGAAAATAAGTGATATTCAAAATTATAACGTGAGAAGGACTGAAGAAGCCGTAAGAAGTAAACGCATTGTGAAATCATTGAGAAGAAAACTTGGCATCGGACAAACAAAGATGTACGCACTGAAAGATAAGCCGGGTAATATCATCAACAATCTCGAAGGTATAGTAAAAGCAGGGCAAGAATTCTATACTGACGTGTAGAATACTCAGACGACACACGATAACTCCATTCGAAACTGCAATGAACAGGATACAGAAACTCCTCCTACATCTAGCCATGAGGTCAGAAGTGCCTTGCAAGACATGAATCGGGGAAGAACGGCAAAAGAAGATGCAATAACAGTCGATTTAGACAAAGATGAAGCAGACACAATGCTTGGAAAACTGCCGGCTTTCTATACGAAGTGTCTATCGAGTGCAAGGGTCCGAGAAAACTTGACGAATGCAAACATTATACTAATCCACCAAAAGGGAGACATTTGAGAATTGAACAATTACAGGGCCATTACCTTACTCCCCAGTATTACATAAAATATTCACCAGGATAATCTCCAATAGAATAAGCGCAACACTAATAAGCGCAAGCAAGGGAACAGGCATGTTTCAGGAAGGGATAATCTACAATGGATCACATCCATGTCATCAATCAGGTAGTCGAGAAATCCGCAGAATACAATCAGCCTCTATATATGGCTTTCATAGATTACGAGAAGGGATTTGATTCAGTAGAGATACCAGCAGTCATAGAGGCATTACGTAGTGAAAGAGTACAGGCCACTTACGTAAATACCCTGGGAAGTTAACTACAGAGATTCAACAGCTACCTTAATTCTCTACAAGAAAAGCAGGAATGTAGCTATAAAAAACGGGGTCAGACAAGGAGGTACAATCTCTTCATTGCTATTCACTGCGTGCTTGAAAGAAATATTCAAGCTATTAAAACTGGAAAGGCTCAGCAGTAAGGATGGACGGCGAATACTTCAGAAACCTTTGGATTGCCGATGACATTGTTCTATTAAGCAACACTGCAGATGAGTTGTAACAAATTATTTAGGACCTTAGCAGAGAGACTGCGCGAGTGGGATTGAAGATCAACATGCAGAAGATAAAGATTATGATGGATAACCAAGCAAAGGGAACAAAAGTTCAGGATCGCCAGTCAGCCTCTAGAGTCT
Source organism: Dermacentor andersoni (assembly GCF_023375885.2). Taxonomy (NCBI): domain Eukaryota; kingdom Metazoa; phylum Arthropoda; class Arachnida; order Ixodida; family Ixodidae; genus Dermacentor; species Dermacentor andersoni. The sequence continues at coordinate 181,868,029 of NC_092816.1, forward strand.
GTGAAGGGGTACATTTACCTAGGTCAATTATTCACAGGGAGCCTTGATCATAAAAAGGAACTTCACTGAAGAATAAAAATGGGTTGGATCGCATACGGCAGACATTGTCAGCTTCTGACTGGAAGCTTACCATCATCATTGAAAAGAGAGGTGTATAATCAGTGCATTTTGCCGGTGGTGACATATGGGGCAGAGACTTGGAGACTGACGAAGAAGCTTGAGAACAAATTAGGGACCGCACAAAGAGCGATGGAACGAAGAATGCTAGGAATAACCTTGAGAGACCGAACGAGAGCGGTTTGGATGAGAGAGCCAATGGATATATGCGATATTCTAATTGACATTAAGAGAAAAATATGGTGCATGGCAGGTCACGTAACGCGTAGGCTAGAAAACCGTTGGACCATTGGGGTTACAGAATGGGTACCAACAGAAGGGAAATGCAGTAGAGGACGGCACAAAACTAGGTGGTGCGATGAAATATGGAAATTCGCGGATGCTAACCAATCATGGCGTTTTCAATCCGTGATGTTGAAGGGGAATTCCACAAAACCCAGGGTATATCGATACTTCACTGCAACATTCGAAGTTTTCGTACAAACAAAGATACATTGTGTTCCTTTTTGGCACAGCATAATTTTACCTTTGATGTAATTGGCTTAACGGAAACTTGGTTAAAAGAAGGTGAGCACATCTCCATTCCGGGATACAGTCTTGTAAGCAATCCCAGGAATGCAGTATCGCGCGGTGTGGAGTGGCTCTACTAATGACGCAGACGGTACCCTTTAGAATAATCACCGATACCGAGATTAGTAACAGTACGGTTGAATCTCTCTTTGTTCTTTTAGATTCACGCATAGTTGTTGGTACAATATACCGGCCACCAAACTGGAGTCTGCCCGTTTTTTATCAATCGTTGGAATCTATCCTTTCCACCCTAAGCAGTAAGAGCTATGGTACCATCACTGTTGTTGGCGACTTTAACACTGATATCAGCAAAGACACGAATTGTGAATACTCGCACCTATTTGACTTATACAACTTTAAGAATACAATCCATGAGCCTACTAGACTGTCACCAAGTGCATCTACAACTATAGACAATGTATTGCGTAACAGTGATAACATACATTCTCGCGTATACGATACGAGTCTCACTGACCACTGCCCTATTTTTGGGTTATTACACAGCGCAAATAATACCATTGCAAAAAAGACCATCTTGACAAATCGCAGGATTAATTACAAAATACTGCGGCAAAAAATTAAGGAAAAGGAATTTCAAGATGAATTTAGCAATGACGCTCATATCGAATGCGCAAACTTTGCAAATGCATTAGCACACATGATATCTCAGTGTACCACATATAAACAAAACAAATACGAGGAACCTTTGTGCCCGTGGATGAATGACACCATACGTGCAGCAATGAAAGAAAAGGACTGGTGGTACCAAAAATGGCAAAAACAGAGAGATAACACCTATTATTTGCGAAATTTTCGAATATCTCGTAACCACGTAGTAGCTCTCATCCGGAGGCGGAAAAAAGAATACAACGTATTCTTAATAAAGCAAGCACAAGGCAATACCAAAAAATGTGGGAAATTATAAAAGAAGTAATTGATAAGCCAAATAAAAAACTGACCACTCCTGAACATGTCGATGCCAAGTGTGCCGACACTTTTAATGCGTACTTTACTAGCATTGACCCAAAGCTAGCGGAGCGTATTCCAGTTACTGAAAGCAATGTTGATTGCCCCATCATTCATGCATGTTTTTGCTTGGATCAAGTGGACGAGCATACCATAACCTCAATAATATTAGGCATGCCCTGCTACAAAGCTACTGGCCACGATGGCATTACCGTATAAGCATTGAAAGACAATATGGATATTCTTGTGCCAGCACTCATCAAAATAATAACTGTATAAGCCGAGGCACATACCCTGACATCTTAAAGATCGCAAGAGTTTCTCCTATATATAAAACTGGCGACGTCAATGACCCTGGAAGCTATCGGCCTATCTCTGTGTTTAGCATAATAAATACTGTATTTGAAAAGGCCATCGCGGCTCAACTGAAGCACTACCTAAACGAAAACAAGCTTCTAACAGATTCCCAACATGGATTTAGAGCCAATCGATCAACGTCATCAGCAGTGTTAGAACTAACCCAGAGTATATACACAGCTCTACACAAAAACTAGATTGCCGTAGGATTATTTTTAGATATAAATAAAGCATTTGACACGGTCTGTCATTTCATACTTCTAAAAAAATTACGAACTTATCGTTTCATCGAAATTACAATGGACCTCTTTTCAAGCTACCTAAATGGTCGAAAACAATATGTAAAATTTGGCTCCTTTGTTTCCCAGTATCCTACTATAGTTACAGGAGTTCCACAAGGATCAGTTTTTGGGGCCCATACTGTTCTCGCTATATGTAAATGACCTCCCAACAATACTAAAGTCATCAAAATGTATCATATACGCTCACGATACCACGCTATGATTTTCAGGTAAATCTCCTGGCGTATTGCAGAACACTATAAACAGCGAGTTATCCAACATATCAACTTCGTTTTCATCCAATAAATTAACACTAAACAGAGATAAGACAAAATACATAGTATTCAACTCCTGTTATTCCAGGGGTGACATAATAAGCATGCAAACTCACCTTCTAGGTGAAACAATAGAACAGCTCGACCACGTAAAATATTTAGGGGTATTATTGGACTGCAACTTGAACTGGAGACCACATATATCTAGTATATGCGCGAAATTAGCTTCGTCTTGCTATTTATTAATAAAATGCAGGGAATATCTTGACCTTAGCGTACTTAAAGTTGTTTACTTTTCCATATTTCACTGTCACATCACATACTGTTCTGAATTATGGTCTAGCACATATAAAGCATACATAGATCCCGTCTTTCGGTTACAGAAAAGGGCCTTGCGCATTATAACATACACAAGCCCACATGATAATACTGACATGCTGTTCAGTTGTCTCGGTATATTACCATTATCTCTGGCATGCAAAATGAACGTTGCCGTTTTGATTAACAATATTTTACGTGGGAATCACTCATTATCACCGAGCCTGTTTATTACACCTAATCGCAAAACAAGGGGGGCAACAAATATAAATTTCAACCTACCAATCACTCGTAACACGTATGGCCAACGACTACTTGAGTTTCATGGTGCCAAAATTTGGAACACAGTACCTCTTGAGGTAAAAATGGCCAACCATTTCGTGTCTGCTGTAAAAAAGCTATACCTATCAAAAAGTGCGTGATTTTCCGTCGGTCTGGTTCACCACTTATTTCATACTGTGCAAGATTATTCCTTCATAGATCTATTCAGAAAGCCTAAACAATTCACACACACCCTTGCAAGTATGCTACTTCTACGTATATTATGCTATTTCGTTTCTTTTTGTGTGTATGTGCATGTATTCTCCTGACAGTTCTGTTCTATTATCAGTGATTGATATGCAGTGTTTTTCTTTTTTAATGGTTTTAATTGTATGCATCCACCTAACTGTTTTAGGTTGTATCATTAAAAACTAGATATGCGCATGACATTGTAGCTGCTACTACATATATGACTATGGGCCTACACCAGCCTTTGGCTACAGGCCCAACAGTTCCTTTGTACAAATTATTATCAATGAAAAATAAACTCAATTGAATTGAATTGAGTCGGTTGGCGCAGGACAGGGGTCATTGGAGATCGCAGGCCTTGGTCCTGCAGTGGACATGAAATACGCTGATAATGATGAATTATCTAATGAGGCGAAATGAAAACGTTACAATCAACATTAGTCCCCTGAGATCAATATATTAAAGATCAACCACTAGACCTAACTATTTAATCAAATTCTCAAATATTATAATTACATGATAAGTGTCAATGAGAAAAATGTAAATCAACGCGAACAACTCCCGATACAGCTCTCTGTTGGTCGATACATGCTATATAAAAGTGTTTTTCTAAGCGTGAAAGAAGCCCGCGAATACACGCAGTGCCTCGAGCGGCCAGTCGTGCTGCACCTTTGCACCTTTCACGCTCCGAAAAGCACTTTTGTGTAGCACGTATCGAGGAACAGAAATCTCTATCTAGAGTTTTTCATGTCGATCTACATATTTCGCATTGACACTTTTAATCTAATTATAATATATGACAAGATGGTAACGAGGACTAATTATCTAAATAGGCGGAATGGAAAAAAATAATAATCTGAGTGTCTCCAAGCGATGGCAAAGAACATTACCTCGGTTCAGTCCATCTACGTGGCACTTGTATATATTTAATGTTTAGTGCAAGTCATTATGGGACAGCCTGTATATGGGCAACCTGCGCTGAGACAGCTTGCCAACAGCTGCACTGCCACACACAGCTCAGCGAGCGTAGGAAGGAGTTTTCAGTAGGAGATGCTGGGAGCCCAGGTCGAGAAATTTACCGGTCACCTTGAACGACATCTGTCCATTTTCCGACCATACGAGGAACCGGCGTGCTAAGTAAGCATAGGAGCGCAGGCCCTCCTCGGACGGCGCTTTGCTGTACGCATCGGGCTAAGGAAACCTTGATGCAGGAGCAGCGCGTTTATTGCTCCATGTGACGTGTCATTTTTGTTGCATCCCTACAGCGTGGGATCAGCTTAATTTAGTTTTACGCCAAATTTACACAGCCCCTCCAGTACAGGGGTGGTGCCACATAGCGCTCAGGCCAGAACCACTGGCCCGCGCGATAACGACGATTGCTACATGTGGTACCTTGCTCGCACAGTAAATAACTGTAGACAGGCTCTTTACTATTAGACCGGCGTGATAACTGTGAAGTTATATAGCTGCTGTTACGCGAGGAAGCTGCGCTAACTAGTGGTAGCGTAGTCGCTGTTGCTTTACGCGGGTGCGAGATCTGTTTGCTTCTCTTACAACATAGAAAACGTATGCGTAGCTCTCGTGGTGAAACCGTGCGCAAAAGGCAAATATTAGTAGGTCCCATTAGCGTACAGATCGTATTCATTGAAGCCGTCACCACTGCCGTCAATAATTTATCAAACGTGCAATCAAGAGAAGTACACTTGCGAATTGTGGGAATGGCCATATTTTGTAATTCGCATGTGAGCAAGGCTTCACTGACCGGCCACGTAAGACGACCATTTCTCTGACGCTTCCTTGTACTCTCATGCCGGTAGCTTCAGCAGAGAAGTTGTTAAATGCAGCATAGCAATCATAGGAAGGATTCAAAACATATACACGTGTTCTTGGCGAAAAGTCTAACACAACTGCACTTTCCTTAAGTCTGCTGACGCGTTCGCACGTTTGTGCGCATGTTTACACTTGTGAACAACACTGCTACGAACATGGCACGCTTGCGTCGCCGCATCTCTCTCACTCTTTATTTTTTGTCCTCCACGCTTTTGTCGCCTGCGCTGTTTTCAAGAAGACTAGCAAAATCTGTCACGCAGAGATTAACCACACAGCGATATCTGGAAAGCTACAGTTAAAACCGTACTGGAAAATATAAAAAAATTAACCTAGAAGTATTAGGAGGAAAAAAATCACTTTTTGCACCTTCTTACAAAACTCTAATAGCTCGTTTTCTAACTAGCCTAAAATCAATACTGTGTCTTTGGTAAGCGCTCCTTTGCCTGTATAATTGCTTCCAAGAGCCCCTGGAAAGATTCTACTGCATCGGGCAAACCATATGGTGCCTGCTCGCAGCATCAATACTAACAAATATGATTCCGTAAACAAACGCAAATTATTCAAATAAAGCTATTGCTTTGGTAAATACAAAAAAGGACGCGCTGACTTGTCCCAAAATTATATTTTTGCTTCTCCTGTTGTCGTGGTAAATATATAGGTAGAAAAATGGGGCAAGGAACGGACTGGATTCAAATTATGCTGAGTTTTTTGTTCCTCGGTCTCCAATATTTTTCTTTCTATCTCCCGTTTGCACCGAATGAGAGTCGCCAACTGCTCCGGCTTCCTGCTTTTTTTTTTTTTAATTTTCAGCCGCCATCTGTCCTTGCGTAAACAGGCCGTTTAAGTCTCTCAATTTCATCTCTGATGACGAATTCAAATTTCGACCCCAATTGTCTCAATCGCGCACATACTTTATTGGTGACCTCGATTCGCGATGCCGACGAATAACTTATCACAAATCTCGAGAGAACCGATAGAACGGCTTGCCGCGCCTTTCTTCTCTATTTTTCCTCATCTCACTCCTTTCTTCGCCTGTCCGATATTGATGTTCTTCATTGCTAAAAATTAGAGCAGACCCATTTGCAAGTTTTAGTCAAAGTTAGAATCGTCTAAGAAACCAACGCCCCGGAAGCAGCAGCAGCGCTTGTCACGGTTGTCAATAATGCAAGTGACCCCTTGGCAGAAATTTTATTGTGGATGGGTGAGGTTCGTTCTGCCATTGTTGGGTTTTGAATAGCTGTATTTTAATGACACGTCCGCGTTTTTTTTTTTATAAATTACAGTTTCATCAATAGAAGATTCAGTTGCGAGCCTCCGTCATGTAGGCGCTTTCGTTTTTTTTTTTTCAGCACCTTTTCTTACCGCTGTTTTTTTTCTTTCTACGGTGTGAAACAGTTCCTTTAAATCGCGTGCGTCCATCTCGCAAGAGCAACAAAGGTATAAAAAAAACTAAATCTTTTATTCGTGGCGTGCAATCACGGGTAAAAAAAAATTGAAGGACGCTTAAGCTTCGCCTTTAAGAGTGGAACGCGATAGCATTTAAAGATCCCTGGCCGCTTCTCACGCTTCCCGGAAACTCCAGCTTATGTAACCGTATTGTTTACCAAGGAACACTAGCGGCGAACGCTACGCGGGAGGGCGCTCTTTCTTCTTTCCATACCGTCTTTCTCGTCGTACCGTCGTGGGTTGCCGTCGAGGTCATTCCACGGTCATCACTGTAACTTCGACATCCGACTCTCGTCATGCCGTCGCCGACGCACCGATGTCATCGTGCCATCTAGTGGCGCTGTCACTTATCCATTGTCATTACTTCACTTTCCTAATCCCATAAAAAGGCTTTGGAACAGTCGATCCCAGAGTGGAGAGACTGTCTTGTGATGATTTTTAAGATATACGTGTGGCGAGTTTGGCAATTTGATTGTGTTCTATATGAAGGTGCGCCAGCATATAAATTATATTCCCTAGTTCTTCTGAAACGGAAAGCTTTAAGCGTATGCCTTGGTTCATAAAATTTCGTTCCAAACGATGTTCTATACCTAGAAGCACGCTTACCGTCTCCTTTCTTTTGTAGATTTTGGTTATTAAAGATTCAAATATTCTTAAAGATGTATCATTCCCTATAAAATTACTTGTAGTTTTTATTTCTCAGCGTGTAATATATTTTTTTTTCAATGTTTCTGGCGTCGGTTCCACGCTCCCCAGTTCGTCTTCGTACAAGTACTTGTTGGTCGCTTAGATTATGGACTACGTGAGGCCCCTACTATTGGCAGTGGGAGAGGTAATATTTAGATTGTATTTGAATATATATATGCAAGCACGGAGCATCCTTAATAACGTGTAATAAATAGGCTATTGCGAAATCACTTACTGTAGCTGAAATTAACGCCATCATAGCGACAGATGCATCGCAAATCGAAGAAATATCCGTGATTAGAATTTATTCCTTCGCTTTTGACTGGCCGTTCTCTATAAGGCTTCCTTACTAGATACCGATATTTTATCGAAGTTCCTGGTGGTTACAATGACTCTGCAAAATTGAACCCATTACTACGTCGAGTCATCTTAGGATAGATGCAGCCATTGTAAAAGCAATTCTGAGTATTTTGATTATGTATGTTATATTTATTACATTTAGAAAACTTTGATCCCCTTGCATGGAAGACCCTGTATCAAAGAAGATATTAGGGCCTTGATTCAGATCGTCCCAGTTACATTTTATAAATGGCCATTTTCTAAAGCGAATAGGTTTCGTTGGCTTTGTTGCCCATTTTCGTGGTTGGTAGTTCAAAGGGTTTAGGGTTGTCGCACGATAACCACTAATATAAAGGGTGCATACTGTACGGCGAAAACAAATATATGATTAAAAACATTTTTGACGTCAACGTATGCTTCTGAGCAACAGCTGTCCTAGACATCGCATTTGCAAAGGTAAAATAAATATTTCGTGAAATTTTATTGAATAACCGGGTCTATTCGGAGGCTGTGAATATAGGCTACAGACAACAACGCGAAAGCTGCATTTAGCTCCGATGAAGACATGGTCACGTCGCTACGCAATATCGTTTTGCGCATAAGCGAATAGCCTGGCCTGCTGGTACTTCCTATGAACGCGAGCACTGTTCCGGTTTAAGGTTTATGTGTTGCAGTGGAGCTTGCGGGAAGGAGAGGGGACGGTTTTCCTAATCTTTAGATTGCCATCCCTCCCCGTGACGGCTGCATGAGATGGCTCCTGCTTCGCTACATATGCAGTGGTGCGCAGTTTTGTTCTCTACGGAATGATCTAATTAAAATACAGGTGGGCGAATATTCCTTGTTTCCTATATAAATCGAACATTGAATGCTCACTGCTTGTATTCGCAATTAAAATGAACTATTCGGTACTATTGAACTTTTGAATCTAACCGAATCTTTCGCAACGCAGGCGGTCAAAGTCTGGTTAACCTTCTCCGTCTGCTGAACAAAAACGCTATGGGGGCACCTAAGAAATTCTTATCACGTGTAAATGCGACAGCATTACCTGTCGCTGACCGTGTCGCTGAGTTATGTCACTGACGAAGTACGAGACCATCACAACGCAGCGAAACATGCGAAGAGAGCTGTCGCAACGAAACAACGTTCACCGCACCAAGTCTCCGAGAACGCGAAAGGCAAAGCGAGCGGCTGCGTGTGATGAAGCCTCCATACAGCCGACAGTGGCGCCACCGCTATCATGCGCCATCTAGTAAATCACCCGCCAGACAGAGCCCAACCACGTGCACAGCCTCAAAAGTATTCCTCACTGTCGCCTGTTGCAGCGGTAGCGCAATGCAACGGTGGCGTAGTGGTTAGCGCGTTCGGCTTCGAAGCGCTAGTAGTGGCGGTGGGGCAAAGGATAGAAACGTCACCATGGTCACTTTTCTTTTTTGGTTGAAGTTCACGTAATTTGCGCGTCCTTTTCCTGCCACGGCTATCGGCCACGGATTTTGGTGACGACGTGGTTGCACAATGAGCGAAGTTATGCGCTCGTATTGATACTGGAAATTACCAGTAGGGGCACAACAACAAAAACATTCGAAGTGATGCAGAAACAAAATTGGTCATGAAAGCTTTGTTTGCAGTTTCGTGGCCTAAGTCTACGTCACAACCTGGCATTTTTGCTGGCAGTCTTTTTTAGTGTTCTTGGAAGTCTAGCCATGTATCACTTTTATCTTTTAATCTGCAACCACTGTTATTTTTTTCTTACAACGGGCCCAGTTGCGTGTGTATAGGGCACGCAAGTTCTTCAACAGCTTTTCGCTTCCTTTTTCGGCAACTCGTTGTTTGTTTTTGGCAACCATTGACTTAGCGTTTTTGGAAGGCTAGTCATATAGCAACCATTTGTTTTTTAAAAGCTCGATTGCAAGCAGCATCTAAAGATGTTGAGAGGATATTTGTGTAGTTCTTAATGACAATCTGTATTCTGATGTTTAATACTGATTCTCATTTTCCCTTATAGCCACCTGTGTTTTATTTAATTGTTTGTACAGCGTAGTGCCTACTAGTTCCGAAATGACTGTTCCTGTTTTAAATATATGCGACTGTCTTTTAATATTCCATTCGCTATTCGATACATACTATCCGTATTGGATTCGTATTTCATAAAGTTCATATTCGCTCCCCTCTAAAGGAAGCATGAAACGCTACCTAAATATGTTCACTGCAACGATTATATAAGCCTTCGAACCCATCATTCCGTTAAAAAAAGCAAATACCTTTGTAAAAGCGTTAAACTATTCGCTCACACCGACAATCTCTGTCGATTACTTCTGATGCAGAAATCAGAGAATGACAGTTGCAACATAAAACAGAACCATGGGCCAGTTGAACCTTTATTCAAATGTCAAATAATTTGGCCAGTGACGCTATAAACCTAGCGTTTCACGAAATGCGTTTCTAAATAAACAGGTTGAGATATAGGGATGATTTTTTCTCTATAACTTTTACCACAGATGCACACACTCTGAAATGAATCGATGTAGTAATTAACAGTTGCGCCGAACACCGCAGTTGTGAGTGAGTGACGCGATGACTTGCCCCTCGCCGTCAGGAAAGTACGCAGCGAGTGAGATCATGGCTGGACGAGGGCGTTCACATGAAGCTCGCGTAGTTTTCTGAGACGCAAACAGACACTTCACTGATGGGCTTGCACTAAGGGCGTGGTGGCTGCGATCTTCTGCTGTTCAGTTTCCCCTTCCTGCGGGAAATTTGGCCGTTATCACTAGGCTGCCAAAATTAGCAGCTTCAACGCTTTGTAATTTTGGGAACGGTTATGCACTTCTCGCATACCGCGCTTCAAGTCTTCAATTGGAATAAATTGCACGCTACCTTTAGTAAAAAAAGTTTTATAGTCAAATTTCCGAAATAGCTTGCAAAATTGCTACACGAAATCATCTTGACACGAATGCATGCGGGGTAAATGCAATCCAGAACAAATCGTCTTCAGAAACGTATCACGCAAAATACAACATATGTTCTACCATGTTTAATGAAATTATCAAAAGTTGCGACGTACAACTTCTCGGTGATCTTCGGTTTATTTACTCAACAGTTTTGGTCGGTGGACCGACCTGTTTCAACGCATAACGTAAATTTTCGCAACAGTCTGTTTATGTATGGAGATAGAGAAAGACAAACACGCAAAAAAACAACCAAACTACAGGAAAACAGAGAAAGAAAAAAACGACAAGAAAGAGAGAGTAAAAGGCTTGCGGGAGAGATCATATATATATATATATATATATATATATATATATATATATATATATATGAACTGTCTAAGTTGCTAATGAGCCCGAGTGATTCAAGTCGAAAGCTGCAGCAGAGCCGATTAACCTCGACGGTGGTGTATACATATATAATTTCTGAGAAAGGGGTACGACATTACGACATACGTTGCCTTTTCTACGGTATATTTTTGAGGCTTCTGCTGGTGAACCAGCCGGAATCTCGTGGACAAGACAAACTATGTCCTGCCATTTTCTCTGAAACAGTACCTTCCGGGGACGCCCCACTGCTACTCTGCACTACTACAGATACCATGTGTCCCAGATAACTTGTGTACAGCTAATTAAAAAAAAAAAGTGCTACGAGATACGAAGATACAACCAACGACGTTTTGTAAGCGGTATTCTCGCAGCTACTGGTAATCATTTTGTGTTGTCATCGGATAGTAATTACTGAGAATTAACTGCGTAAATGAATAATTATGCCTAACTGCGGAAATTCGGATGCATAATCCTGCAACCCATTCGAAAACACGACACTCAAAAATTTCCAACTCACTACATCAATCCTAATCACTTTTCCTGCGTTACAAATTTGCAGCGCAAAATGCGAAGGAAGACGCGAAGCAAATGCGCGCCTGCGCTTCTTGCGCCCACCACAGAAGCGTGCTCGAAAGCGGTTTCAAACAAGCACTGCTCGTCGGCTGCCTCGATAGGCGCGCAAAAGTGTCAAGGCGTGTTTGCTTGCCTCTCGCACGAGCAAGCTTCCGCGGGGCGCTGCTTCGCACCAGTGCGCGCCGTGGCTTCGGCCAGCGATAACTAGCGTGACCGAAGCGAAGCAGAAAAAACAAGAAGGAACTGTGTTGATTGCTGCTCTCTTTGCGAAACAAGAAATAGAATAAGTGAAAGAAAGTGGTTGGGAGAAACTGTTCCAGTGACGTTGTACGGCGAAGCTGCAGGTAACATTTCGGTAAGAATGATTTTCCACACGAATGGTCGCATGTATGATATACTACGCACGACTGCCAAACACTTAAAATTCGGAACTTTAGAGGTGCGATCTTGTACGCATTCCAAAATAGAACGGAGGCGGTTCGTTCCACCGAGCCGCATACGATTCGTCAATTTGAACCGTGACGAACGCCATGACGTCATTTGTGACGTGATATCTGCTGTCAATCATTCCCTGTCGTCTGCTATCGGACGAACGCAACGGAACGGACCGCCTATTTCGTGACGTAAAGAACTGACCACCTCCGTTCGATTTTGCAACGCGTACAAGATCGCACCTCAAGTGTCCCTGTCTGATAAAAAGAATGTGGCGTACTTTCATGAATAAAAACTTAATGATTCTTATCATAGGAGAGCGGCGCGGGGCGACAGCAGAAGCGCAGTGGCAAATTCTCATACATGGCGACGTGCAACACGAGCAAGCCCTACATGTATTCGTTCGAAACTACGAGGCACTTGGCAGAATGACAGCGTTTCCACTCAGCTGAAAAGATCTGCAGAGATCGGAAAGGACGAGAGAAAAGATACTTTGTCTTTGTTCTGTGAAAACCCGCGTCCTAGTATGAGAATTGCGAGCGCTGCTAATATGGTCTCAATATCAACAGCATGTCGCATCTTGAGAAGCAGCAACCACCGTCCTTATCGTCTCGATCTGCATCTCGCACCCGAGGACCGGGATTTAGAATCACGGATGGGCTTTGCTAATGGGTTATTGGTGAGTACCAACCAAGATCCAAATTTCTTTACACAAAATAGTCTGGTCGGAGGAGGCGCGCTTCTCGCGAGGAAGCGATGTAAGCTTGCATAATGCTCATTACTTGAGTGACACTAACTCCTGTTGGGTTGCCAGGACAAACAACCACTACAACTGGTCGTGCAATGTTTTGTGCGCAATTTACGACGGGGGTACTCTTGGCCCGTCCTTTTTGATGGAACACTGACAGGGTCACGAAAGTCGAATAGATCTCGCGTGGGCCAATCGACCACTTCCTCAGCGATGTTCCATTAGCCGAACTTCCTGAGACTTGGTGCCAGCATGATTATGAACCAGTGCACAACAGCGTTCCTGACCAAATGCTCGACGCCGCATTTCCACAGCCGTGGATAGGAAACCATGGGCCCCTTATTTGGCCAGCCCGATCCTCAGGTGTTACCCTTTTCGATTCTTTTCTGTGGGTTGACATTAAAGTAAAAGTGTACGAGACACCGTCTAATGCGTCATGCCACCTAAAGGGAAAAGAAGTTGCAGTTTTGCTTGAAAGGGAACCATTGATTGCGATAGCAAATGTATAGGAGATGTATAGGAAGTAACCATGATAGATTTATCAGCCGTGTAAACTTGCAAACATTCACTTAGTGTCTAAATTCAACAGCACAGTGTCAGTGCGGCAGGCAAACATGAACACATAACACTCGATGACGCGGACACTGGCTGCAAAAACGGTAGCGTGAGGAAGCGCGGCAGCAGCAGCGAGCGAAGCGACCTTGGTGCTGTCTATCGCTTCAACGTAAACCGAGCAACGAGGACGCAGCACGCAAAAAGGTATCAGCCGCAGTCGCCCCTAGACTCGACCCCGACGCAGATGGCTTGCAAGATAGGGACCGTGCGGCAGCGCAATCGCCAGTTGCTGCCGGAGTACAACCGTACGACGCCACTCTCCCTGCCCTCGTGGCCCTCCGCGCGATGGAAACAGGGCGTTTCCTCCCTTGCGCGCGTGAGATTGAGCTGAGATCGCCGGCTCTCCTCGCACGCTTTCACTCACACCTACGGCATGCGGCGCGTGGCGACGGTATTATCGGGCTATGACTTTATACGGACAATTACGGTGATGACGACGACAACGGAAGTTATGCGCCTGCAGTGTCCATGTATTTGCTATCGCAGTAATAAAACTCGCCTGCAGCCTAGTTCCAGAAGAAATGATCAGAAACGTAAAAGAACGCGTAAAAAGAAGATGTTAAATCTTTATAGCGGCGGACGTTGACCTGTTCATGCGCTGTAAACGAGCGAAAACTAACGGGTACCGTAGGTGTGGCATGGCTCCTTCTTGTAGAGCGCAGTTCTCAGGCTCCCGTCCCTGCGTTGAAGTCGGCGTCCCTCGGCGTAATCGAGGGAACAAGCAGAGGGAAGGATGAAAGAACGAGCGCGGAGCGCAGCGAGGGATGAAAGAGAGCGGGCATGAAGAAAGCACGAGGAGGAAAGCGCAGGAGGAGGGTGCAGAGTAACGATGAGTAGGAACGTGGAGGAGGAGGGTTTGGCGAAAGCGTGAGAAGAAAGGCGTAGTGCCGTGCAAGACGTGTTCTGCGGCCACGATCGCTACCAGATGGCATCAGAGTAGATCGCCTAATCTGTTCACCGATGACGCTGTTCCTAAGGCATGCGGTGAACGCGTCCGCCGATATCACATATGGAAACAAACGCTGCACGAGCGGAGGTCTGTCTGCAGCGCCTGCTATGAATCGCGCCCACGCCTCACCCACCCGCTCCCTCTCGCGATATCCCTGATAAGCGAGGCAGTCGCGATACGCATCGCGCTGTTTGCATCGTGCCGCAAGAGAAAATTATCTGCTCCAGCAATATATATCGAAATGAAAACACGTACAGGACTGCGCTCAAATTTCGCATTAGGAAGCATCGTATTCCTTGATGAATTGCTTTTTTTTCCTGCTCCTCATATCTACCAAGACGAAGATAAAATAAAAGTGCTTTCTTAATGCTGAACCGTCACTCGCATAGTTCTTAACACTGCCCTAAGCCGGAGCAATATGTTACACTATGACTGTTGCGCACGACTGTGAGAGGCAGTGTCCCGCGGCTGGCTGCTCGTACTAGGAGCCCGCCTTCGCCTTGTCACTTGTTCCCGCAAATCGCGTCAGCCACTGAGCAGTGCCAGTTCATTGAAACACCTTTCGAGCTCGCTGCTTCGCGCGCGTGAGAGGCGCGTGCACGCGCTCGCTTCGCATCCTCCTTCGCTTTCTGCGCCGCAGACTTGAAACTCCGGAAAACTAATTAGGATGGATGCTGCTAGCCGGAAATACTTCAGCAGGGTGGCTTCGCATGTGATGCCAGAACTTCGCAATTATGGAAGTAATTAAATATTTACGCAATTATTTTCACTTATTACCTAAGTGTTCACAACAAAAAATAATTACCAGTATGCGCGAGGCGACCGCTAACAAACCGCCCTTGAAGGCATCGCCGTATCTTGTTGCGCTTTAAGTAGCTTGGCCCAAGTTATCCGCGACACACTGTAATATGAACGAAGTAGTTCTTCAGATCCTCGTGCTTTATAATGGGAAGGATGTTGAAGCGCCTGCACTTTTCCTCGATATATATATATATATTTATATATATATATATATATATATATATATATATATATATATATATATATATATATATATATGTGTGTGTTGTGTGTGTGTGTGTGTTTGTGTGTGTGTGTGTGTGTGTGTGTGTGTGAAAAAAGCGCAGGTGCCCGCACTTTTCCCAATCGCCGAAGATAATGGACTCCTCTGGCATATATTTTTATGCACTGACGTTCCATTTCTATGACAGCTGCTGTTGTCACTGGAAAAAAGTATTTCGAGTCCAAGGGCATCGCGAGCATGGCAATTTCTGGAAGCTCTCGCCTTCGTGCATAATTTATGGCTAAAATGATTGCTTCTGGCGTTCACTGAAGTTATCGATGAGTTGAATACCAATGGAGGAGATATTTTTGAATCGTGATTGCTCCTTTTATTGAGCGAAGTGCCTAGGCCCTAGGCTTCGCTTTCTAACATGCTTCTTTGTTTTGAAACTCTGGTCCTTGACGTCTTATTTCATGCTTTAAATGCTCCCGAACAACAGTTTTCAAGTTTTGTCGTTTATCTCTTTTCGTTTAGACTTTTGAAGTGACGCATAGAACCTTTGAACATGTCAGTGCAGAAAAATACGAACATCCGCCGTCCCTGAATTGCTGACTCCTGCCATCATTTCAGTGACAGTCTATAGTGGGAGCTGGGTGGTAATTTTCGGCGCGTCTTCAAATTCCCGATCACTATAATACTACCAGGTCAGCAAGAACACGCAGTGATGTATTTCCCACATAGGTGTGAATGAAGGATGCATCGACCGTTGTTACTATAGAAGCGGAAGTTTTTTACCGCATTCCTTATGCACTTCACACCTGTTTATACTACATTTATCCCGGTTTTTGAAATTAGTAAGCCTAATACGTGGTTCCCGAAATTTCTCTCGTACTCAGCATTGCCATCCTCATCTATATAACAAGCAAGACGACAGCTTGTGGCAAATAACCACTTCGGCCCCGTGCCGCGCGGTGCCACGGAGAAATGACAATCTAAAAAGAAAGACAATGGCGCCATTTGTCTTCATGCTACCCGTCCAGGAACGTTTCTTTATCTTAATCTTCCTTGTGGCTCGCCTGCAGAGAAGAAATGTGTTCATTTGAAATATGGACGCAGTGGAAGCTATCCCAGCTTCGCAAGCAATCAGAATAAACTATGCCTATGAGCGGTGTATCAAGTCACTATATATGGCTATTCCGCTTTCTGCGCAGCCGGTAAGGACCAGACTGCACAGACTAAAACGCTTCGCTGCAATGCGGGTCTCCGCCCGAACTACACCGACGGAAGCTTCGCTTCTGTTCCGCTTGTGGCTGAGAGCTGATTTCACGAAAGCTTATTCAGCACTTATCGGAATGTCTGACAGTCATGCATGTCACACCTGCCACTGTGGGGGGAACACTGACAACCTCTAATGCAACAGCCCTCAGTATAAAATACAAAGGCAATCTATGTGCAATGCATCGAAGCGACCCGGCGATCATCCTCCTACCGAAAAGACACCACTGGAACAACGTCCCGACCAACTATCGGTTCAGAAGGCTGTGAAAACATTTGTGTACTTTCTGTAAACGTATGGCTTGTGCGATCGCCGTTAACTGGGTGTAGCTGTCCGTACACCTCTTCACATTTACTGCATTCCTCTATTTCCCTTTTTTATATTCACCGTTTTCTCCTCCACCAGTCCAAGGTAGCGTATTACACATGTTTATGGTTAAGATCCCTGCTTTCTCTTTTTTTTCCATCTCTATCCTTTAGCGACCAGTACTAACACAGCAAGAAGGAAACATGCAACAACGGCTGCAGGCCGTAGAAGGAACGGCACCACTGTCTCATTTTGTGTTCCCGTATGGGCACTGAAACGGCCAAATTGTGGCACAGAGGGTCATTTTCCACGCGTTTGAGAAAAAATGAGTGTGGTACGTTGCCTGCTGCCTTGTTCAAGCCCCTTAGTCTGTCGCATTTGTGCTCGCAAGGCGTGATGTACCAGCTGAGCTTCTGACTCTCAACCACGTGTGCTCTGGCTGTGGAATCCCGCTGCAGTGCACGAGGCCACGGGATTCAATCCTTGACTGCGGTGGCGACACCCGATGTGAGCGAAACGTCAGCGGCGTTCGTGTGCCGAAGCCTTAAGTAAAGTGGCTCGGCGGGTAAAAGTTAATCTGGAAGTTTTGAAGGAGGAAGCGATTCCCTAATATCGAGACGGAAGCAAAACTGCGCTGACATAAGGCTCAAAGCGACTCGAAGACGAATATTTTCCGCTGTTTCAACATTGAGCAAGGCATCTACACTAGTCGCGAAAGTCGCTCGTGCGTGGGTCGCGCAATTTTGCGGTAACCTGTGCCAAGTTTCAGGGGCTAGCCGAGCCTACCACTCCTTCCGGAAAGCGACAAGTATTAGCGAAGACTCTACGAGGCGTTCGAAGAGGGTATCGTGGCAAGACTGGCCCCCAATATGTATGCAAATGAGAGTGAAATCTCGGTGCAGGTGGGTTACTACCGTGAGAAGATGTCTTCTTGGGGCGCAATATCATATTCTGATTGGAACCGAATCTCCCAAAAAAAGATTTATCACAACATAGCGCTTACTTCTGCGCGATGCGTAATGGTGATGTTTAATTCAAGGTTGTGTTTCTAAAACACATAGTTACCACAATTCAGCCCGATTGTTCTAGACGCCGTTGTCATATTCACAGTTTCTCGTATTATGTATTCTTGGCGTCATCTCTGCACGTTGCACTAATGTCCGCTTCAATATCCTTTCCTCAAGGCGGGGAAACGAGCCAACGCCTCTTTCTTTCTCTGCCTTGTTTGGTATGTTCGAAAGGTAAAACGCTGCCTCCAGGTCACCTGAGTTCTAGACGGCTTTCACTGTACCCTAGTGGTCGCTTCGAACCAACCATACCGGCGTTTTCGGCAGCTAATTTGTGGAAGAGCAGTATCAATAGTTACAGCAAAGATTGCGGCCTCGCCCGCTTATGTCTGAAAAGAGCAATATAGTCGTGCCCACTGTAACATCTACATTCCACCTCTAACGATTTATTTGGAGTGCGAATGCTAGACACAATCATGCCATTCACAAACCGAACTCTTCGATTTCTAAAGCGGCATTAGCGCCTCGCGCCATCGCAGGTAACATTTTTTCCTTATAAATCTTTTGTCAGAAATAAACCTAAATATACATCAGCTGTATAGGGCTCCAGCAGCCTTACTTTGTCGTTGATCTTGAAGCCTTCAGAAATCATGCCGCAATGATAACTTATTCATTCCATGTGATGTTAGAGTTCCAACGCTGTAGGCTCAATCCGACCTATCATTTTTTTGTCTCGTCTTCCTTTCGCAAGTTTGCCCTTATTGCAGAAGCCATTTCCATTATCTCTCTAACCACCAACCTTACATACTCACCCTGGTCAAGTATTGACGAGGTTTTGGTCATCTCCTACAAGTCGCTTGTCCATTTTCAGCTTCATTGTTATGTATAGCTGCTAAAGACTGGAAACGCCTTACCTGTAACATTACTGTCATTACTTGACCACCAATGATTTAAGCTCTATGACTGCATATCTATGTACTATCGCGGTCAGAATGAGCTACAACATGAAAGAGCTTGGCCAAGCGGTCGCTCGTTGTAGCTCATAATGAGTGCGATAGTACATGAACTTAGGTGCCACTGATTAAGTTCTTCCATATTTCCATTCCATGTAATGTTCTCTAACACGGGTATCTTTAAATTAATAAAAGGACATGAAATATGTCGTATTCAGAGGCACCCATTAATGTGCGAGTATATCCCTTGATGCACAAGTTGTCAGTTATGCTGACTTTGGGCTTCTATCACTGCGGCTAGGTTTAAAGAATTTTATCTGTTCCAATATTATTGAAAACTGGAAATTGCAACAACAGAATTGAACTATTTGCTTTTTCAATAGTTTTTCCACAGGAGAATTAGATATCTCACAAATTTACCCTCGTATCATCATCATCAGCAGCAGCAGCAGCAGCAGCAGCAGCAGCTTATTTTATGTCAACTGCCGGACGAAGGCCTCTTCCTGAGATCTCCAATGACCCCTGTCCTGCGACAACCGATTCCAACTAGCACCCACGGATTTCCTAATTTCATCGCACCACCCAGTCTTCTGCCTTCCTCTACTGCGCTTTCCTTCACTTGTTACACATCCTGTAGCGTTAATGGTCCAGTGCTTATCTAACGTGCACATAACTTGACCTGTCCAGCGCCATTTTTTTTCTCTTAATCTCAGTTAGAATGTCAGCTACAGCCGTTTTTCTCTGATTCAAACCGCTCTCTTTCTGTCTCTCAAAGTTATGCCTAGCATTCTTCGTTCCATCGCTCTTTGGGCGGTCCTTAACTTGTTCTCAAGCTTCTTTGTCAGTCTCCAAGTTTCTGCCCCATATGTTAGCACCGGTAAAATTCACCGATTATACACCGTCCTTTTCAATGATAATGGTAAGCTTCCAGTCAGGCGCTGACAATGTCTGCCGTATGCGATTCAACACACTTTTATTCTTCACTGAATTCCCTTCTCAAATTACAGGTTTCCCTATGGTTAATTGAGCTCGGTAAACGTATTCCTTCACAGACTCTTGAGGCTGACTGGTTCCTTTGCCCTGTTATTCATCATTATTATTGTCTTCTGCATATTAATCTTCAACCCCACTCTTACACTCTCTCTGTTAAGGTCCTCACTGATTTCTTGTAACTCGTCTACAGTGTTTCTGAATAGAACAATGTGATCGGCAAACCGAAGGTTGCTGAGATATTCACCGTTGATCTTTACTCCTAAGCCTTTCCAGTTTAATAGCTTCAATACTTCTTGCAAGCACGCAGTGAATAGTATTGTATAGTTTGTGTCTCCCTATCTGACCCCTGTCTATATATGTATCTTCCTGCTTTTCTTGATACAATTAAGGTAGCTGTAGAACCTCTGTAGATATTTTCCAAGGTACTTGCGTAAGCCTTCTGTACTCTTTGATTCAGTAATGCCTCTTTGACTGCTGGTATCTCTACGGAATTAAATGCGTTTTCGTAATCTATGAAAGCCATACAGAGAGGCTTATTGTACTCTGCGTATTTCTCGATAACCTGATTAAGGGCATGGATGTGATCCATTGTAGAGAATCCCTTCGTAAAGCCAGCCTGTTTCCTTGGTTGACAAAAAGTCCAGGGTTGGCCATATTCTATTGGAGATAATTTTGGTAAATATTTTATATAATACTGGGAGTAAGCTAAGGGGCCTATCTTTTTGCAATTCTTTACCATCTCCCTTTTTGCGGATTAGTACAATGTTTGCATTCTTCCAGTTTTCTGGGACCCTTACAGTCGATAGACACCTCGCATAAAGAGCGGCCAGTTTTGCAAGCAATACGTCTCCTCCATCTTTGATTAAATAGATTGTTATTCCATCTTCACCTGCGGCTCTTCTTCGTTTCACGTCTTGCAAGGCCCTTCTGACATCATCGCTAGTTGCACGAGTAGTTTCTGTATCCTGTTCGTTACTGTGTCTATTTGAGGTATCCTGACTCCACTGGGTATTGTACAGGTGAGTACAGAATTAATCCGCTTCTTTTACTATATCTTTGATGTTGATGATGATGTTAGCTTGCTTATCTTTCAGTCCATAGATCTTAGTCTGTCCTATGCCAAGTTTTTTTCTCACTGATTTCAGGCTGCGTCCATATTTTATGGCTTATTCAGTCTTTCTCACGTTATAGTTTCGAATATCACTTATTTTCGCCTTGTTGATTAGTTTTGACAGTTCCGCGAACTCTATCTTCTCTCTTGAGTTGGACACTTCCATTCGTTTTCGTTTTTTTTTAGGTCATTTGTTACTTGGGAGAGCTTGCCTACTGACTCACTTGGTGCCTTGCCCCAACTTCAATTGCTGCCTCTGAAGCCACCCTAGTTACGCATTCATTGATTACCTCTATGTCATCATTTCTCTGTTCTAAGGCTGCACATTTGTTCGCAAGCACCAGCCTGAATTTGTCTGCTTTTGCCCTTACTGCCTCTAGGTTGACCAGTCTTTTCTTGACGAATTTTCTCTTTCTCTGTTCAAATTGAGGTGAATCCTAGCTCTCACTAACCTCTGATCACTGTACTTTATCTTACCTATCACTTCTACATCCTCCACTATGCTAGGATCGCTAGATAGAATGTAATCAGTTTCATTTCTTGATTCACTATTACGGCTTTTCGAGGTCCACTTTCTGTTGCTACGCTTCTTGAAAAAGGTGTTCATTATTCTCAGCTTATTCCTTTATGCGAATCTCTCCTCTTCATGCGAATCTCTCCTCCAACATCTCTCCTCTAGCGTCCCCTAGAATCGACGCCGTAGTCGCCAATTGCTTGTTCACCAGCCTGCTCTTTCCCTATTTTTGCACTGATGTGGCCCAATACTACAGTATACTGAGTTTGCACTTTTGTCATCACTAAGTCAACATCTTCATAAAACTCATGTATTGCCTCATCATCATGACTGGATGCAGCTGCGTAGGCTTGTACTACCTTTAATGTATACCGCTCATTAAGTTTGATTACGACTGCTGCTACCCGCTCATTAATGCTGTAGAATTCATCAATGTTGCCCGTATGTTATTAGGTATTAGGAATCCTACCCCGTACTGCTGCTTATCTGGGAGTCCTCAACAGCCAATGCCGTGGCCGTTAGTGAGCACTCTATAAGCCTCAGCAGTACTTCTTACCTCACCAAGGCTAATGATATCCCAAACAACGTCCGAGAGTTCCTCAAAGAGTCCTGCTAAGCTAGCCTCATTCGACAGAGTTCGGCGGTTAAAGGTTGACAGGGTCAGTTAAATTGACTGGCCATTAAATTTGGACTTGTGCGTGTCCTATGTGGCACCACGCTCTCTATGTAGTACCTCTCAGAAACATGAAAACATTCACCATTTTCTGCTAAGGTGTCATTGATTTGCAAATCACAGGGAAAAATTGAACTAGTATTCCGAAAATAATGTATTCCTTCATCATCAGCCTATTTTATGTCCACTGCAGGACGAATGTCTCTTCCCCCGATCTCCAATTACCCCTGTACTGCGCCAACGGATTTCAGCTTGCCCTACGAATTTCCAAATTTCATCACGCCATCTAGTTTTCTACCGTCCTCTGCACCGCTTACCTTCTCTTGGCACCCATTGTTTAACCCTAATGGCCCACCGGTTATCAATCCTACGCATCACATGGCCCGCACAGCTCCGTTTTTTCCTCTTAATGTCAATTATAATATCAGCTATCCCCCTTTGCTCCCTGATCCACATCGCGCTCTTCCTGTCTCATAATGTTATGCCTAGCATTCTTCGTTCTATCGCTCTTTGTGCAGTCCTTAACTTGCTCTCAAACTTCTTTTTTAGACTTCAAGTTTGTGGCCCCTATGTCAGCACCGGTAAAATGCATTCACTGTACAGCTTTCTTACCAATAATAATGGCAAGCTTCCAGCCAAGATCTGGCAATGTCTACCTTATGCGCTCCAACCCATTTTTATCCTTCTGTAAATTTTCTTCTCATGAGCAGGGTCCCCTGTACGTAATCGACCTTGGTAAACGTACTGTTTCACATTGCCCAGAGGCTGACCGGCAATCTTGAAGTCTTGTTACCTTACCAGGTTATTCAACATTATCTTTGCCTCCTGCACATTCGTTAGGATTCTTAAAATATTCTATCCTTTCGGGCTGCAAAAATATTCATGGACATTTGCGAGTATCTCTGATGCACGAGGATAATACCATGGTAATTCTTATGAAATTATAATTGGATGGTTCACTTTCTCGTAGGTCACTTTCACGAAATAATTGTACTACCACAAGATTTGCTGTTTATATATCATTATTATTCTCCCCGATTTCAGCCCTTCTGAGCTTTGCCTGTTTTATAATTATCAAACACGATCTATACTAGTGCGCATTACTTCCGCTTTTCTGTTTCTTCTACCTCCACTTTCCCTTTACCCTCCGGATTTTCGGCCATACCCCGTATTGGGAAAATACCATCAAATGAGCGCTCAAACAGGCTGTAGCAACAACAGCTGTAGTGTTCTCTTCCATATGTACCAATTTCCACTGGCATCGATTGGCTGCTGGGATCGAAAAAGTACATCAAAACGAAGGAGGCACAACGCACCACGTCAGAATGACGGCCTAGTGCCAATTATTGAATCAGCCGAAATTAGGCGCTGCACGGCATTTCATAGCAGCGGAGCGAAGGAGGGTTATCACTGGAAGCGTCTTCTTAGTTGCAAAAAAATTGATCGTCAGTTCCTGTTATCGACGCAAGTACAGCCGTGATCATTGTGTGAACACAGCGACGCGTGGCCGGAGGCGCAGTACGCTCGGCCCATAAAGCTCTTCCTCGCCAAACGCAACTCTTCACTGGAAATCTTTAATCGTCGTCTGCTATCCGCTTCTTTGCGGCAGAGGTTAGAGTTTCGCATTTTCACATCCGCCGTAATAAAACTATTTATTGTTAAGAATATTATGTTTTGAGAAAGACGAGCAGTTGGACGTAGAAAAATGAGCCACAGGGCTAATAAATTCGAGCAAGCATTTCTTTTTCTTTCTTTAATGTCGTGTCTCGTCACCGTGCACAGCAATGACTGCAGCTGTTTAGGTCTCTACACAACTTCAAGCATTTTAACAAATCCTCCGGCGGCCGTCAAGATTTCTGACCTGACAGGAATCCCGTAGCGCAACTGGTCGTCAGTGGCGAAATAAAGTGGCTTTTCCAACCATGCACCTTTGATCTCACTCATGCATTTTCTATTAGGCTTACGTCTGTGCCTAGTTGTCGTCGCTGAAATAGCGGTCTGTGTTCTGGTCCCGCAGAGTTGTTCACGATGCTGGCCGTGAGTATCCGCTAGTGGCGCTGCTACGAAAGAACATTTTGGCAGCTGTAGCAGAATGAAATTCCTTAAACATGCTGTTCAAGCTTGTTCAAAGCCTCTCGCGCACCCGCCGCTGTAGTGAAGTTTCCATAACGTTGTACTGCTGGCTTAGATGCCACAGGCTCGATGCCTGATACGGCAACCGTATTTTAATGAGCGTGAAACACAGGGACGCTCCTGTTCTTGCACTTGGTTCCTTGTTAAGAACCACAGGTGGTCTAAACTGTACCATTGCCGCTGCTATGGCGTGCCTCATACTATGGTCGTGGTTCTGATACATAATTTTTCAGATATATTAATATACACTAGCACATCCTACTACTACGTGGGCGTTGAGTGGACCCGTACGCGTTGAAAAGGCCACGGCCAGATTGCAAAACCACGCCCCATACAGTGTCTGGGGCTCTCAGTCGCACGCATTACATGTTGTGTGGTACGGTCCGGACCTGCTTGGGATTTTCAATGTATTATTCGCTTGAACGTAGCATGCTCGGCACAACGAACCTTACGTTGTGCGTGGCCCATACGATATGCAAACAACTTAGTTTCATCGCGTCGTAATTCATTCACTCAGTTATTCGTTCGTTAAGGGCCCGGAGACATCACATAAGGAAGGAGCAAGATACATGTCTGCATAAGAATGTTCTAAGAAGGTAGTGCGTTACACAGCAATAAAATATTAACTTCTCCGCAGTTGTAATACAGTGTGTTGTGGTTGTAAAAAAAGAAAAAAGGAAAAAATCTGGTAATAGCACGTAAATTACATAACAAAGCAACACCAAAAAGAAGAAATGCAAATAAGGTTCAAGTCTAAGTGTGGCGAAATGAGAATTGTGTTTTTTCCTGACTAATGAACCGTCATAGCCATACAGTTTTGTTGAGTAGTAGATTTTACACAGTTATAGCGTCAGCACAAAAACGAGGCTATAAAAACTGATGTTCGGCCGCATGCAATGTTGAAGGGAGTTATTTACCCGCGTTGAAATTCGGTTAGGTAGCTTCAATAATGTGTGCCTTTATTTCGGGTGATATGTACCCCGAAGAAGTAATAGGCGGGCAACATGCCGTGTTCTAGGCTTATCGGAAATTGTGACGCAACCACTGTTTGATCTCAGAGGTTGGAAGTTTCCTCAGGAACACCCGGTAGTTGCCTCTAACATGTCGGTGTCCGGATACCTCCAACGCTCCCCCACTAGAAATGATGTTGCGTGCTGAAGAGTGCTGACACTTGGTGAATTAACAATTCACTTCATTTAGTTTGCATTTTTCCGGCATTAGGTCAAGGAGAAAAATAAATGTGAAAAGCAACATGAGACCACAGCAAAACGAGCGGTGTCTTGAAAAGTCTCAGGAAGTGCTTCTTCATACCTCCGCTCTACGGCTTTTGTGCATTTCTTCTACCGCTTTCGCTCGACGAGGGAATTTGATGTCTTTCTCTCGGCCAAATGGAACTGCAGTACAGTGCGCAAAATTCCACCCATAGTCCGCTTAACCAGTACCAGGCCATAACTATAACTGTGCTATTAACGAACTGACGTTTGCACCAAAGGAATCAGCCACAAGATGTGAAGTCTCTGAAAACCGCCAGCGCCGTTGCAACCTAATATTCCTTGGAATTTCAAGGGTGGAAAGAGAGGCATGGGTTAAATCGGTGTCACGCATCATATCTTTCGGTTCCGGAAAGCTTAACGACACATTTGATAATGGGGCTGTTGAGCGAGCTCACCTGCTGGGCCGCTTTCAAAGTGCCAAAAACCGACAAACAATAGCAATAATAAATAATTTTAAAGATAAATGAAAAACACTTGCCGCTGGATCAAACCTCAGGGGCACCCCTTTCCAAATACGAGAAGAATATTCTTCTAGCGTTCTACTAGCCCGGAAGAAACCTGCTTGCTCGGGAAATGAACTGCTCCTTTAAAATTAAGCTCAATAAGCTCCTCGTAAAACATAGGCAATTCAAGTACAACGCTTATAATCAATCAACCAATCAATCAATCAATCAATCAATCAATCAATCAATCAAGCAAGCAAGCAATCAAATAATCAATCAATTAATCGATCAATCAATCAATCAATCAATTTTATTTACCAGAAACAAAAGGAACTGGAGGTACACCTGGGCAGAAAGCTGTCGCAGCAGCTTGACGGAGGCCCAGGGTCCCTTACATGGCAGTAGCACTCACATGATATATACACAGAAGGCTTCATACACAACAAAGATTACACATCGCACGTATGCATAAAAATGACATTTTACACATGAATTCAATATACTAAAGTGTCACTATAAAGAAAGAAAGTAATCACGCAAACCATTCTTATTTAGCATAGCTGTGTGCTTATATTTATTTCGTGCAGTCGGTATATTATGTGTTAAGGACTGTAAGCTGAAATTGTTTCGAAACCATGGTACCCTTCATACCTCAGGTAAAGGGGAGAAAGGGGAGGAAAGACAGGAAGGTTAGCCAGTGTAAGTACCGGCTGGCTACCCTGTTCTGGGAAAAGGGGTAAAGGGAATAAAATGAGAAAGAAGAAGAAGAGGAAAAAAGGAAACCAGAAAATTCAAACAGTAATGTGATACTACTTGCTACAACACTCAAAGGCGGTCGCACAATTCGCACGTCCTTAAATACTTCAGCAAAACCCTTAAGGCCTTGAGTGCCGAAGCCCGTCTGGACCAGTGTCCTAGAGTTTTTTTCCTCTGTAGAGGGGCGATTGTCCAGTTTTTCGAGCGCTGTCACGAGCATTTTTCTTGGCACTTTGTAACGGGGACAGTCACAAAGAAGGTGGTCAATCGTGTCCTCGCAGCCGCAGATGTCACAAGAAGGGCTGTCATGCCACGTCAAGCCACAGGCGGCACAGAAGTGTTGCTTCCACTTGTGGTAACCCTGGTGGTAGACGGAGTTGTAGACGTGGATCCAATCTGTGGAGACGTACGTTCGTGAATTCACTGGTGTTCCACAGATTCTGCGTAGGCTCGCGGGCGAGAGAGCGAAGACTTGTGGCAGCATCTGTTTGTGACAGTGGTATTGGTATAACATGGGCACCATCGTGGGCCGATCGGGCGGCGTCATCCGCACTGTGATTTCCCGAAATTCCACAGTGACCCGGTATCGACTGGTAGATGATGTGCCCCTTGTTGATTGCGTGATGGTGGAGTAGTCGGATGTCTGCGACTAGATGCACATTTGGTCCGTGGTTGAAAGGGGACATCAGATACTGGAGAGCTGCCTCTGAGTCACATAACATGGACCATGAATGTGATAATTTCAGAACAATAAACTCCAGAGCAGCACGGATAGCTGCGAGTTCTGCAGCCGTCGATGATGTAAAGTGAGATGTCTTGAACTTGAGGATGACAGACTCTGCGGGAATCACAACTGCTCCACCTGAACTTTTAGAGGAGACAGAACCGTCCGTGTAAACGTGGAGGCATCCTTTGTGCTTGTCATGTAGGAATGAAAGCATGGTTTACTTGAGGGCGAAAGTTGACATCTCCGTTTTCTTTTTGATACCGGGAATAACAAGAAGAGCCTGGAGTGGATGGAGGCACCACAGCAGTATAGATGGTCGTGCTGCAGGCGTGAAGTTCGACGGTAAAGTTCCATGGTTGGCGGCAATAATCTTGCTAAACGCTCAACGAGGTCGAGCGGCAGGAAGGGAGGCGAGATGATGCGATGGAAGTCAGGCGAAGTGCCTGATATGCATCCTTAGAGCGTCGACTTGAAGCTACGTATTGATGGGGTGGTCATGCGCGATAGCTATTATTCCTGCCGTGGATGCACATCTGGGAAGACCAAGGCAAATTCGCAGAGCTTGAGCTTGTACAGACTGGAGTTCACGGAGGTTTGTCTTACCGGTCCCACCCAGTACAGATAAGCTATAGCGCAGGAGACTGAGGAACAGTGCGTTATAGAGTTGGAGCATCGCACTCACAGACGCACCCCATGAATTTCACGCAAGAAATCTGAGCATGTGGGTTATCATGACTAATTTCCTTTTTAGGTGGGAGATATGTGTGAGTGCCGAGTTCTAGCTGGGCAAAGTATGTAAAATAATTCATAACATATTCGGATGAGAAGTAAATTGTTTCTAGTAATCTATGTTCGTATAATTGATCTACGCGGATTAGTCGGTATTTGAGAAATACATTATCTGTTGGCGAAAGCCGATTAACGTTCTCTATATACCAAACAATTTTCTTTTGAAGTATTACCAGCTTTTGCAAGTTAGATTTACATGTAGCCCAGACAAGGTAAGAGTAATTTATATAGGATAAGAAGAGACCATAGTATATGTGAAGTTTTGCTCTCGTAAGTAGAAATGTGCGGCAACGTGCCATAGCACCGGTAACTACAAAGAGTTTGCCGCAGAGATGTCTGATATGGGCATCCCAACGTGAATTAGAAGAAAAATATACTCAAGGAATTTTAAATTCTTCAACCATTTCAATGCGTTGGCCTTGAAAATAAATAGCATGATTAATGTTAAGTGGTTTATTTCATGCGTGAAATATTACAACTTTCGTTTTCTTTGAATTTACTTTAAGCTTATTTGTCTGTGCAAATCGGCCAAAATTGGCACAGTTTTACATTTTTGGACAAGTTCATTCGCATGAGGATCTGAGACACACAATGTGCAATCATCCGCGGGCATAATGAACTGAACCTGACTGTTCATGCTTACGATATCATTTCTAGAAACGTTAAACAAAAGTGGCCCAAGAATACTTCCTTGAGGCACACCACATACAATAGGTAAGAGGGACGAGTTATGTTTATTAATATAAACGCACTGACGTCGATGTTTCAGATATGAATTTAGTAATTCTAGTGGTTTCCCACGTATTCCATACAAACAAAGCTTCCGAATAAGGATCTCGTGATTGAGGCTGTCAAAAGCTTTACTAAAGTCTATAAAAATCCCGACTGTGTAGTAGCTATTTTCAAAGCTATGCAAAGCGTATTCTTTCAGCGTAGGAAGTGCCATTTATGTGGACCTGTTTTTCCGAAATCCGCATTGTGAATCAGTAAGCACACTCTCTTTATTGAAAAATTCTGTCATTAAAGCCATAACAAGCCTCACGTGCTTTGCCGTATTCACCTCCTAATTCAAGCAGAGCTTCAGCACCAATTTCTTATCACACACTGACTATATTTCTTGCGAATGTGCATAGCTATCTGCCAAAAAAAAGATCTTGTGGAAGTACTGTTACAAGATCACAACACGGACGTAGCCATCTTCACTGAGTCTTGGGTCAACCAAGATATTCAATAGAATGAAATTCTGCACACTCGCGGGTCTTTTACAATTTATCGACGGGTCGGTGTTGGGAAAAGAGGCGGGGGCATTTTGGTTTTGTCAAAGCTAGCTTGCACTCATACAATGTCGCAATTATTAGCAGTTAAAAAATACTTTGTAATAATATCCCGGTACTGTTGGGAAATAATACATTCATCACTGCTTACCAACCACCTGACTGCGGCCATACTTTCTTCATGAACTGCACTGTGTTAAATAATATAAATAGCCGCTTTCCTCTCGCTAATGTCTTTCTCTGAAGAGACTTCACTCTTCCTGCTCTAGGTTCGGTTAACATGACAGAATTTTCAGGACTGCCTAAAAATGTCATTGTACTCTCTGATTGTACCCAGATTATTAACGCTCCGACTCGCGGAACCAATATCCTTGATCTTGTCCTCGCATAGCAACCTGATCTCATTCAGCCACCTACCTGTATGGACGGCCTCATTGACATTAATAATAATAATAATAATAATAATAATAATAATAATAGCCAGCTTCTTTTATGTCCACTGCAGGACGAAGGGTTCTCTCTTCTATCTCCGATTACCCCTGTCCTCCGCCAACCAATTCCAACTAGCGCCCGCGAATTTCCTAATTTCATCGCTCCAGGTAGTCTTGTGCCGTCCTCGACTACATTTTCTTCTATCTCTTAGTATCCATTCTGTAACCCTAATGGTCCAACGGTTATCGAACCGGCGCATTACATGACCTGCCCAGCTCCATTTCTTTCTCGTGATGTCAATTAGAGTATCGTCTATACCCGTTTGCACTCTGATCCAAACCGCGCTCTTTGTGTCTCTTAATGTTATGCCTAGCAATCTTCATTCTATCGCTCTTTGCGCGGTCGTTAACTTGTTCTCAAGCTTCTTTGTGAGCCTCCAAGTCTCTGTCCCATATGTCAGTCCTGGTAAAGTGCACTGATTGTACACTTTCCTTTTAAATGATAATGTTAAGTTTCCAGTTAGGAGCAGACAATGTCTGCCGTATGTGATCCAACCTATGTTTACTCTTCTATGAATTTCATTCTCATGATAAGGCTTCCCTGTGATTAATTAACCTAGGTAAACGTACTCCTTCACAGACTCTAGAGGCTGACTGGCGATCCTGCACTTTTGTTCCTTTGCCCGGATATTCACCATTATCTTTGTCTTCTGCATATTAATCTTCAACCCCGCTTTGACATTATCTCTGTTAACGTCCTAAATCATTTGTTGTAAGTTGTCTGCATTGTTGCTGCATAGAACAATGTCATCGGCAAACCGAATGTTGCTCAGATATTCGCCGTCGCTCCTTACTCCTAAGCCTTTCCAGTTTAATAGCTTGAATGCTTCTTCCAAGCACGCAGTGAATAGCATTGGAGAGATTGTGTCTCCGTCTGACCCCTTTCAATGTAGGTATCTTTATACTTTTCTTGAGCATACCGGTAGAACTTCTGCAGATATTTTCCAAGGTATTTACGTAAGCGTTCTGTACTCCTTCATTACGTAATGCCTTTTTGACTGCTGGTATCTCTACTGAATCAAATGCATTTTCCTAATCCATGAAACCATATAGAGAGGCTTATTGTATTCTGCGGATTTCTCGATGGATGTGATTGTGATGTGTGTGGTGCGCGACATGGTTAGGTGGTCGGGACGGACAGAAGCAGACGACAAGGAGTGCGCGCGCCGAGGCGAATTCCGTGCTGGAGGGGGAAACGACGACGCCGAAGAGCGTCCGGCACGTGAACGCGCGGCGAAAGAAAAGAAAAGAATAAAATGACAACCAATTAGGAAAGACCACGGGGCGTCAGGCAGCCAATCGGAAAACGACTAATCGGCCAGAGCGGAAGAAAAAGCGAGGCGCTCTGGCAGAAGGCGGGAGACGCCAGGAGAATTCCAGGCAGCGACGCCAGGAGAAGGTCAACCACCGGACCGGGAGTTGAAGACGGGTCGTCGGGTTCCGGACCCGAGCAACCAGGACTTCACCCGACCGAGGCCTCCTGCCAGCCCGTTCATGTGCGTCGCCCGTCTGCCCGAGCGTGCCACCAGCTGCTCAAGGCCGGTGAGCTTCTGTGCCCGTGGGCAGGACGAGAGCAGTCGGGCTACGGGCCCGAGTTCTAAGCCCTGCTGCCCGGCCAGAACTCCGGCCCCGTCTGTCGTGCCGCCTGCTGCCCGGGGCCGGCGTTCGAGCTTCTGTGCCCGTGGGCAGGACGAGAGCAGTCGGGCTACGGGCCCGAGTTCTACGCCCAGCTGCCCGGCCAGAACGCCGCTGCCATCTACTCGTGCCGCCTAGCCGCCTGCTTCTATCTTCAAGCCAGAGCAAGGGCGCTCCCGTTGCCCGGTCAACCATCCCATACCCTGACCTTTGGTGAGACCGGCACAACTCCTTTCATCAACTTGTCGCCGCGTCTCCACGTCGAGACTGTTATGCATCCCTGCCGTCGTGGCAAGCCCGGACACGCGCACTAGTTAACCTCATACTCGCCCCAAGTGTGTTTCTTACTGCCGTCATGTGTGTTTAAGTTTTTATTTTATGCTTTCTATTTCCTTCTATTTATTTTAAGCCTCTTTCTTGTTTCAATAAAAGTTTGTGTGTGTTTTCGAAACCAACGGCTTTGTCCTCAATCGGTTTCTCCGAGGCTCCGCCTAAGAGAACCGATAGAACATTTTGAGTACACGAACCTTTGCCCCCAACTGGGGATCACAGTGATCCATTGTAGAGCATCTTTTTCTGAAGCCAGCCTGTTCCCTTTGTTGACTAAAGTCCAATGTTGCCCTTATTCTATTGGAGATATTTTTGTTAAATACTTTATATAAATTCTTTAACGTCTCCATTTTTGTGGATTAGTATGATGCTCGCATTCCTCCAGATTTCTGGGACCCTTACAGTCGATATCGATAGACACTTCGTATAGAGAGCCGCCAGTATTGCAAGCAAAGTGTATCCTCCTTCTTTCATTAAATGGACTATTATTACATCTTCTCATGCCGCTCTCCCTCGTTTCACGTCTTGCAAGGCCCTTCTGACATCGCTAGTTATAGGAGGAGTTTCTGTATCCTGTCCATGACTTTTTTATTGAGGTATCCTGACTCCTCTCGGTATTGTACAGGTCAGTGTAGAATTATTCCGCTTCTTTTACTATATTTTCGGGATTGCTGACGATATTACCCTGCTTATCTTTCAGTGCATATATCATGGTTTGTGTTATGCCAAGATTCTTTCTCACTGATTTCAGGCTGCGTCCATTTGTTACGGCTTCTTCAGCCTTTCTCACGTTATAGTTTCGAATATCACTTATTTTCGCCTTGTTTATCAGTTTTGACAGTTCCGCGAACTCTATGTTATCTCTTGCGTTGGACACTTTCATTCTTTGTCGTTTCTTTATTAGGTCCTTTGTTACTTTAGAGAGCTTGCGTGCTGGTTTGCTTGGTGCCTTGCCTCCCACTTCAATCGCTGCCTCTGAAGCCGGGCTACTTACGGTTTCATTCATTAGATCTATGTCATCATCATCTCTCTGTTCTACGGCTGCATATTTGTTTGCAAGTACTAGCCAAAATTAGTCTACATTTACCATGACTGCCTCTAGGTTGACCTCTTTCATGTTGATCAATTTTTCTCTTTCTCTCTTCAAATTGAGGTGAATGCTAGCCCTCACTAACCTATGATCGCTGCACTTTACCCTATCTATCGCTTCACACAACCGGCACTATGCTGGTATCAGCAGAAAGTAGGAACTCAGTTTCGTTTCTTGTGTCACACTTAAGGCCTCTCCAGGTCCACTTTCTGTTGCTACGCTTCCTGAAAAAGGTGTTCATTATTCGAAGCTTATTTATTTCTGCGAATTCTACCAGCATCTCTCCTCTAGCGTTCCTAGAATCTACGCCGTAGTTGCCAATTGCTTTTTCACCATCCTGCTTCCTCCCCCCTTTTGCATTCAAGTCGCCCACTACTACAGTAAATTGACTTTGCACTTTTCTCATCCCTAATTCAACATCTTCATAAAACTGATTTACTTCCTCATCATCGTGATGGGATGTTGGAGCGTAGGCTTGTACTACCGTTAATCTATGCCTCTTATTTAGTTTGATTAGACTACAGCTACCCTCTCAATTATGCTGCAGAATTCGTCAATATTGCTCTCTATGTCCTTATGGATTAGGAATCCTACCCCATATCGCTTCTTATCTGGGAGACCTCTATAGCAGATGACATGTCAGTTATTCAGCAATGTATAAGCCTCGCCAGTTCTAATATTACTAAGGCCGATGATACCTCAAACAATGTCTGATTGTTCCTCAAAGAGTCCTGCTCAGCTATCTTCACTCGAGAGGGTTCGGCTGTTAAACATTGCAAGGGTCAGTTTCCACTGGCGGCCTGTCCGGACTCGGAGATTCTTAGCACCCACTGCTGCGTTACAGGTCTGACCGCCACCTTAGTCAGGTGCTCCGCAGCTGCTGGCGACTGAGGACCATTGGGTAATTGAGAGATTCATTTGGGAGGGAGTGGCCCAATACTGCACCAGGGAGGTCAATTCTTGTTCTGGTGAGGAAGTGTCTTGTTGAAGCTTAGTGGGCCTTCTTAATTTGGTTGTACATGGATTAGTATAGCCCCCTCGCTCTCAGCTGATTTTGTCGGTGACAGGCGTCACTCCAAGCCTGCAGATTTTGTGCACTGGAGGAGGTGAATTTCAAACTCTCCATCGAAAAAATATGTAATAGAGGGATTTGAACTTCCGACCTATGGCATCCGAGCATTCAACATAGCTCAGTCAGATAATCCCACAGGCGATGAGGCTACCTTATCGCCAATAAGCACCGCCCAGAGGGCCCTACATTCCTAATAACTTCTGTGATTTATCCATGATAGACGTGATTTATCCTTCCTCGACTGATAGATGTGATATATCCACGACAGATGTGATTAATCCACGATAGACGGCCATGAACTCGGCTATGCAAACCCTACAGGCGTACCGACGACCATTCACAGTTGTGAATACGTGCTCGCGATCTACAAGAGTACAAACGGAAACCGCGAAAGCGACTATAAGTGCAAATGTATAAGAAATAACTGGACGCAAACTACGACTTTTTTTTTTGATGAAAATCTGCATATGAACTTCGCAACTGTAGACGTTACGTTATTTATTTCTTATTGTTTGCGTGCTACTGCAAACATTCTCATCGCTTCTTCTCTTCCTTTAGGGCCGCAATCTTTTTTTTCCTTTTTGGGAGGGTGGGGGCTCTCATAAGAAAGTCAGCGCGTGGCATGTCGGTAGAGTCTGTTCAATCAGTTTAGTATTTCTGAAATGCCTGAAAACTTCCTTGAATTATCCGTGGTGTACAGGTTTTGTTGATCGCTAAACGTGGCACGGCATAGTATTTCTGAACGTTTCTTTGCCAATCGAACAGCCCTGATTGTGAACACTGCCAGAAGCCCGAAACACTGCAACACGTGCTGTGCGACTGCCCAGCATATATGGTGGAGCGAAGGACGTTAGACAGTTTCCTAGCCAGCTTTGGCAGACAACTACTGTCGGAGGAAGCAATCCTCGGCCCATGGCCTGACACTGCAATTTCAATGCGTGCAACAAAAGTATTGTTGAAGTTCCTGCAGGACACCAAGCTCGACGAGCGGCTCTAGCGAGGCAACTGTCTCATGTACATAAGCACTCACCACTTCTCTTATCATCATCATCCATCCCAATACTTTCACTCCCCTTCCCTCTTCCCCAGTGCAGAGTAGCAGACTAGAGCGCACTAGCTCAGGTCGACCTCTCTGTCTTTCCTATCAATAAATTCTATTCATTCATTCTTACATCGTGGTTTTGGAGTCTCCCATACGCAAGTGGCCATGAACGTAGCCAAATACACGATACATTTTCGGTGGAATTGAACAGCACTTAAATGTAGGGTTGAAAAAAAAAAAGAAAATTAGAAAATTAAAAAGCTTTTAGCGCTTACGGCGAATTCACTAGTCGCGCCTGCAGAGAGGTACATCAAACCGTACATGGTCTCGGCTGTCTGTCTCATGCATCGAAGTCTTTCCGACCGAAGCGGCACTGGTACTGATGGGCCGCGCAAGGCTGAGACGTCGGAATAGAGGATGGTGCATTTACTGAGACTTTCGCTCAAAGGGAAAAGCCATTGACTATTGTACCTTATTATTTATTCTGTTGATTCCGACTGCCAAGCATCCAATCCAAAAGAAGCTTATACGAGACTATAACAAAGCCACCTTGCAGGCAGTATATTCTGAACTAGAGAAGTTTCCCAGTTCCTTCTCCACAAGCGCTTACACATCATCATCATCATCAGCCTGGTTATGCCCACTGCAGGGCAAAGGCCTCTCCCATACTTCTAAAACTACCCCGGTCATGTACTAATTGTGGCCATGTTGTCCCTGCAAACTTCTTAATCTCATCCGCCCACCTAACTTTTTGCCACCCTCTGCTACGCTTTGCTTCCCTTGGAATCCATTCCGTAACTCTTAATGACCATCGGTCTTCCCTCCTCATTACGTGTCCTGCCCATGCCCATTTTTTTTTCTTGATTTCAACTAAGATATCATTAACTCACGTTTCTTGCCTCACCCAATCTGCTCTTTTCTTATCCCTTAACGTTACACCTATCATTTTTCTTTCCATAGCTCGTTGCGTCGTCCTCAATTTAAGTAGGACCCTTTTCGTAAGCCTCCAGGTTTCTGCCCCGTACGTGAGTACTGGTAAGACACAGCTGTTATAAACTTTTCTCTTGAGGGATAATGGCAACCTGCTGGTCATGATCTGAGAATGCCTGCCAAACGCACCCCAACTCATTCTTATTCTTCTGATTATTTCAGTCTCATGATCCGGATCTGCAGTCACTACCTCTCCTAAGTAGATGTATTCCCTTACCACTTCCAGTGCCTCACTACCTATTGTAAACTGCTGTTCCCTTCCGAGACTGTTAAACATTACTTTAGTTTTCTTCAGATTAATTTTTAGACCCACCCTTCGGCTTTGCCTCTCCAGGTCAGTGAGCATGCATTGCAGTTCGTCTCCCGAGTTACTAAGCAAGGCAATATCACCAGCGAATCGCAAGTTACTAAGGTATTCTCCACTAACTCTTATCCCCAATTCTTCCCAATCCAGGTCTCCGAATACCTCCTGTAAACACGCTGTGAATAGCATCGGAGAGATCGTATCTCCCTGCCTGACGCCTTTCGTTATTAGGATTTTGTTGCTTTCTTTATGAAGGACTACGGTGGCTGTGGAGCCGCTATACATATCTTTCAGTATTTTTACATACGGCTCGTCTACACCCTGATTCCGCAATGCCTCCATGTCTGCTGAGGTTTCGACTGAATCAAACGCTTTCTCGTAATCAACGAAAGCTATATATAAAGGTTGGTTATATTCCGCACATTTTTCTATCACCTGATTGATAGTGTGAATATGGTCTATTGTTGAGTAGCCTTTACGGAATCCTGCCTGGTCTTTTGGTTGACGGAAGTCTAAGGTATTCCTGATTCTATTTGCAATTACCTTAGTAAATACTTTGTAGGCAACGGACAGTAAACTGATCGGTCCATAATTTTTCATGTCTTTGGCGTCCCCTTTCTTATGGATTAGGATTATGTTAGCGTTTTAGGATTATGTTCCGGTACGCTCGAAGTCATGAGGCATTGCGTATACAGGGTGGCCAGTTTCTCTAGAACAATCTGCCCACCACCCATCAACAAATCTGCTGTTACCTGATCCTCCCCAGCTGCCTTCCCCCTTTGCATAGTTCCCAAGGCTTTCTTTACTTCTTCCGGTGTTACCTGTGGGATTTCGAACTCCTCTAGACTATTCTCTCTTCCATTATCGTCGTGGGTGCCACTGGTACTGTATAAATCTCTATAGAACTCCTCAGCCACTTGAACTATCTCATCCATATTGGTAATGATATTGCCGGCTTTGTCTCTTAACGCATACATCTGATTGTTGCCAATTCCTAGTTTATTCTTCACTGCTTTTAGGCTTCCTCCGTTCCTGAGAGCATGTTCAATTCTATCCATATTATACTTCCTTATGTCAGCTGCCTTACGCTTGTTGATTAACTTCGAAAGTTCTGCCAGTTCTAATCTAGCTGTAGGGTTAGAGGCTTTCATACATTGGCGTTTCTTGATCAGATCTTTCGTCTCCTGCGATAGCTTACTGGTATCCTGTCTAACGGAGTTACCACCGACTTCTATTGCACACTCCCTAATGATGCCCACAAGATTGTCGTTCATTGCTTCAACACTAAGGTCCTCTTCCTGAGTTAAAGCCGAATACCTGTTCTGTAGCTTGATCTGGAATTCCTCTATTTTCCCTCTTACCGCTAACTCATTGATCGACTTCTTATGTACCAGCTGCTTCCGTTCCCTCCTCAGGTCTAGGCTAATTCGAGTTCTTACCATCCTATGGTCACTGCAGCGCACCTTGCTGAGCACGTCCGCATCTTGTATGATGCCAGGGTAAGCGCAGAGTATGAAGTCTATTTCATTTCTAGTCTCGCCGTTCGTGCTCCTCCACGTCCACTTTCGGCTATCTCGCTTGCGGAAGAAGGTATTCATTATCCGCATATAATTCTGTTCCGCGAACTCTACTAATAACTCTCCCCTGCTATTCCTAGTGCCTATGCCATATGCCCCCACTGCCTTGTCTCCAGCCTGCTTCTTGCCTACCTTGGCATTGAAGTCGCCCATCAGTATACTGTATTTTGTTTTGACTTTACCCATCGCCGATTCCACGTCTTCATAGAAGCTTTCGACTTCCTGTTCATGATGACTGCATGTAGAGGCGTACACCTGTACAACGTTCATTTTGTGCCTCTTATTAAGTTTCACAACAAGACCTGCCACCCTCTCGTTAATGCTATAGAATTCCTGTATGTTACCAGCTATGTTCTTATTAATCAGGAATCCGACTCCTAGTTCTCGTCTCTCCGCTAAGCCCCGGTAGCACAGGACGTGCCCGCTTTTTAGCACTGTATATGCTTCTTTTGGCCTCCTACCTTCACTGAGCCCTATTATATCGTATTTACTGCCCTCTAATTCCTCCAATAGCACTGCTAGACTCGCCTCACTAGATAACGTTCTAGCGTTAAACGTTGCCAGGTTCATATTCCAATGGCGGCCTGTCCGGTGCCAGGGGTTCTTAGCACCCTCTGCAGCGTCGCAGGTCTGACCGCCGCCGTGGTCAGTTGCTTCGCAGCTGCTGGGGACTGAGGGCCGGGGTTTGATTGTTGTGTTCATATAGGAGGTTGTGGCCAAGTACTGCACCAGGATGGCCAATCCTGCTCTGGTGAGGGAGTGCGTTACCGGTTCTGGTCACCGGGATCAGGCCACACTTCAGGCCTGTTTATGCAATTTTATCAACACGCGCATTTTTTTTTAATCCGGTGGAAAATCGCGCGGCACCGGGATTCGAACCACGGATCTCTTGCACGCGAGGCGGGTGTTCTTCCTCTACGCCTCTATACCTCTACCTTACACAAGAAGCGCTTACGCCAGAAGTGTTAAACAAAACTGGCCATTGTATAAACAGAAGATTTTACATTTTATCGATGAATACGCCCCCCTTGTGCCTGTTCGTTGTGACACCGGTCATCCTTGCATACTAATATTCTCGGAAAGCTTTCGAAAAAAAAACACCTTTTCCGTTTAGCAAAAAATAACATCTCCGCTAAAAAAGGTAATCTATATTTCACTTGCCTTAGAGAATACACCAGTGTGCGAAAGAAAGCTAGAGGAAAGTATTATCACGAGGATCTACTCAAGCTTATCTGAGATAAGCCTAAAATGTTTTGTAATATCATAAACCCAAGGAATTTGTCGCGTAACGTTTCCCTCACAAACTCTGATGACTCACCAGTACCGCTCCAGTGACGTTCCTGCCTAATGAACTTCTATTTTTTCTGGTTTTGCTACTGAACCAACAAACAATACTCCTTTTTTTTACCTAGAGATAACTTTCCCTACATCCCACCGATTACAGCGACCCCTGAGGGGAGCCTGAGAGTTATTAAGCAACTAAACATATCAATCGCCCCGTATCTAATAACCTCCCTGCAAAAATGCTAAAATCCATTGGTGTTATAACAAGCCCCATATTGAGTAATGTATTTGCTCCGTCACTTTCGGAAGACAGCGTACCAAACTACTGGAAAATAGCCAAGGTAGCACCAGTATTCACATCAGGTAAACGTTGTCACCCATCAAAATACCGCCCTATGTCATTCACATGCATTGCCTGCAAAATTCTCGAGCACCTTATTTACTCGCACGTTACCGATCACCTTGAAAGTAATTGCTTCTTCTTTAAGAATCAACACTGCTTCAGACCTGGTTTGTCTTGCGAGACAGCTTTTCAAATTCATCACTGACCTCCAATTAAACTTACACTCCTCGTTTCAAACTGACGTCATACACATAGATTTCTCAAAAGCCTATGACCGCGTTGCACACAAACGCATAATAAATAAACTCTGTTGTCTCAATCGTGACCCCTCAATTCAGTCATGCAATAAATCCTAGTAAAGCTAGCTTTCACATAGTGTGCATAGGTATTTGCTGTGCTATTAATTTGAAGGTCCCTCGGAAGGTACTTGTAAGTATTCCACCTTAGGCTAGAACATGCTATTAATACGCGAGATTGATGTTGGCTGGTTTTACATGCAAAATTCGTTACCATAAAATGTAAAAGAATAAATTTTGATCTTTATTTCGTTCATGTACATTATTATTGTGTGCTTTATACCTCAAGGGTAATATTTTGTTTCATTACCTTGTTTTTTTTTGGGGGGGGGGGGGGGCGACAATATCAATCTTTCTCCGGTTCTAACAAATCTGGCCCGCTTCGTGCAATACCTCGCATTCATCCATCGCTCCGGCTCTCCCGTTTTATTGTTGCAAGGCCAGCCTCTGCGTGGCCGATTCACTGAAAGGAAAGCCGGAAATAATGAGCCCTTTCAGCTAGATACTGTTGACTTTCGGAGACATCAAAACCTTTGTCATATTTATTGTCATCAGAAGGTTCGGAAGCTCTCGGTTATGGAAAAACTTCAACAGTCACTGACAAATACAACTATCAGCCCTGTAGCCGCACGGAACAACAGCTCTTTGTTGTCCCCGTCTCGCCTCAGGAATAGAACGTGATTTCCAAACAGTGCGCATTCAATAGAATGGCAGCGCCTACCATAGGAGTATGTATCAAAGCGGTTGTGAAAGCAGGAAGCATAGTCGGAGAAGGTGTACGCGCTCTTTCTACATGAAATCAGGAATAAAAATAGTCGAAAGTCAGAGATACAATACATACCGCAACGATGACAATAAACCTCAGACAAACATTGGCTCGAGCGAACGCTTAAAATAATTGAACGCTGAGTAGGCCTCGAGCCAAGGTTTTAAAATATCCTACACATTCAGCGTTGCGATTTACGCTTGACTGTATGTCATCACGAGGGCTTTTTGGTGTAGCAGGATTAGCACAATGACTCATAAAGATAACAATAGCACTCTGTGTGCGTCTTGTTTTTATGACTGAGTATGGTATTGGTTTGGAGGAGTTGATATGTGTATAGCATGATACCAGATTTTGCGCAGAAAGCAGGTGACGAGTGGTGGTACAGACACAAGCGCGAAATTCCAACAGAATTTTTATTGGCATGCAAGGTGAAGTTTATACAACGGCAAGACAGTGAGAAAGAACGATGCTAATAGGAGTTAATATTCGGTTAATTATGCGGATAATTATCCCGTCGCATACGTAGGCGTCTGTTTACTACTTTGCATAGAGAAGGGCATCAGGAACAGAAAGGCCGATGATTTGGAAGCTAAGAAAGGAAAAAGGGTAGAATTTGTATGACCACGGTACCTGCAGGAGAGGCAAAGCTGATGGTGTTCATCTAAACAAGCTGCAACTTGCTAATTGAGCCAATGCCCTCAAGGAATATGAAGAATTCTACACCTTGCCATTGCTTTAAAGGAGAAGGCATAATTAGACCTAGTATTTTCCCTATATATTGTGTTTCCTACGGAGCAGAGCCAATTCTTCTGAAATAGCAGGATTTCTCATCTCTGTGGCCCGGACAGACCCAACAAAATGTATTCCATAGTTTCTCAGGCACCAGATTCATCACGATACGGTTTGGTGGTCAGTCCAAGGCGGAGCAAGTATAGGCGTTGAGTGGTGCGATCAGATGAAGTTCATGATGTATCGCCTGAAGGTAACGCTTAAGCTGATGCAAAAGTCTTGATATAAGGACAAAGACAAAGTATGATGTGCATTCAGTTAATGGCAAAACAAAAACAGAACCTATAGCGTTTTACCAAACAAGTCAGTTTTAGGTAAAAGTGACCTGTGCAGCACGCACCCGCAAACCTTGCGACGGCCAACACGACAAGCCGAGAGTTACCAGCATGTATCCGCAGACCTGGCGATAGATAATCTAGCTCATTTCGTCTTAACCCTGTATTGATGCTGCAATGACACATTTCATCCCCAAGCGATTAATCTCTTTTGTCTCAATAACCTTCGTTGACGTCTGATTAGGCTGCTTAGCGGCAGCCACAGGACCCTCATAAACACGTTCGCAACTGTAATCCTGACAGTAAACTTCTACGTGCCCTTGTACTGTATTATGAACATTGTATTCGGGTTCGCGAACTCTGTTATTTATAGTGGCTTCCTGTATGTCTTACGTACCCTTTGCCAAGAAAAAAGAATCACATATAGATGCTTCTCGGCTCATGGCGCATGCGGCTTTATGTGCTTTCGGTGCGCACTTTTTAACCTCATTATCACCATTCCTGCGTATATTTCATAAACATACCAGCTTGTGAGGCGATGAAAAAAGTACATCTACTTCATCATGCTCATCGATCTTCTTCAGGCGATGAGAAATGTCATGATAGTATGGGATCAGAGCAGTCCTTCGTCGCTGCTTCTTACCGCTATGCTTCTTACCGCTCTTACCGCTAAGGTTCCGCGCAGAATCCGGTTCACCGGGTGGCTGAAGGCGGCTCACCTGCACCTGAAAGCTGCCTTGCACCGCCATCTACCAGGCTTCCTAATGCATAGTTTTTCCTCTCCTCATTTTACGGCATTAAAGGGGCTCGTCGAAAATGACAAGGGGCGCTTAGCGCCTGGCCCGTATTTTCAGGAGACATTCGAGGCCACACAGGAGAGGCCAAACAGTCCATTCTCAACAGATGGAAGTGTCAACGACTTAATCGTAGGCTACGCAAAAAGATATCTTAGATTAACAAACACATTGAGGAGCATTGTGTAACCCTCTCTAAACAGCAGTGGGACGAGGTCTGCAATTCGATAGACGGCCAAATGCGCAATGGTAAAACTTGGAGCTTGCTAAAGCATCTGCTTAACGAGACCAATACTAAGTCTAATCAGAGGCATGTCATTGGTAGAACCATAGATGAGGCCGCACGAATAACCTCTCAGGACGAATTAATCCGCACGCTTGCTAACAAATATCTCCCAGTCGGCTCAGGGCGGTCTCCTGTACATCTCGATTACCAGGGCCAGGCCAATTCCTACCTGGATGCAGAGTCTGGCGTTGAGGAGATTCGTAGGGTTCTACATGGACTCAATGGTAGATCCGCACCAGGGCCGGATGGCATCTCCAACAAGCTGTTGCGAAATCTGGATGAAAAATCAATCGCATACCTCACAGAGGACATTAATGAAATTTGGTGGAATGGAACCGTCCCATTACCTTGGAAGACTGCTCTCGCAGTACTCATCCCCAAACCTGGCAAAACACCTCGCGTTGACAACTTGAGGCCCATCTCGCTTACATCCTGTGTGGGTAAGGTAGCGAAGCACGCTGTCCTGAATCGGCTCTCCCGGTTCCTGGAGAATAACGACATTTACCTCCATAGTATGATAGGATTCAGACCGGGCCTATCCACACAAGATACCATGAAACTGATTAAGCATCAAATCATAGACAACGACTCTAGCGACACTCAAGCCGTTTTGGGACTTCACCTTGAGAAGGCCTTCGACAGCGTTCTACATTCGCATATCCTAGCCTCGATATCTCGGCTCAATCTGGGTGAGAGATTTTATAACTTTGTTAGATCGTTCCTCTTGGATAGGAAGGCTACCCTCCGGGTGGCTGATCTCTAATCACAACTGCTGGAACTTGGCTAGAGGGGCACCCCACAGGGGTCAGTCCTTTCCCCCTGTTTATTCAATATAGCCATGGTTGACCTAAGCAGAACGCTTCTCGAGATTGAAGGCATCAAACACACTATGTATGCTGACGATATAACTATATGGTGCACAGGAGGCAATGACGGTCAGGTTGAGGGAGCCTTACAGGATGCAATAAACACTATTGAAACCTATCTCGAACCCACCGGTCTCAGATGCTCCCCCTTCAAGTCGGAACTTTTGCTGTATAGTGCCAAGAAACGCGGTCCAAGGCCCAAGAGACGGACATCGTTAGAAGACAGAGACATTAACTTATATACAAGAAACGGTTGTCGTATACCCAGAGTCGATTCAATCAAGGTCTTGGGCATGATCGTTGAGTAAGGGGGTACAAATGGCAGGACTATACGCAAGCTAATTGCTAAAACTGAAAGTGCTGTTCGTTTAGTTCGGAGAGTATCAAATCGGCATCATGGACTCAAGGAGGATAACCTCATTCGACTAATGCATGCCTTCGTTCTGTGCCACTTTAGATACGTGGCAGGCATGCATCGATGGAAACGGGCAGAGCGGGATAAATTTAATGCACAGCTTAGGAAGATTACAAAGCGGGTTCTTGGGTTACCCGTATACACTTGTACAGAGCGCTTAATGCAGCTTGGCATTCATAACACTCTTGAAGAGATTGCAGAGGCCCAGGAGCGCGCACAGCTAACTCGCCTCACAACAACGAATGCACAGAGATCCATCTTGCAGGAACTCGGATATCACCCCGACAGAGTAGTGGAGGAGTACTCTGACGTTCCTCCGTCGATTCGTGAGAACATTACGGTCGCGCCAATACCTAGGAACATGCACCCCGATCATAATCGCGGTAGAAGGAGGGCAAGGGCGGCCAACCTCCTTAGGCAAATACACAGTGATCAGCGACAGGTCAGCTTTGTGGATGCCGCTTCTTGTA
Source organism: Dermacentor andersoni (assembly GCF_023375885.2). Taxonomy (NCBI): domain Eukaryota; kingdom Metazoa; phylum Arthropoda; class Arachnida; order Ixodida; family Ixodidae; genus Dermacentor; species Dermacentor andersoni. The sequence continues at coordinate 181,912,703 of NC_092816.1, forward strand.
AGGGACGTCGGGCGTTCACCATCGTCACTGTTGATGGTCGGCAAGGAATCACCAATGCTGCCTCGGTTTGGACGAGGGACTCCGAAATAGCTGAACAAATGGCTATTGCACTAGCCCTGCTGGATAGCTCACGGGATGTCATCTATAGTGATTCAAGATCTGCAGTCAGAGCATTTGAAAAAGGCACCGTTTCCAAACAGGCCCTCAGACTTATTGGGGGCAAGGCAATCACGCACCACTTCATTTATTGGTTTCCGGCACATCAGGGTCAGATAAAGGGTGCTCCTCCCAACCTCAACGAGTCGGCTCACGGGGCGGCGCGTGAAATTGCCCACCGCGCTACCCTGGACCAATGGGAAGCTGACTCCCCAGAGAACAGGGACACGCCCTCCACCTACAATGAGATTATTAAACACTACTATCTCAGCTGTAGAACCTACTTTGTTCCTCATCCGCGCCTCAATAGAGCTCAAGCATTAACGCTCCGTCTACTACAAACGAATACCTGTCCGAATCCGTCGCTCTTACATAAAATCTATCCGGATACTTACACCAACGCTACCTGCCACGATTGTGGAGATATAGCCACGTTAGACCATATGCTCTGGCGGTGTGCCCGGTCACGCTCTATCATCGCTAACAGCTCGGCCAGATGGGAGGTGGTTCTCCGCAGCCCTCTTCTGGCTGACCAACTCTGGGCTGTCCAGCAGGCCCACGATGCGGCCGATACGCTCGGCCTTCCGGTTCCCACGTGGGAGCGGCCCGCTTAGTGAAGACTCACGATCTGCAGGACTTCATTTAAGTTTTACCATACCATACCGTACCATACCATCTGACACTGAGGCGATCCACCGCAGGCCCAGAAAACGATTGGTCACTTCATTGATTCCGTGAGTTGTAGTCACCGGGCTGTGGCATGCTCGGAAGGATTCCAGCGCATATACCACGTAACTCGAGTTGAAAGTACAGCCGCTCATTACGATGACCTTGACGTCGTCAAGGTAACGAAATGCTTTTAACTATCGGGACTTATACAATATATGCGAGAACGCCCTGCCATATGGGCAAATAAGAAGTCGCTGAGTACTGGAGCTATGTCTCAATTGATACACATTCTTTGAATTTGTACACCTCGTTTTAACAAAATGGCGAGTCCGGCTAGTTGGATATGTTCATAACGGCTCCAGTGGCTATGATTTTGTGCTACTTACCTTGAGGTGACGGGTTCGATCCCTGCCACAGCTGCCGCATTTCAATAGTGCCTAAATGCAAAGACATCCGTGTACTTAATTTACGTGCACGTTAAAGAGCCTCAGGTGGTAAAAATCATTCCGCAGTGAGTCACTACGGCACGCCTCATAATCATATCGAGGTTCTGGCACCAAAAATCCAAGAATATTTTTCTGATATAAACTGGCGTTATACTCTGAAACAGCTCGCTTTGAAACCGGTTCGCTTTAACGAAATCCATTGGCCGGCGCTTGGTTTACCTGATGGGCGTGACCACAAATTTTCTTGTCGTCACACAGGTTGCACTCGTCTGCAAAGCCATTCAATCGTCTGCAACGTGTGGAAGTGAAGTGCTCGATAGGTGGCGCGCACTTGCGAGCGTGGCTGCGATGGTTCCTAAGGTAACCATGGCTTCCAGCTAGTTTCGCGTAGACCGACGAGACGACTCGAAGAGAGGAGACAGAGACGGCAATGGCGGCTCCCTTGGTTGTCTTTCTGGCAAGCGCTGGCGAAAGACATCCGAGAGGCAACTACGCCTCGCGTTTTACAGGACCGTGGAAGGGTTTCGCAGCCAGTTTAGGCTCTCCAAAGGCACAATGCGTTGGCTTTACGAGGAGCTAGACAAACGCTTCGGACCACAGTGGCGTTGGCACTGTGACGAACGTAAAGTGCGCGCTGAGTTTTTTTTTCTTTTTTTTTTTTAACCACTGGCAGTTTTCAGAAGTTCATTGAAGCGATGAAGAATATATTGGGCGGTCGCATGATTGCAACCGTCGTCAAAACCATTACGGTCGCAGAAAAAATCGTTTAGATTCCCTTCCATGGCGCAAGAGAAAGCCTCTTGACCGCGGCAAGATTCCCTAATTTGAGAGACGTCTGGACGGAACTCTTATAGCGATCGTCCGCCCTAAGAAGCTCAGCCCGGCGAAACAGGGCCGGTATGTTGTAGCGATGTCTTTTCCGATTCTATGCTTTTTCAGGCTTTTCGCGCTCGGCCAGTGGTCAGAGCGACGGTCTGCCTACATTATCAACGGGATCAGGCGGCCGTGTGTGGTGGATGATAAGAATAGCATAGAATAAGGCATAAGGCATCGCTACAAAATAGCGGCCCAGAATTCTATTGGAGCCACAAAGGGTATTGCGCCTTCCGGCGGAACGCCGCTCTTTGATTGGTCTTCCTCGCACCGCCACGTTGAACACTTTTACCGAGTGATGCAACAGCCACAGCAAACCGGTTATAAAGGGAAATGATTAAATAATACGGCCCCTGTTTCTGTACGATCTGTTGCGCGGGCGCAATACAATGTGTGACTATGTAAATGGTATTACTGTGTATTATTTGATGTGAGTCAATGACTGGACTGTCTGCTTCTATTAGTGTGCGCGTGTGCTGGTGCACTCCCAAATCCTTCCGCTACAAACACTTCGAGATTGCACTAAGTGGGCAGAAGTAAAAGGTTACCAGCTCCAGGAAACCTTCCAAGCTCACTAGCGCAGTTATTTATTTATTTATTTATTTATTTATTTATTTATTTATTTATTTATTTATTTATTTATTACATACTTGCAACGCCCATGAGGGCATTACAATGGGGGGTTACACCGTAAGGGAATAAACAAGTGATCACATACATAATGCACGATAAGTGGCCTGCAAATACGACTCGCCGAGCGAATCTGTGCGTTCCTCGACACAATTCCAAACCTTGTTATGGGACTGAGAATAGAAAAAGTCGGTAGTAATATCGTAAGATAAAAATGAGTGGTGTTTCATTCTAACTAAAGTCTAATTGTCGCGTCATGTTCCGTTGCGAAGCTTCATTTTATTATGTGCAAAGTAATACACACTCGCCGCCAGCTGCGAGCAGCCAGTGCCAGAAATATCGGCGGGCAGTAATCTTTTGTTCCCTTCGAAGCGTGGAACACTCCGGCTATTACAAACTAAAATTGAGTCTTGTTCAACGCAAGAATGGCCAATCAGTGCGTAGATGTTACTTTTACATGGCGAGGGATTGTGGTCTTGTGAGGTTGCGCCGACGATGCGGGCGCAACTCCAAGAATTCTGGCCTATAGGGGAGGTAACGGCAGCAAAAACGTACAATCAAAACAACTCTTTTGCTCTTATTGGGTGACAGCTCCATAATCAGTGTTCTACATGTCTTTTTCATGTTGGAAGTTGTCGCAGTTTCGTGACGTTGCGTGGCAGACAGGCGTAGTGGGCGTTGTCCGAACATTCCTGAGCAATCGCGGAGAGCTAATGGATGGCGGAAACGAAACACAAACACAATGAAATAGTTGAACGTTATAAAGCACCAAGATTTCGATTAAACTGTATTTGTGTGCGTGCGTTCGCGCGTGTGTGTGTGTGTAACTATTGTAACGTTCATTTTGTCCTTATCGCGCTTATCGTGCTTACGCACTCGCACAAACCTACCGTGAAATCAGCTTTCTGATTTCAATGTAGCCATTGTATCAGCAGTCGCAACTCACGCGATAAGTCACTATAGTTCTGTGCGCATTTCTTGGTAACCTTGAAATATTGGCTACACAGAAGCGATGACGCTTAGTTCGTTCACCTTCGCCCTTGTTCGCAACTGTTGCAGTTATAGGTGGAGCTTTTTTTTTTATTATGGGGTTTTACGAGCCAAAACCACTTTCTGATTATGAGGCACGCCGTAGTGGAGGTCTCCGGAAATTTCGACCACCTGGGGTTCTTTAACGTGCACCTAAATCTAAGTACACGGGTGTTTTCGCATTTCGCCCCCACGGAAATGCAACCGCCGTGGCCGGGATGCGATCCCGCGATGTCGTGCTCAGCAGCCCAACGCCATAGCCACTGAGCAACCACGGCGGGTATGGGTGGAGCTTTGTGCTATGCGGGATTCAACTCGGCTACTTTTCTCTTCCTGCGCGCTCTACATGTGTGCGTAGCAGCTTCGAGACCACATATGACACTATTTCCCTAGTAGAAAACATACTACTTTTCTGATCAAAGGCTTATAAACCTTGTTTTTGTCGTCACAGGTAAACGCTTCAGCATATGCAGCAGCATAAGCATTGTTCCACAACAAATTATGCTTTGAACGAGGCAGGTCCAGAAAATAAACATTTGTTAAATACAGTACAAAATCTTTTGAAAGCAGTAATATTATTAGCTAAAAATTGTGTATTGTGATATGCTATCAAAACAACTCATGTCAAAGGGAGCTCAAAATGTAAGCTTGTAAACGCACGTGTAAACACTAAGTTTAAGGTGAAATAAGAGCTTAAAAAAAAACTAATCTGTAGCCATATGGTCATTGGATTAAAAGAAAGGAACTTGTGGCCCTATTTAATATCCGTGCCATACATTGGAACAAAACGTCGACGCAGTGAGTCCAGCACAAAACTGCTCGGGCAACAATATATCATCATCATCATCATCATCATTATTCATCATCATTATCAGGTTATATTAAGTCCACTACGGCACGAAGGCCTCTCCCTGCGATCTCCATTCACCCCTGTCCTGCGCCAACCGATTCGAACCTATGCCTACGTATTTCTTAGTTTCATCACCCCACCTAGTCTAATCCTGCCCTCGACTGCGTTTCCTTTCTCTTGGCACGCATTCTGTAACCCTAATGGTCCGCCGGTTATCTACCCTACTCATTACATGACCTACCCAGTTCCATTTCTTTCTCCTAATGTCATTTAAGAGATCGGCTATCCCCTTCTGCTCTCTGATCCACGCCGCTCTCTACCGGTCTCTTCACGATTTGCTTAGCATTTTTCGTTCCATCGCTCCTTGCACGGTCTTTTTTTCTCGAGCTTCTTTTGTCAATCTCCAAGTTTCTGCCCCGTACGTTAGCACCGCTAGAATGCGATGATTGTACACCTTTGTTTTCGATAATAATGTAACCTAGACTAGGTCAGGATCACGCAATGCCATATGTGCTCTAACCTATCTTTATACTTCTGTAAATTTCCTTCTCGTGATCAGGGTCCCCTGTCAGCAATCGACCTTGGAAAACGAACTCCTTCACAGACCCTAGAGGCTGACTGGCGATCCTGAACTCCTGTTCCCTTCCCCTGCTATTGATCATTATCTTTGTCTTCTGCATAATAATCTTCAAGCCCAGTCTTATACTTTGTCTGTTAATGCCCTCACTCATTTGTTGTAATTCTTCCCCAGTGTTGCTGAACAGGACAGTGTCATCTGCAGGCCGAAGGTTGCTGGGATATTCGCCGTTGATCCTTAGTCCTAAGGCATCCCAATTTAAAAGTTTGAATACTTCTTCGAAGGATGCAGTGAATAGCATTGGAGAGATTGCGGCTCCTTGTCAGACCCGTTTCTTGATAGGTAACTTTCTACTTTTCTTGTCCAAAACAAAGATTGCTGTAGAATCCTTGTAGACATTTTTCGAGATATTTGCGTAGGCCTCCTGTACTCCTTGATTACGTGGTGCCTCTTTGACTGCTGGTATCTCTACTGAATCAGATGCCTTTTCGTAATCTATGAAAGCAGTATGGAGAGGCTGCTTGTATTCTGCAGATTTCTCGATTACCTGACTGATTATAGAATATGATCCATTGTAAAGTATACCTTCCTGAAGCCAGCCATTTCCCTTGGTTGAATGAAGTCAAGTGGTGCCCTTATTTTATTTGAAATTATATTGGTAAATATTTTATATAATACTGGTGGTAAGCTAATTGGCCTATAATTTGTCAATTCCTTCTCGTCTTCTTTTTGTGGATTAATATTGCCACGTCCTATATGATCGCCGCGGGTATGTGCCAGGCGATGAGAACGACGCTGAAGTAGCGCGCGAGTGGAAACGCAGAGACGACAACGACGTCGCGTTGACTGCTCTGATTAAGTGCTTCCATACGTCCTCTACGCCGGCTTTCCCGTCTTCTACTAGGCTGCGACACTGGTGGAGGTGCGGGTAGGATTGCCTCATGTTCGGCACCCCTTCGCGGAGCCATACCTCGAAAACGGAATCACCTTCGTTCGGCGAAACTCCTGTTCACCGGTACAGCCACCGCCTGCTAGGCCTGACGCCTGAGTTCAACCCTTTGCAAGACCCTGCTGGAACGCGTCTACCTACTTCCGCCATGGCTACTGCAACTCCATCGCAGGTGACGCTGCAGAATCCTAAGATACCAGAAAGTTTCCATGGTGACGCTTATGAAGATGTCCAAGATTGGCTTGACCAATTTGAGCGTGTCGCCAGTTATAATGACTGGGGCTCCGAGCAAAAGCTGTCTAATGTCTATTTCGCGCTTCAAGACAGTGCGCGGACGTGGTTTGTGAACCAGGAGAGAAGTTTGACCACATGGGATACCTTCAGCACCCAGCTACTAGACACGTTAACTAGTACCGACAGAAGAGACACTGCGCAGCGCCTACTCGAATCCCGTATTCAAAACCCAAACGAGAGCGTAGCCATGTATGCAGAAGATATGACACGCCCTTTCCGCAGAGCAGACCCTGAGATGGCCGAAGAAGTTACGCTATCTCTTCCGTGGAGTGAAGGAGGAACTGTTTGCCGGACTCGTGAAGAAACCACCGATGACAGTGGTCGAATTCACCAAGGAGGCTACCGCTATAGAACGGGCACTAAAGCAACGGTACCGCCAAAATGATCGCGCGAACTCGCCGGTGAATGCTTCAATTCTACCTGAGACCTACGGCACGTCTCTGCGTGAAGTCATCCGGGAGATTGTGCGAGAGGAGATCCGGCAGCTCGGCATTTCTCCAATGGCGCCAGCGGTGGCTTCTGTCGCTGATATCGTTCGGGAGGAAGTTCGACAGGCCTTTTCGTCCCCCGACCGGCAGGCGGTGCCGCGACGACTAACCTACGCGGAAGCTGTCTGTCGTCCACCTCCCGCTACTTCGATGCCGCTGACACCGTCGACCACTACGACGCAGCCAGCACCGCCACCCCCGACGCCATATTTTCGCCAGTCACAGCCGCCGCCAGCTATGCCGTATCGCCGCCAGCCGATCGCTGCGACTCGGTCTTACGGCGAATCCCCTGTGGGCAACCCGCTTCGAAAGACCGATTTGTGGCGCACCCCTGACCGCCGGCCGCTGTGCTTTCATTGTGGCGAAGCTGGACATGTTTATCGCGCGTGCCACTACCGCGCAGCCTGGTATCCAAGGTTTCCCAACTGCAATTACCCTGTGTTTGAGGCTGCACGTACCTGCGACAAAAATTCTACAAGCTTTCGGCCGGAAGGTTCAGCGACGCCTCGATCACGTTCCCCTTCTCCGGCTCGTTATACCCCACCGACCCGTCGCGATTTTTCTGACGCCTCTAGGGGCAGGTCCCCTAGCCCGCGCCGGGGAAACTAGAAGCAGCGACCTCCGGGGGTGAGGTTGCAAGCCATCTAGCTTTGCAAGAGCCCCCATCTCCGACGACCGACGGCTCTAAAACTCCGACGTCTCCAACCGCACCTCCTGTAACCGATGCCGTCAGCGCCAATCTTGTCGTTTTCATTGACGGCCACCAAGTGGCCGCTCTCGTCGATACTGGTTCGCATTTTTCGATAATAAGTCAAAAGCTGGCCTACAGGTTGAGAAAAGTGAAGATGCCGTGGACCGGGCCCAACATCAGAACTGCCGGCGTCCAGTTGATGACGCCGATCGGAAAATGCACAGCCAGGATAGAAATCGCCGGTGAAACCTTCCTCGCCACCCTCGTCATTCTCTTTGAGTGCTGCAAGGAACTTATATTGGGTATGGATTTCTTGAGAGAGTACGGTGCAGTGATTAATGTCCGTGACCTCGTCGTCACATTTTCTACGAGCTCAGACGACGTCGACCCCGCGGAGCACCAGCGACCCCGCTTACGTATCGCCGACGACGACGTCATGCGTCCGCCGCGAAGCTGTGCCCTCGTACCTGTTATCTGCGACAACTTGAACACCGGGACTGGTGTCGCTGAACACATCGACGCACTGGTACTGAGTCAAGGCATTTCCATCGCCAGGGCCGTAATTAACATACACGACGGACGTGCTGAACTCCTGCTGACGAATTTTACCAGGGAACGTCGACACATTGTTAGAGGCACGGCTGTTGCTTACTTCGACGAATTTACCTCAATACAAGACTGCCTCTCAGTGGAGCACACGACGGCCACCGTGGCCATGCCTGCCCCTGTGGTTGAAATCAGTCCCACCCTGTCACCCGTCGAACGTAACAGCCTTCTTGAGCTCATCGATGAGTTTAAGAGCTGCTTTTCATCTACGTCACGAGTCAGCCAGACGCCGCTCACAAAGCACCGTATTGTCACCGAAGCCGACGCCAGACCAATTCGGCAGAATCCTTATCGTGTGGCACCGAAAGAGCGCGAGGCGATACAAACGCAAGTGAAGACGATGCTTGAGGACGGGGTTATTCGGCCATCTAACAGTCCTTGGGCATCGCCTGTCGTGTTGGTGAAAAAGAAGCACGGTAGCCTGCGCTTCTGCATCGGCTATCGAAAACTCAACCAGATCACAAAGAAAGACGTTTATCCGCTGCCGCGTATCGTCGATTCACTGGACAGGCTACGAAACGCACGTTACTTTTCGTCGATGGACTTGAAAAGCGGCTACTGGCAAATAGAAGTTGATGAGACAGACCGTGAGAAGACCGCTTTTGTGACGCCCGACGGACTTTATGAATTTCAGGTGCTCCCGTTCGGTTTGTGTTCTGCGCCAGCAACGTTTCAGCGACTAATGGACACGGTGCTCACAGGCCTCAAATGGCAAACCTGTCTGGTGTACCTCGACGACGTGATTGTTTCCTCCGTCACGTTCGAGGAACACTTACGGAGACTAAAGACGGTCTTTGAAGCAATACGCTCAGCTGGTCTAACTTTGAAACCTGAAAAGTGCCATTTTGGCTTTGAAGAACTTCAATTTCTCGGTCACGTTGTCAGTCGTGAAGGTGTCCTACCTGACCCCGATAAAATCTCTGCCGTTGCTAATTTCCCAACGCCATCAGATAAAATGGCCGTGCGACGTTTTCTGGTCCTTTGCGCCTACTAACCAGAGAAGATGTCCCCTTCGTATGGGGTGAAGACCAGCAACGGGCATTTCACGACCTACGGCTACGGCTGCAGACGCCTCCCATGCTCGCACACTTTGATGACGACGTTCCTACGATTCTTCATACCGACGGTAGTAATGTCGGCCTCGGCGCAGTGCTTGTACAGCGGCAGGGCGGCGCCGAAAGAGTGATTGCTTACGCCAGCAGGACGCTATCAAGAACGGAGGAAAACTACTCCACGACAGAAAAAGAATGTCTCGCACTGGTGTCGGCCATCCTGAAATTTCGGCCATATTTGTATGGTCGATGTTTCACCGTTGTCAGTGATCATCATGCACTTTGCTGGCTGACTAATTTAAAAGATGCAGCTGGTCGGCTAGCGCGCTGGAGTCTTTGCCTCCAAGAATTCCACTTCCCGGTTGTCTACAAATCAGTGAAACGACACACCGACGCCGACTGCCTTTCTCGGTCTCCTGTTCAGACTGCAGTGCACGACGATGAAGACGAGGCTTTTCTAGGCGTGCTAGATACTGTCGCCGTTTCACGCCACCAACGCGAAGACGCAGAACTGGTTCCTCTTTTTGATTACTAAGAGGGAAGAACAGGCAGCGTGCCGAGGTTATTCGCCAGAGGGCTGCCTTCATTCTGCTTACGCCACGACGTTCTGTATAAAAAGAACTTTTCACCTAGTGGCAGCAGCTACCTACTCGTCATTCCCGCATCTCTTCGCGACGAAGTCCTACATGCCTGTCACAACGAGCCGACCGCTGGTCACTTGGGCTACACTCGGACATTGGCAATAATTAGGCTAAAGTACTATTGGCCGAGACTTGCGTCGATCGTGAAACGTTACACACAGACATGCCTGGATTGCCAGCGCCGTAAAGCCCTACCCGGCAAGCCAGCTGGACTGCTGCATCCTGTTCAGATACCACAAGCGCCGTTCGAACAAATTGGCATGGACCTTTTAGGTCCGTTTCCACTGTCTACTGCCGGAAATAGACGGATAATCGTCATCACGAATTATCTTACGCGATACGCCGAAACAGGTGCTATCCAACGTGGAACAGCAGCCGAAGCAGCGCGATTTTTTGTCGAAGCCGTCGTCCTAAGGCATGGCGCTCCCGCAGTGGTCATAACAGACAGAGGATCGGCGTTCACGGCTGCGCTTTTGGATACCGTGTTGCGACTAAGTGGTACCACTCACCAAAAGACCACGGTTTACCATCCCCAAACCAATGGGCTGACAGAACGTCTGAATAAGACTCTGGCAGACATGATGAGTATGTACATCGACGTCGACCACAAGAACTGGGACGAGATTTTACCATATGATACATTTGCATATAACACGGCTCGCCAAGAGACAACACGCGTGACGCCTTTCAACCTCGTTTACGGACGCGAAGTGACAACCATGTTGGACGCAATGCTGCCGCACGTGCTGTGACGACGAGACTGGTGCCGAGGAGTTTACGCAACGCGCAGAGGAAGCCAGGCAGCTTCCGCGTTTGCGAATCAGAGAACAACAGGAATACGATGGCCGACACTACAATCTTCGACACAAACCCGTCACGTACAACGTCGGTGACTAGGTGTGGGTCTGGACTCCGATTCGTCGGCGGGGGCTGTTTGAAAAGCTCCTACGAAGATACTTCAGCCCGTACACAGTTCTGCGCCGCATCAACGATGTTAATTATGAAGTTGTTTCCGACAGCCATAATTGCTCCAAACGCCGGCGGCATCTGCCCGAGGTTGTGCAATGTGCTTCGTATGAAGCCATACATTTCCTCATGACCTCAACTTTGCACCGTCTGTGCACAGCCTTCGGACTTTGGTGCATCGGGACGATGCCTCTTTTTCAAAGGGGGGGAGGGGGGGGGGGAATGCCACATCCTATATGATCGCCGCGGGTATGCGCCAGGCGATGAGAACGACGCTGAAGTAGCGCGCGAGTGAAAAAACAGAGACGACAACGACGTCGCGTTGACTGCTCTGATAAAGTGCTTCCATACGTCCTCTAGGCCGACTTTCCCGTCTTCTACTAGGCTGCGACAACATAGTGTTTGCATTTTTCCAGTTTTTTTGGACCCTTGTAGTGGAAAGACCTCGCATAGAGACTCGTTTTCTAAGCATTATGTCTCCTCCATCTATGAATAAATCTACTGTTATTCCATCTTCTCCTGCCACTCTTCCCCGTTTCATGTCTTGCAAGGTCCTTCTGACCTCTTCGCTAGTTATACGAGGAGTTTCTGTATCCTGTTGATTACTGTCTCGAATGGAGTTATCCTGAGTCATCTGGGTATTGTACAGGTCAGTACAGAATTCTTCCGCTGATTTTATTGTACCTTCGAGATTGCTGATGATGTTACCCAGCTTATGTTTCAGTGCATACATCTTGTTCTGTGCTATACCAAGTTTCCTTCTCACTGATTTCAGGCTGCGACGATTTCTTACGGCTTCATCAGTTTTTATCACGTTATAATTTCGAATATCACATATTTTCGACTTTCGACAGCTTCGCGAATTCTATCTGATCTCTTGAGTTGGACACTTTCATTATTTGTCGTTTCTTTATTAGGTCATTTGTTACTTGGGAGAACTTGCCTGCTGGTTGGCTTGGTGCCTTGCTTCTCACTTCAATTTCTGCCTATAAAACCAGCCTAGTTACGGTTTCATTCATTAGCTCTATGTCATCATCATCTCTCTGTTCTAAGGCTGCACATTTGTATGAAAGTACCAGCGGAAATTTGTCTACTTTCACCCTGACTGCGCTGTCCTGTTCTTTGTTGACCAATTTTGCTCTTTCTTTCTTCAAATTGAAGTGAATACTAGCCATCACCAACCTATGATCACTGCACTTTACCCTATCTATCACTTCTACATCCTGCACTATGCTGGTATCTGCAGAAAGTATGAAGTCAATTTCATTTCTTGTTTTACCATTAAGGCTCCTCCTGGACAACTTTCTCTTGCTACGCTTCCTGAAAAAGGTGTTTATTATTGGATTGGATGCTGATTCATTTCTGCGAATTCTACCAGCATTTCTCCTCTAGCGTTCCTAGAATTGACGCCGTAGTTGCCAATCGCTAGTACACCAGCCCGCTTTTTTTTCACACTTTGGATTAATGTCCCCCATTCCTACAGTATATCGAGTTCACACTTTGCTCATGGGTAATTCCACATCTTCATAAAACTTATCTTCGTCATGATCATCATGACTTGATGTTGGAGCGATTGCTTGTACAACCTTTAAGTTTCATTGCGATTACTGCTACCCTCTCATTAATGCTGTAGAATTCGTCATTGTTACCCGCTATGTCCTTATGTATTAGGAATCATACTCCGTACAGCTTCTTCTCTGGGAGTCCTCAATAGCAGACCACGTGGCCGCCAGTCAGCACTCTATAAGCTTGACCAGTTCTTCTAACCTCACTAAGGCCAATGATATCCTAAACAATGCCTGATAGCTCCTCAAAGAGTCCTGCTAAGCTAGCTTCACTCTAGAGTGTTTGCGTGTTGAATGTTTCCAGGGTCAGTTTCCATTGGTGACCTGCCCGGGTTCAGAGTTTCTTAGAACCTTCTGCGGCGTTACAGGCCTGACCACCGCCTTGGTGAGGTGTTCCGCGGCTGCTGGTGACTGAGGGCCATGCGTTAATTGCAGGAATCATGAGGGAGGTAGCGGTGAAATACTGCACCAGGGAAGCCAATTCTTGTTCTGGTAGGGAGTGTCCTTATTGAAGCTTCGTGGGCCTTCCTAATGGGATTAGGATAGCCCTGCTAGTCCTCGGCGTTTCCGTCAGTGTAAGGCTCCGCTCCAAGCCTGGATATATATATACATATATATATATATATATATATATATATATATATATATATCTGTGTGCGTGTGTGTGTGTGTGTAAAAACTTGAGCGATGCCATGAGGTAAACAGAACTATTTAGTTTAGACCAGTGGACAAATCTTCGTCAGCGTATATATATACCTGATACACACACGCCATATATATATATATATATATATATATATGGACATGTGTGTATGGGTGTGAGTGTATGTGTTTACTAGGCATTGTGCTCTGCGTAGGTGTTGTTGCATTTTGTGCAGTTTTTTCATCTTCTAGAGCTGCTGCGGATGTTTTGGCGCTGGTGGTGTCGGTTGATTATCTCTCTGACCACTCGCATGCAAGCCATAACATCTGATGGATTGGTTAGATGGTAAACGACAAGTGAACAAAATGTGGCCATCGCAGAAGTAGTATTATTTAATAGGGTTGCTCTTGAAAAATAATGAAGCTCTTTGCGACAAGCATGTCAATGGAGTGATAGAACATTGTCTTCCACTACCTCGGGCATCTTATGAAAACCACGTAGAATACAAACAGTTGGTACTATGTATCGACTTCGACCATCCGCACACTATACCTGTCACTTCTTTTCTGTTACCGGCAGATGCCTGTTGGCAGTGTGAGCAGTTGTCATCACGAATATACATGTTTTTCTTTCCTATTGACGCGCGTATTCTATGCAGACGACGACGACGATGGGAGCACTAACGGGCTCCGCCTAGTGAGTCAGAGTGAGATTGGGTGATGACGAAGAAGACGTGTCTCTGCTCTGTTCGTTTTTGAACAGATTGTCCTGTTGTTCGTGAAGAACGTCTCCCTGTGTTCTGTCCGCGTTGTATCGCGACACTGGTGGAGGTGCTGGGTACTGACCGCGTCTGATGCGTCGGAGTCCTTCTGGGAGTCGTTCATCTAGCCCGGACGATCTGTCACCAGTCACGACATCCTTGCATCGCTTTAGTCGTCGACTGCTAGGCCTTGCCCCGGAGTTCTCCGCTCTTCAACCACCTCTCTCCAGGAGCTGCACACATCTCGCCATGGCTGAAACCAGTCCACCGCCAGCACCCAAAACCAGTCGGTTTCCCAATCCACAAAAAGTAACCGTTCTCCATCCGCTGGTTCCCGATCGCTATCGCGGTACAGTCTTCGAGGACACTGAAGACTGGCTGGACAAATATGAACGCGTCGCAGAGATTAATCAGTGGACCGAGCAGCAAAAGCTCTCCCAGGTCTACTTCGCCCTTGACGACAGTGGCCGTACTTGGTTCGAGAACCGCGAGGGTAGCCTCACGAGCTGGCATGACTTTCGGCAGAGGATCACGGAAACTTCTGCGAGTGCCGATCGACGCGACCGCGCCCAGCAAGTGATGGAGCTACGCGTGCAACAATCTAATGAGTCGGTCACAATGTTCGCCGAAGACATGGCCCGCCTCTTCCGTAGGGCCGACCCGAACATGACCGAAGATAGGAAGTTGCGCTACCTCATGCGAGGTGTAAAAGAGCAGTTGTTCGCGGGGCTTGTGCGCAATTCGCCACTCACTGTCGCTGAGTTTATCAAAAAGGCTACGGCTATTGAGCGGGTCCTTCATCAAAGATGCAGGCATTACTTTATTTTTTTATTTTTATTTCATAATACCCCTAAAGGCCCCCGCAGGGGTATTACATAGGGGGAACAGATACATGAAGAAATGCGAGCTTTGCGCGTTACGGAAAAAAAAACAACAACTAAAGTACACAAAAGATATACAAAATTTTTACAAAAGAAAACACAAAAGTTATACAAAAGTACGATACCTAGGAAAATACACAAGTAAAACAATATACGAAATACATTAGTCAAGTGAAACTTAAATAGAAAATACAAAACTACCTGAGAAAACAAATTAAGGGAATTAAATAGGCACAATGTAAAAGAAGTAAAACAAGGTGTTGCTCGAAGCTGCGTCAGTTGTCACCTTAACAAATTAATGAGACATGAAATACAATTGTACAATGTGCACGCAGAACAGTAAGACAAATGATCAAAACAATATATACACTGAACGACGTTTGAAGAAACAGTACATGATGAATATTTACAAGTCACTATTGCGTAAAAGTTCCTGAAAGGTGGCGAAATCGGTTTGAGTAGCAATGTGTGATGGTAGGTTATTCCATGCTACAATTGTTCGGGGAACGAAGGAGTTAGCATAGTTAGCTGAGCGACAATTGATGCGTTTTATCTTGAAGATATGGTCTGTGCGTGGAAAGAAGGCTGTCGCTGGTTCGAAGATACGGTGAAGGTGCGGATGATGATAAAGTTTGTGCAGCAGCGACAGGCGGGAAATTCTGCGGCGATGGGATAAGTCGTCAAGCTGGGCACGAGCTTTTAGTGCTGAAATGCTAGTATATGGTGAATAATCAGAAAAAATGAAACGAGCCGCGCAGTTTTGCAATGATTCGATTTCTTGGGTGATATATGTTTGAAAAGGATCCCAGATAGCTGATGCATACTCGATTTTGGGGCGTATTAATGTGATGTATGCTAGTCTGCGTAGTTTAGCTGGAGCATGCTTAAGGTTGCGTTTGAGGAGGCCTAAAGAGCGGTTAGCTGATGCCAACGTCAGGCGGATGTGATGATGCCATGTTAGATCAGACTGTAAGTGAACACCAAGGTACTTATATGAAGTTGTAAGATCAATTATGTTGTTAGATATTACGTACGAAGTTGGAATACGGTGGTTGCGCCTAGTAAATGATAATAACTTCGTTTTAGCTGTATTAAGAGTCATCAACCATGTTGAACACCATGTGTTAATAGCGTCAAGATCGGTTTGAAGAATAACTTGGTCATTGTCGCATGAAATTAATCGATATATTACGCAGTCATCGGCAAAAAGTCTGATGTGGGAAGACACACAGTTAGGCAGGTCATTAATATAGATTAAGAAAAGTACGATCGACTGTCCACCAACACTACAATCAATGCCGCCGCAGTGACTGCCGCGTGTCAGAACTCCTTGCGTGAGTTGGTCAGAGAGCTCATCAGAGTGGAGATTCAAAAGATTATGACACCGACACTAGATACACCCGTCGCGTCAATCGCCGCAGTGGTGCGTGACGAAATCTGGCAGGCTTTCCCGGTAACCGATCTTCAAGACCACCAGCGGCCCCTGAGTATCGCCGCCGCTGTCCGATGTCCACCACCAGTTGCAACCACATCGCCGTACCAGCAACCTCCGACAGCCGCTCATTGGTCGCCTCCACAAGAGGAGGCTTCGAAGCGCGCAGCCGTTATGCCGCTTCAGTCTTACCGCCAGCCGTCATTCGCCACGTCTTGGTCACCACCGCAAAACGACGCTACGGGACGGCCGCAACTTCGGAGCACCGACGTATGGCGCACTGTCGATAGGCGCCCGCTCTCTTTTCACTGCGGAGGCGCCGGCCATATTTAGCGTCATTGCTGGCATCGTGACACATCATTTCGACCTCTTCGTCCGTGGTCCTATGGTCGACGTGCAAATGACGACGACACGCTACGCCGCGACGACGCTGCTTTTCAGGGACCCCCAATAGCGCACCCGAATGACGAATCCGTGCCCAATGTTTGGTCCGATTTCGGCCGTCGGTCGCGCTCTCCAACTCTTCTACATCAGATGGCTTCATCTACTGGACAATGGCTTCATCTACTTTTGCGGAGCTCCGAGGACGAAGGTCGCCCAGCCCCCGTCGGGGAAACTGAAGGCGGCGATCTCTGGGGGCAAGGTTGCAGGCCCGCCGCAAGACACTAAAACGCCCCCAACATTCTCGCTGCAGAACGACGTGAAGCCGATAAACACTGAAGAAATTGTGAGCGCCGACATTGACGTTTTCGTGGATGGGCAGCCGGTGACAGCGTTAGTCGACACTGGTGCCGACTTCTCTATAATGAGTCACGAACTCGTCCTCCGCCTGAAGAAAGTAAAGACGCCGTGGACGGGACCTCACATAAGGACGGCAGGCGGCCAATTACTGATGCCTACTGGAAGATGTACTGCTAGAGTTAACATCGGGGATTCTTCTTTTGCGGCCGTTTTCATCGTCCTCCCTGTATACTGCAAATATTTGATTATTGGAATGGACTTCCTAAAAGAATATGGCGCCGTAATTACCATCCCGGACCGCATGGTGACGTTTTTTAAGAGCTCCGGTTTAGTCCATGGCTTATCGCCGCAACACAACTCATTTCGTCCAGCAGAAGAGGACGTTGTCATCCCCCCTCGATCGTGTGCCCTTGTTTCGGTAGCATGTGACATACCGTTTCGTTGCGAAGGAGTTGCCGACCAAATAACCACGTTGTTGTTTACTCACGGTACCTCGGTCGCACGAGGAATCGTGAGTGTCACCGACGGGCGCGCAAACCTGTTGCTAACAAATTCTAGCATAGAGCGACGGCACCTTCCCAAGGGCACGGCTGTGGCTTATTTTGACGCCGTTGCGGATGTTCGTCGCTGCTGTTCACTACTCGAAGAAGCGCCTACGCAAGACCTAGCTCCTGTACTTGACGTTAGCACTGCTTTGTCGCAGCACGAACGAGAGCGCCTTCTTACGCTATTGGCCAAGTTCAACGACTGCTTTGCGTCGACCTCCAGCGTTGGTCGGACGCCTCTAACAAAGCACCGAATAATTAAAGAGGATACGGCAAGACCAATTCACCAAACTCTATATCGTGTAGCTCCTACAGAACGTGAAGCCATACAACAACCAGTGACAAAAATGCTTGAAGATGACGTGATGCAACCATCAACGAGTCCCTGGGCATCTCCTGTAGTTCTGGTCAAGAAAAAAGACGGCAGCTTGCGTTCCTGTGTGGACTACCTAAAGCTAAATAAGGTGACAAAGACAGACGTATACCCGCTTCCTCGTATAGATGATTCACTCGACAGGCTTCGACAGGCACGTTAATTCTCTTCAATGGATTTAAAAACGGGTATTGGGCAAATCGAAGTAGACCCGAGAGATCGTGAAGAAACTGCTTTCGTGGCGCCAGACGGCCTATACGAATATAAAGTCTTGCCTTTCGGCCTGTGTTCTTCCCTGCTACGTTCCAACGCCTCATGGATACTGTACTTTCGTGTCTGAAGTGGAAAACCTGCTTAGTGTATCTCGACCATGTCATCGTGTTCTTCGCAACGTTTGAAAAACACCTCGAATGGCTTGAAGTGGTTCTGCAGTCCATACGGTCCGCCGGCCTCACCCTGAAGCCGCAGAAACGCCACTTTGGCTTCGCGGAACTGCAGTTTCTCGGTCACGTCGTCAGCCACGCAGGTGTCTGGCAGGATCCTGAAAAAATTGCAGCCGTCGCACAGTTTCTCGTACCATCCGATAAAAAGGCTGTCAGGCGCTTCCTCGGCCTCTGTGCCTATTACCGGCGGTTTATTGCAGACTTTGCGCGCATTACGTCGCCGTTAATTCACCTGACGAGAGACGACGTTGCTTTTGTATGGGGCGACGAAGATGAAGGTGCATTCAACGACTTGCGACAACCTCTCCAGACACCTCCAGTGCTTGCTCACTTTGATGAGACCGCTCCTACATTGCTCCACACGGATGTCAAGAATGTTGGCTTGGGAGCTGTCCTTGTGCAGTGGCAAGACGACACAGAAAGAGTGCTCGCCTATGCAAGCAGAACACTCTCACGTACAGAGGCTAATTACTCCACAACTGAGAAAGAATGCCTCGCCGTGGTATGGGCGGTTATGAAATTTCGCCCATATTTGTATGGCCGCCACTTCCGAGTTATCAGCGACCACCATTCACTATGTTGGTTGACCAACCTTAAAGATCCTTCTGGACGACTGGCGCGTTGGAGCCTAAGGCTGCAAGAGTTGGACATGACTGTCACGTACAAGTCGGGGAAACCACATACGGATGCTGACTGCTTGTCTCGATCGCCGATAGAGTCATATGCTGCACCCAAAGAAGAAGACTCAGCATTTCTTTGTGTTATGGACACATCCGCCATCGCGCAACAACAACGGAACGACCCTGAGTTGCTTGAACTAATCAATTACTTGGAGGGAAGATCTGCGAAACCACCTAGAGTTTTCGCAAGAGGACTGTTGTCGTTTCGTTTACGGGCCAAGGTCCTTTACAAAAAAAGGTTTTCTCCGACCGGGTCTCCCTATCTGCTTGTCATTCCTGCAGCTCTTCGTACAGAATACTTCAAGCTTGCCACAACGAGGGGACTTCTGGTCACTTAGGCTACACGCGAACATTATCCAGAGTGCAGCAGAGGTACTACTGGCCGATACTTACCACCGCCGTGAAACGTCACGTTCGGACTTGTCTCGACTGCCAGAGGCGCAAGTCGCCTCCGACGAAGTGAGCCTGCCTCCTACAACCCGTCCAGATCCCTCGAAGACCATTTGATCAAATCCAAATGGGTATTTTGGGCCCACTTCCTACTTCTACTGCAGGCAATCGCTTTGTTATCGTCGCAACGGACTATCTCACACGTTACGCTGAAACAAAGGCAATCCAGAGCAGCACATCAGCCGAGGTAGCGCGCTTTTTCATTAAGCATGTGGTGTTGCGACACGGCGCGCCACCCGTCGTAATAACAGACCGAGGAACCGCATTTACGGCTGCACTTTTAGATCACGTGTTGCTGCTAAGTGGAACAGCCCATCGAAAGTCAACCGCCTATCATCCACAAACCAATGGGTTAACAGAGCGCCTAAACAAAACCATTGAAGACATGCTATCAATGTACGTGGATGTCGAACATAAAAATTGGGACGACATCCTACCGTATATCACGTTTGTATATAACACGGCGAAGCAAGAGACGACGCGCATGACTCCGTTCACCCTTGTTCACGGACGAGATGTACGAACGATGCTGGATGCGATGCTTCCACACGACTTTGACGACACTGATACGGACGCCCATGTGTTTACGCCACGCGCTGAAGCTCGGCAGCTCGCCCGCTTGCGGATCTGCCAGTAGCAAGACTACGACGCAGGCCGCTACGATCTTCACCGTAGAATAGTTATCTATGAAGTCGGCGACAGAGTATGGGTTCGGACAACCATACGGAAACGAGGCCTCTCCGAGAAACTGTTAAGGCGATACTTCGGACCATATCGGGTATTGCGGCGACTCAGTGATGTCACCTACGAGGTCGCTCCCGATAATCCCAACTGTACGCGGCGCCGCACACACCGTTCTGAACTTGTGCACGTTGTCCTCATGAAGCCGTATGTGAGCGAATAACTATGCTAGCGGCCTTTACTCCCGCAAGTGACATTTCTTGTCTAGCATCGGGACGATGCTCTCGTAGGGAGAGACAAATGACGCGTGTATTCTGTGCAGACGACGACGACGATGGGAGCACTAACGGACTCCGCCGTGTGTCCGAGTGAGATTGGGTGATGACGAAGAAGACGTGTGTTTGCTCTGTTTGTTTTTGAACTGATTGTCCTGTTGTTCGTGAAGAACGTCTCCCTGTGTTCTGTCCGCGTTGTAGCGCGACACTATGTACATACAAAGCTACATAACGCTGCGGTAAAACAAACTCGCCCATCCTGCATAAGTCGATTTCGCGTCTGCGAGTTCCACTGCAGTTGCTCTGATCACAAAAATTTGGTGTTTATCTTTCATAATTAATATTTGCACAGTTTGTTTGCGCAAACTCCTGTTCTCACGATGACCTGTGAAAATTAAAAATGTGGTCGTAGAAAAAAAGTAAGCCCGATATGCAAACCGGTTTCGTCACCTGAATACTGAACAGAGTTACAGGTCGGCTGTCGTTTTTGAACGTGCACTAAATGGCACCTGAAATCTCAAAATATTAGGCAATCATTGATCAACTACAATGGGAGCGGTAACGAAAAATTGATTCAGAACCAACCGCAGTTGCTATGCCATAATATGTTTACATTGCTCTGGAAGGGGGTTATTTGGTGTCACCGCCTTGCACTGTGTGTTATGGGTCGCACTATAGCCTTACCAACTTGTCTAATCCATGGGGGGAGCCAAACAGTAATTCGGTCACCGCTTTCTCAAGGGCCAGTTCGCAACCACGTGCAATGTCTGCTATTGGTCTGCTACAGCTGTGCTAAAATGCCGTATTTTCTGGATCGCCTCACGAAAACAGTTAGGAATTAAAATCTTAAGGTATCAAGCAAACCTAAATGAAGTAAATGTTGGCGTCATCCTGTCGTAAATATTGACAAAGTTAGGCTACCGATGCTCTTAAATGCCAAGTGGAAAATATGGCCTTGAATGCCGAGTCCTGTGGAGCACTATGTTTACCGACGGCGCCCGGCGTTGGACACTAGCTGGTGCAGATGTCAAAGAGGCAGACTATCCGCCGCGGCGGCGTAGTAGCTTTTACGATGCTCTGTTAGGCGCGGCCGTGGCGATCGCACTTCTGTTGGGGTAAAATGCAACAATGCCCGCTTGCCGTGCATTGGTTGCGCGTTAAATAGCCGCAGGTAGTCAGAAATCGGAGACCACCATTACGGCGTGCCTCGTAATCGTATCTTAGTTTTGGCAGGTAAAACTGCGCACTTCAATTTTTTTTAGTGTCGGACCATTCAACCTCCCAATTTTATGCGAGGTTCACGAATGAGGGAATTACACGAACTGCAAGCGCGCAGATACCTAGCGACTGAAGCGAATGCGCAATTCTTTTACGCGGCCGCTGAGATGACTTTCCGCATGATTTTAGAACTCGCGTACAACTTTTGTGGGCAGATTCGAAATGCTCCAGCACTCCGTATACGGGCTGAGAGTTCTGCGCCACGCCCATATTGGCTCCCGCATAAAAACAAAAAAGCGGGACCACCCGATCTCAAAGCAATTTGGTGCGCGCTTCACGAAGCATTAGGGGGGCTCCGGTTCTCGTCGAGAGTGCTCCTCTCCGCAGGAGAAGGCACGGAGGCTGATGACGCAAAAAGTGCGCAAGCCCATCGTCGAGCGCAATAAGCGGCAAAAAAAGGCGAACTATATGTACAGCCCTCGCTTGGGGCGGGCTGCGGGATATCGAGTGTCCTCCATCCTATTAATTTCACCCCACCAAACCTGCTCGAGCCTTCATGGTCGTCCTGCTTGTTAGCTTCTTATAGGTTCTTTTTTTGTTTGTTTGTTGGCCTGTCATGGAAAGAGGACCCTAACCACGCGTTTCCACGCGACAGTAGGAGCTGCCATAGCGGCGGTGTCTAGCCTGGAGAATGTTCTACGCGGCGCCACGAAAACAGCCCTTCGTAACTGTTTCTTTTGCGAGCAATCTTCAGAGGTGTGCCATGCTCTCACGGGAAACTGTTCGCGCTGCCCTCTCCTTTTTGTTCTTAGTAATTCTATGTTCTTGCCCATTGCAAAAACTGGCATGTCTCTGCCCTGGTTTCTTTCTCGTACAAGGTCGAAATGGTCTCAGACATCTTGTGATTATCTCCAAATTACACTCTTGAGTACTTTGTCAAATATATCCTTCTTACTTGATCATTCCTTATAAAGTAGACTCAAAGGTAGTTGTTTTTAGCAATGTAATAAATAAACGAGCTGGGCGAACTTATTTTTGTTTCTTTATCGGGAGTTATTGGAATGGTCACCCTCTTTTGGAGTACACGGTCAGCTGTTGTGCTCTGTTACGTGAACTCGAACAGTTGACATGGCGACAAGCCAGTAATGTGTGCCTACCCCTTCATCTGGGGCACCTACCCCTTTATCTTTGGCCAGGGGGCGTGCAGACTCGGGTCGATAAATGCCACGACGTAATGAGCGATGACAACCAATGTCACACTACTTAGTTTGTGCAGGCAACCCTAACCTAATTGGGATAGACCCTTGAAATAAAAATTAAAACCAAGAAAATTATCCAAATGAGGAAACAAGCAGACAAACGAAATAATTGAAAATTTAGCACGCGACTCATTTAATCGGCAGGTTGTCTTCTGCTTAGGTTTTTCCCTGCGTCTAGCCACGCGAGCCCAACAATAAATCCCAGTTTCTTGAGGGGATTGTTGAGTGCGGCAGTCGCACAGTAAGCATTGAATCCTGTCTGGAACGTCTGTCACTGTCGCGCGCTTGACAAAAATGACACGCGTAGGGGTAGTGTAGCAAAAGTAAATAAACTGCAGATATATGTGCTTTGCTTAGCTCTCGTATCTAAGATGATTCCCTTATTCTGAGTGTGGGTTGTTCCTGCTAGCAGCCGCATCATATTCTGTATGCTTATGTTCCAGTCGAACACTCAAGCACGGCGTTTATTTTAAGTGTATTCGAGAAGAGGGCCAAGCATTCCTGTACCCAATGGATTGGAATAAAATAGATATCACCGCGATCAGATTCACCGGAACGATGGAAGACAAGGTTGCGATCATCTTTACTAATAGTGAACTTACATATAGGAAAGTGTTCATGTGAACTTAAGTTACCGTTTTAGGTGGCTCTTTCTAATGAGTATTTTCCACCTCGTAGAAGGCAATTAAATATTGTGAGCTAGAACATATGAAGAATTAGTTTATTGTGTATGTGTGTGTGTCTGTATGTACGTGTCTGCATGTGTGTGTATGTCTGTATCTGTCTTTGTGTGTCTGTGTGTCTGCCTCTCTCTGTGTTTGCCTGTATGTGTGTCCATGTGCGTGTTTGTTTGTCTGTGTTGTATCTGTGTGTCTGTCTGTGTCTGTATGTTTCTGTGTCTGTGTGTCTGTCTATCTGTGTGTTACATTGAACCGTAACTAAGGGCTTGGGAGAGCATAAAACGACGCAGAAAGAAATGCCTCGAATGACGTTAGAGACGCTTTTCCATCTGTGTGCCGCATGCAGAAATGTGTGCTTCATTTAACCGTGTTCTGTGCGGCTTGTGATGAACACGTTCCTTCACTCGAAGATTGACTCTGGGAGCGTAGCGTACTGCCAGCACATTGATTGGCGCTTGAGACGGCAAGTGTTGATGAGACATTTCCACTTTATGATCACAGGCTTAACAAGAACCAAAGTCCGTCGCTTTTATTAAACCGGGAGTATCCTTTCATCAGGTTTCGAAATGCGCGTACAGTGCTTCATTTTTTTTTCTGTTGCTCTGTGCTTGGGCAAGCTCCGCGGAACACAGCACCCTGAATTCCACTTTTCATTCATCTGTACTATGCACGAGATGACAAGTGACATTGACTGCGGTTACGTAAGCACCAATTGAAGTGTGTGGTGTGCGACATGGTGCAGTGATCGGGACGGTCACGAGCAGACGACAAGGAGTGCGCGCGCCGAGGCGGATTCCGTGCTGGAAGAAGGAAAACAACGACGCCGAAGAGCGTCCGGCACGAGAACGCGCGGCGCAAGAAAAACAACAAAAAGAAGAAAAGCAAACCAATTAGAAAAGACCACGGGGCGTCAGGCAGCCAATCCGAGAATGCCAAATCGGCCAGATCAAAAGAAAAAGCGTGGTGCGCTGGCAGAAAAGAGGACACGCAAGAAGACGCAGAGGAGACGCAAGGGAGACGCCAGGAGAGTCCCAGGAAGCGACGGCAGGTGGAGGTCAACCACCGGAGCGGGCGTTGAAGACGGGCCGTCGGGTTCAGGACCCGAGCCACCAGGACTTCACCCGACCGGGGCCTCCTGCCAACCTGTTCCTGTGCGTCGCCCGTCTACCCGAGCGTGCCGCCAGCTGCTCAAGGCTGGTGAGCTTCTGTGCTCGTGGGCACGACGAGAACAGTCGGGCTACGGGCCCGAGTTCTACGCCAGCTGCCCGGCCAGAACGCCACCCCCGTCTGCCGTGGCGCCTGCTGCCCGAGGCCGGTGTTCGAGCTTCTGTGCCCGTGGGCAGGACAAGAGCAGTCGGGCTACGGGCCCGTACTCTACACCCAGCTGCCCGGCCAGAACGCCGACGCCGTCTACTCGCGCCACCAAGCCGTCTGCTTTTCCTCGCCTAGCCAGAGCTGGCGCGCTCCGGTCTCCCGGTCGGTCAGCTTACACCGCGACCTATGGTGAGGCCGGCGCCACTCCTTTCGCCAGCTTGTCGCCGCGTCGCCGGGTCGAGACTGTTACGCGTCCCTGCCCTCGTGGCAAGCCCGGACTCGCGCACTCGTTAACCTCATGCAAGCCCTATATGTGTTCCTTGCCGCAATGTCTGCTTGAGTGTTTATTTTAGGCATGCTTTCTATTTCCTTCTACTTACTTTATACCTCTTTTTAGTTTGATTAAAAGTCCTTGTGTGTGTGTTCAAACCAACGGCTTTGTCCTCAATTGGTTTCTCGGAGGTTCCACCTAAGAGAACCGTTAAATCATTTGAGTGCACGAACCTTTGTCCCCATATTAGGAACATCACAAAGTGACAAATAGCTATGTAGCTATACACACGAAGTGAAAAGTGGCTTTACTTGCATTAGCTCTGATGTAATTTACATGGTTGAGCGTTCCTTCTGTTGTGAACAGCATATCGGTGAAACGAGACAGTGAATGAACGTCAGGTTAAGCGGGCATCGCACGGACCTCGGGCCTAAAAGGCTGGGCCTTCGCCGAGCCTTTTAGCCAACCACGACATAACTTTGATGAACGTAAACTGCACTTCCTAGAGTAAAATTTCCGTTCTGCGGGAGACAGAGAATACAGAGAATCATGCCTTATCCATAAGTACAAGAAGTCGTAACCAATAGGCATAAACGTTGCAAATGGAGCTTTAAAATCTCTTCGCTATGCTCAGTTTCAAGCTATCGGCCGCAGCATTTAGTTGTTTTTCAGTGGGTTGCTGAGGGTTTTCTTTATATCTTTTCTCTCCTCCATTTCTTTTTTTTACTTTTATTGCTATATTTATTTCATTTTAGTATCTTTTTTCCACGAGCACCATTTTCGGCCACTTCTTTCATACTCTCTTTCAGAGAGACGATAGCTGAATGACCTCCAGCGAAGCATATAATACCTCCCCGCTCCCCTTCTCAAGGTGCCTTCCTCGAAAAAACACACGGCCTGCTGACACACGGCGCTAACTCACAATCCTCCACCTACATTGAATGGTGCACCTTTCTTTTCATTTCTACACCCTCAGTGCCAAAACACCCTGGGTCATTCCTTGACCCACCCGCCATGCTCCCTCTCCCCGATAGAAGAACCCCACATACACTGTGCCGAGCAAAGTACATGTAATATTGAAAAAGACAGGTCCACTTGTTGAAACGTTGGCTCCCATTTTTGCCATGTTCTCGTTTTGCTCATAATCTAACCAAGACATTCGTTGCTTCGGCTATATTAGACATACTCCAATATCACCCAACTTAGTTATGGCACTTACTTGCCAAGATAGCCCATGAACATGGCAGCATGAGGACGAGTGTATGATGCCAACCGAGTACTGACGATGGATTGACAATGAAGGACAGACATCGATGGAACGACACAAGTGATACAATGACGAAAGCGTGAAAACATTAGGATGACGATTGCTAAATTATGACGATGGTATAAACAACTGCAGCGTGACGGCAGTGACACGACGACAATGAAAAGTCGAAGATGGCATGACGACATAGGGATCAAGAAGCTGAAATGACGACGATGGCAGGACAACAACGTAATAATGAGGCCAGCATGAGAAAGGGTGCATGACAATGTCTGAGGCATAGAGTTTCTCACTATAACACCTAGAGGGAAATCTGGCGCCACCATCTATGGCAGTTTCTTAAGGGGCGCTGTGCCGTCATGGGAATGACGGTAGGCTTGTGTTGGCTGGTGTTGTAAGAGGCTTCATCAGAAGCGTGATATGGCTACACAAATAACGCGTTCTGAAAGTAAAATGTTAATAAAATGGTTCCATTCACGCAAATTACATATTTACTCACCTACAATGCATGAAGAAGGGAAGAAAAGCAAGAACACACGACAAACTGTTTCAAAGCGGGAGCGAATCTTGTTGGCTGTCTTCCAACTTTAGCGGCCCGCTGATACTTTTTACGTATTTATAATTCTGCATGCAATTACAAGCACTCATAGTTAAACAAAACATGCTTTTGCGTAATAATAAAGCTAAAACAGCTTCTTACGTGGAATTTCAGTAGAAAATGAATCATTGTGACAGACTAAACGCTGATTGCCTGGCTGTCCGAGAACGATGCCAATCCGAAGTCACAATATAACGGCATTCCCATGCATACCACAGAGCAGCAGCGCCAGATTTCCCTCTAGGTAATATGTTGAGAACAGCTATGGTCTGAGGACAACGAAATTGCGAAGACGGCATGACAAGGCTAGCATAGTCCAGCTTGAATGACGACAGCCTCATTGCGCTAAATTGACGGAGCAAGAATGACGAAGACGTGCGACGACGACGGCACGACGACTATGGGACTAGTACTAAAGCGATGACAGTGGCAAAACGACAGGGTGGCGAAGGCGCGCTGCTAAAAAGAACCTAAAATTAAAGGAACACCCTACGCGATCGCCGCCGTTCGAACGCCGTACCTGCCGCGTCCTGTAACGGGCTTCAATGGCTCCGAACCCGTTGCACAATGGAATCTTACTTTGGGGTATTATAAGTAAAGTTCTGTGTTACCAATGTGGTGAGTGCCGTTATTGTCTGCGATTGCCAGGAAGCCCATCCTATATTCGTTTTGCTAATGCAGCATTAACACTTCACTCGAACTAACTTTTTGATTGGACCCGCCGTGGTTGCTCAGTGGCTATGGTGTTAGGCTGCTGAGCACGAGGTCGCGGGATCGAATCCCAGCCGTGGCGGCCGCATTTGGATGGGGACGAAAACACCCGTGTACTTAGATTTAGGTGCACGTTAAAGAACCCCAGGTGGTCAACATTTCCGCAGTCCTCCCCTACAGCGTGCCTCATAATCATAAAGTGGTTTTGGCACGTAAAACCCCATAATTCAACTTTTCGATCGGAACTACCGAGACGACGACACCACGCGGAAAAGCAGGGCAAGGCGCGCGCATGCCTGGTTCTTGTGGTGGTCTCGGACGTGCGAACCGCGGCGGCTTCGTTCCGGGTAATATCATCTGTGGCGTTTCTCGCTGCTCTAAGGTCCATCTATGCAGTGTTGTGGATTTTCCTGTTCCTTTCAAAGGATTGTACGGTAAGTTTGAATGAACTTAAATTCTTTGTTGTGCGGGAAAGCTGTTTATCTAGGAATCACTGATCCGCTGCCTGCCCGTCCGCCTGGCTTTCTATTAAAAAAATTCGGGAGCCGTTATAAGTGGGCGTTTTTGCTCCTTGGCGATCATTTGGCAGAGGTGGCAGCTTGTGGGAACACCTACTAATCGTTGAATCCCGCTTGTTACAGCTTCCATGCACTACTGATGGAAGCCATCGTACGTGCCTTTTGACCTCGTACCGTACCTGCGGGAAGCGCTGCAAGGAGTGCCCCACCGGAATCCCCGATGCACTGATCATTTCGCTTCGCCGTTTCCGCTATCTTTGCCAAGCGCATGCGCACCTAGCAAGCTTCGGGAGCCGTTATAAGTGGGCGTTTTTGCTCCTTGGCGAACATTTGGCAGCGGTGGCAGCTTGTGGGAACACCTGCTAATCGTTGAATCCTGCTTGTTACAGCTTCCATGCACTGCTGATGCAAGCTATCGTACGTGCCTTTTGACCTCGTACCTTACCTGCGGGAAGCACTGCAAGGAGTGCCACACCGGAAGCCCCGATGCACTGATCATATCGCTTCGTCGTTTCCACTATCTTTGCCAAGCACATGCGCACCTAGCAAGCTTCGGGAGCCGTTATAAGTGGGCGTTTTTGCTCCTTGGCGAACATTTGGTAGCGGTGGCAGCTCGTGGGAACACCTACTAATCGTTGAATCCCGCTTGTTACAGCTTCCATGCACTGCTGATGCAAGCCATCGTACGTGCCTTTTGACCTCGTACCGTACCTGCGGGAAGCGCTGCAAGGAGTGCCACGCCGGAAGCCTCGATGCACTGATCATCTCGCTTCGCCGTTTCCACTATCTTTGCCAAGCGCATGCGCACCTAGCAAGCTTCGGGAGCCGTTATAAGTGGGCGTTTTTGCTCCTTGGCGAACATTTGGCAACGGTGGCAGCTCGTGGGAACACTACTAATCGTTGAATCCTGCTTGTTACAGGTTGGTGCTCAAATTATTTCTTACTATTGTGCTAAGAATCAACCTACAACGTTACTGCTGCCGCTGCCACAGTGTTGCCCTGTAGTCCTGTTTGCTCTTGTTCTTAAGGTTTCCCTTGTTTTGTGCTCACATTGTGAAAGTTTCAACTATGTCCCATACTTGCTCTTCTTGTCAGTTGTCGTTCGTAAAGACGAAAGGCCGGTGCAATGCTCCGAGTGCTTTCTCGAATACCACTTTGGCAAGTGCACTTTTGTAGCTGAGAAATCGTTTAAAACAAAATCGGAAAGTGCCGAAATCACCTGGAGATGTCCAGCATGCAGAAACACTGCAGCACGTGCTACTCACAGCGAAGCTGAAACGGAGGTTCTCGCGGCCATAAATCAAAAGCTCGAAAGCCTGCCTGCCCTAGTTGGAAAAATCAATGATATGGAAAAATCAGTCCAGTTTATGTCGGGAAAGTTTGACGAGTTTGAACAAAAGATAATCCGACAAGACAGTGAACTAAAGGCTCTCAGAACGAGGGCGACAGAACTAGAGGAAAAGGACATGGTCGACACCGCAGTACAACATGAGCTTCGGCAACAGGTAAATGACTTGGAATTTCCGAGCCGGCGGCTTAATCTGGAAGTACATGGTGTCCCTGTTGTTGCTGGCGAGAACCTATTATCGTCACTAGATCAGGTTGCTGACAGGCTTCGTGTTCCTCGGCTGACTGATGCTGACGTTGTATCAGCTCACCGACTGCCAGCGAGGCAAGATCTTTCCAGAATTAGTATCAGGTTTGCCAGACAAGAGATAAGGGACACATGGCTGCAGAAAAAGAGCGCACTCAAGAACAGTGAACCGAAAGTTTTCCTTCAGGAAAATTTCACTCGCTTCCATGGCGAATTTCACCGAGCTGCGAAAGAGAGGCCAAAGCAAAAGGCTATGGTTTCGTCTGGTATGTAAATAGAAAAATTCTTGCTCGAAAGTCCAGTGGAGCAGTTACTACTGTTATTAGGAGTAAAGACGACCTCAGCAAACTATAACTGATGACAAGTTTATTCTTTTGTGTTCAAAGAAAGCACGATGAATGAGACTCGCTATTATTTGTCTAATGATATTAACCAAGCAGTGTCAAAGTTCACAACAGCTACTCACAAATGCACATCTGAATACTAGGTCAGTGAAAAACAAAATACTGTGCTTAGAAGAGTTCTTTGCCGGGTTCTCTTTTCAATTTTCTGCAATAATGTTAACAGAGACATGGAGCACTTGTGACTATGATATTTTCAGATTGAAAGACTATACCCATACTACGTAAATAAGCAAAATGTCCAAGGTGGTGGTGTTGCAGTATTGCTCAGCAACAATCTAGAAGATCAATTACTTGAATCGTACACTGTAATAGCCCGAGATTATGAAATTCTGTCGGTTTGTACGCAAAGCACTGTGTTTTCTGTATGATACCGGCCTCCGGACGGTAATATTTCATCATTTCTGGAGTTATATGACCTGTTTATGGCTTTTGTTGTTGAGCGTCACAATCAGAAAGCGTTAATAGCTTGCGGTGATTTGAATATTGATATGAATATTTCCAGTCCATCTGCTAGAGATTTGAATACATCCATTGTGTCTAATGGTTTTGTTAACCTAAATAATATACCAACAAGAGTCACAAGTGAAAGCCATTCTGTGCTTGATTTATTTATCACTAACTCTATGCAGACGAATGTTACATCGGGCGTTTTATTGTGTTACATTAGCGATCAATTTCCCGTGTTTGTTTGCATAGAGAAGTCTGGTGCAATGGGGAGCAAATCTACATCAGTCACATACCAAGCAATTACAGAGACATCACTTACATCCTTCGCGGACCAGCTTGTAAAAATAGATTGGAGCAAGATAGCTGAACTAGATGACGCAGATTTAGCCTTTAATACGTTGATTGATACATTTAAACAAATTTATCATGACTGCTTTCCTCCTGTGACCCGCATAAAAAGTCGCAAAACCCGCAAGCCCTGGAGAACGTTAGAACTCCGCAGAGAAATACAAACCAAGCAAAAGTTATACAGAAATTTTTTGTGCACTCGTCAGGCTGAGGACCTTGCGGTCTTTAAGAAATACAGGAATAAATTGTCTAAAAAACTGCGATCTGCAAGAAGTTCCTATCACCTATCACTTCTAGACGTCAAGAATGCTCGACATAGTGCACTATGGGCAAGATTAAATACTCTCTTACAGCGCAATAGTGCACACACTGCATTAACCAAACTAAACATTGATGGAAAGGAAGTTTCTGGTTTGGAATTGGCTAATGTATTAAATACGTTTTTAACAAACCTGCCTACTAGCGCTGCTCAATCTGATGCTAGCAAATACATGCACTTTCGAAATGATGAATCAGTCTTCCTGCATCCTGTTACGGAAGGTGAAGTAGTGTCAGTAATAAGAAATCTCAACAACAGCAGTAGCCGTGATATTGGTGACATTCAAAATCGGCCAGTCAAGCATATAGCTGAAGTTATCGCTCCCATACTTGCTCACATCTTTAACATCTGTTTAGTAACTGCAGTTTTTTAAAAAAGATTCAATTAGCGAAAGTCATTGTCCTTTTTAAAAAGGCAGATCAAAATGTTCTTGGTAATTACAGACCAGTTTCAACTCTGCCAGTGTTCTCCAAAGCCTTTGAAAGAATGCTTCATCTAAGGCTGTCTAACTTCATGCATGAATTTAACCTGCTAACACGATTTCAGTTTGGCTTCTGCAAAGGCAAATCAACTGAGTCTACATTGCTCGAACAAAAAGAATATATAATAACACAACTAGAAAACAAAGCTATTGTCATTGATGTGGTTGTGGATTTTTCAAGGGCTTTTGACCTCGTGGACCATAATATACTGCTTGATAGATTACAGCACTATGGTATCCGAAGGAAAGCACTATCATTATACGACTCTTATCTATCATTTAGGCAACAAGTGGTATTAATTAATGGTATGCAGTCTGAACCGAAACCTCTAATGTGCGGTGTCCCTCAAGGAAGTAAGCTAGGACCTTTACTGTTCAACATTTATATAAATGATATAATAAATATTAACCATGATGCAAGTTTGTTATCTATGCGGATGATGCAAGTCTGTTTTTTCCCGTAATAGCATTTCCGAACTTATTGATCAATGCAACGTTGCAATGAAAGCCCTCGAGGATTGGTCCATTGCTAATTCAATAAAGATAAACGAGGGTAAGACTAAGGCAGTCATTTTCAAACTAAAAAATAAACTTATCCCACCGCATGAAGATATTATTTTGAATTCATGTCCTGTAGAAATAATAGAGCAGTTCAAATGCCTAGGGGTTATATTTTCCTCCAATCTGTCATGGGATTATCACGTTAATTAAGTCTCAAACAAAATAGCTCAAATCATTGGTGCTATAGTTCATTTAAAAAACATCCTTCCTACAAAAACTAAAATGCTGATTTACAAATCAATCAACTCACAGTTGAATTATTGCCACTTAGTTTGGGGTACCACAACTTTCACTAACCTTGAACGTATTCACCTAATCGAAAAAGGTATCTCCGACATGTGCATAATACGTCATACCGACATCCAAGTGCAGCTTTATGTAGTCATTCTAGAGTGATTAAAGTACATAACCTCTTTAAATGTCGTCTCAGTGTCATATAACCAATCTCAGGAAATTAGCAGAACTAAAAAAAAAACGTTAAGCTATCCAACAAGACATGGCGAGGAATGGATAGTACCGACACTTCGACTTAAACTTGGACAAGAACGCCTTCACTATATTCTTCCATCTCTTCTTAATGGTTATAGTCTCATTAATTTCGATTTTTCTTGTTCGCGCGAATAGCTTCATACTATGCGTTTAAATAACATGGCTTGAGTTTACTTGTGTGTACGTATTGCTGTTTCGTGTATACTTTAGCGATTCCTTGATATACTTATCTGTTTGTTTTTTGTACAAGTTCCAGTACTGCCTCCCAGCTGAACATTAGGTTTGTAGGCTTGTCAAGCTGCCCTGGTGTAGCTTTTTTCTGCAACTCCTCTATCTGTATTTTAAGATGGGAAAATAGGTTGAAATTGAAATATAGTAGTGTTTAGTAATCTTGTTGTAGGTGGAGGGCGTGTCCCTGTTCTCTGGGGTGTCTGCTTCCGATTGGCCGAGGGTAGCGCGGTGGGCAAGTTCACGCGCAGCCTCGTGAGCCGACTCGGTGAGGTTGGGAGGAGCACCCATTACCTGACCCTGATGGGCAGGAAACCAATAAATGAAGTGGCGCGTGATTGCCTTTGCCCCCCAAAATCTGAGGGCCTGTTTGGAAACGGTGCCTTCTTCGAATGCTCTGTCTGCAGATCTTGAATCACTATAGATGACATCCCGTGAGCTATCCTGCAGGGCTAGTGCAATAGCGATTTGTTCAGCTATTTCGGAGTCCCTCGTCCGAACCGAGGCAGCATTGGTGATTTATTCCCGACCACCGACAGTGACGATGGTGAACAGCCGACGTCCCTTACAAGAAGCGGCATCCGCAAAGCTGACCTGTCGCTGATCACTGTGTATTTGCCTAAGAAGGTTGGTCACCCTTGCCGTCCTTATACCGCGATTATGATCGGGGTGCATGTTCCTAGGTATGCCCGCGACCGTAATGTTCTCACGAATCGATGGAGGAACGTCAGAAAATTCCTCCGCTACTCTATCAGGGTGATATCCGAGTTCCTGCAAGATGGATCTCCCTGCCTTCGTTGTAGTGAGGCGAGTCAGCTGTGCGCGCTCCTGGACCTCAGCAATCTCTTCGAGAGTATTATGAATGCCAAGCTGCATTAAGCGCTCTGTAGAAGTGTATACGGGTAACCCGAGAACCCGCTTAGTAATCTTCCTAAGCTGTGCATTCAATTTATCCCGCTCTTTCAGTTTCCATCGATGCATAGCTGCCACGTATGTAAAGTGTCGGTAGGTAGGTAGGTAAAGTGTCGGTAGGTAACTACGGCTTTAAAAGTTTTCGTTCGTGGTACATCACTGGCAATACTGGGAGGTACTACGGCTTCAATGGTAGTTTCTGGTCGTACAGCATTTCTAATGTCGGTAAATAAGTGCCTCTTCAAAGGTTTTTGCTTCTGGTACGTCATTGGTAATGTTAGGGACCACTACGGCTTCAAAAGTAGTTTGAGTTATGGCATTGCTAATGTTGATTGGTAACCACGGCTTCATTAGTATCATGTATCATTACGGCAGCTAAGCAGGAGAAAGTGAGGCTTGTTTTGCTCGTCCTGACATATCCTTCAAATACCTCATTTGAAGTATGATCCTGTGACCCTCACGAAGCGTGGAGTTAGACGATAATAATAAAAAAATTATCTCCGTATTTCAGCGCAGTTCTTCATCCATTGCACGTAAACGGCATCACTAGAAAGTGCGAACATTTGCTAAACATTGACTGTTTTGTGTTGCTGTTTTTTCTTGTGGTCCCTTTTCCGTACGCACGAAGCTGTGGTTAAAACAAGTTACAGCGCCATCAGAAGGACATACAAGACGAAAGAGCCCATGTTAGGATTCTGTTGTTGTGGCCAAAGTCGACTGCAAGAAATGCAGGAAACAGCACACAGAAAGACACCACATGTAAGAAATGCATGCACACAATCACGATTTTCGCGTATATAGTGTCGCTGTGTGCATTGCTCTTATACGGCTATGAATCAGCAACTCGCCCGAGTCTCCTCCGTTGTGTTGGTATCCCCCCCAGAGAGACTCCAACAAAGGTTCATGGCTGTTGCCTCTCTGTTTCGCTTCACGCGGACGTTTCTAGTAGAGAAGGAGAAAATAAAACATAGCCACTCATTCCGAAGGCCGCCTGCTTGTTTATCGGTGCTATCGGCGAGGAGATTGACAATATCAGCACTGTTTGTCTTACCTTCGATGCTTCTTTGCTTCAACGCCTGTCGGTCCTTCTTTTAAACGTTGGCGAGAAACGGCGATCCCTCCGCGAGCCTGGAACCGGACGTCCGCTTCTGCCAAGATATCGCGGACGCAGCGCGTCACTTCTGTGGTCGTCTATCGTGGGTCACGTCCCACTGACCGCGATCTCATCGATAATTCACAGAACGGCCAAGCCGGGGAGACAGCACGTTGAGATGGGTGTGAACATGACGCGCGGAGAAAGAAAAAAGGGGCAGCGGCGGGACTGGCTTCGCCTGGCGATAGTGTCCGGTCGACGTGATGAACGACGTATCGGCCACGCGACAAGCGAGCTAGCTACGATTTACCGCTCTCTGCAAGCGGTAGACTCCATTGGCGACGTCGACAAGGACACAGCCGTCTTATTCGAGGATATCGGAGAGCACGCTGCTACGCTGCCGTCGGCGTGACATTCGCGGTCTACATGCAGCTTGTGGTGGTGTTGCCTGGCCATTAAGATGGTTCTCAATGTGGCCTGTAATTCTTCACATTCTCTTGCTTGAACTCTAATAATTTGCCATCTGCAAGCTCTTCGGTCGCATGGGAGGTGACCCCTAAACAGCGTTCCTGCTCAACGCGCTTTTCGAATGCTTTCCATCGTGCCCTTTCTACTACTCTCAGAGCTTTGCTTGAATCAGAACAAAAAATAATAAGAAAGCACATCTTAATTGTCCAAAAAAGTTCGTTAATAAGAGAACGCCCATGTTAAACTACTGTCACAAGAAATACCTTGTGTCTCAGCGGCGAAGAGTGACAGTTTTTTACTTAACCAATATTACAATCGAGCAGGAAACATGGGTGATTGAAATGCATAACAATTATTGCCAGCAGAACTGTGGCGTACAAATAACAAAATTTGAAATTAGCCATGCGTTCTTTTGTATAACTGCCCGTTACATAAAGGGGCATATTTTTTTACATTTCCACGACAAACATAGAAAAAAGATTTACATGACTGCAGCATACTTTTCTTGTTTATTTACTCATTAGTTCCACAATTTAACGTACAAAACTAACATTTAGGCTATTAGAGGTATCGTAGTGGGAGGTTTGAGTTAATCTTCACGATATACCCTTTGCATTGTAATACACTGGAAGTTTCGTTAAGGTAAAAAATTGGAGGAAATGTGGGGTCTAAGAATAAAGCACACCGCGGAATTTAAGTATACCATCAAGTTAGCATTTCTCCAACATTCTAGTGTCGATGCCTCTACTGGGAATAAAGACCATGGCATAGAGCTCCTGAACAAAACACCGGATGACTCAGTCACTGTGAAATGTTTGCCTTTTCTACATAATGCAAATATGTAATCAATGCTCGGTGCCAGTCGACGCCTCCTCGCATTGCTAATTTTTCCTCGACGCCTTGTCAACATTAACATTAGCGCATGTG
The DNA here is from genome assembly GCF_023375885.2 of Dermacentor andersoni. NCBI lineage: Eukaryota > Metazoa > Arthropoda > Arachnida > Ixodida > Ixodidae > Dermacentor > Dermacentor andersoni. Next base: position 181,949,196 of record NC_092816.1, read on the forward strand.
TGAAGCTAAATACCGCCTAAACTGCTCCATACGAACGTATATCGAAAACACTGTGCACTAATCATCAACATATGCAGGCACGTGCTGCGAGTATGATGCGTCTGGGCTGCCACCGTCGACGCTTATGAAGACAGACACAAACACCATTGGCGGGTATTATTGCAGGCCATATGACGCAGTGCGGAGACACACTTAATACCCATCATCAGTCATCGGAACCTGAGGAGAGGATACGCATAGATTGCATGGATGAGAAATCGTGGGAAGTAGCAAATCTACCGGTAGCAGGAAACCTAGGGTCCATTACGGCACGGCAGAAAATCTCGACGTCCATTACCGTCGTTCCGACAAGCAGCCCACCGGCGTTTGAGGAGACGTACTGCACCTTCCGTGGCTTAATAAATCTATTTGTCTAGTTCGCCCATTGCCATTCTTCAACTGCCTTTATCTTTCTTCTTCAGGCATATCAGCTAAAGCTTCCAGTGACCGAGTTTCCTAATGGAGTGCGGTCAGAGCCGGATGCATGCAGCGGTGTGCTTGGGCCACAATCTTTTGCACAATACGCTTCCCAGTCAACATTTAGCACAAAATTAAACTCTTGAGAAATTAAATATGTCGTACACGTGTCTCTCCCTCTCTCTCTCGGTGTGTCTGTGTGTTGCGTCTGGAATAAATGTAACTGCCTACAGTCACTTAGATTTTCGTGTACCGGTTTGAGTATTTGATAGGGTTAAGTAGTGCTAACATTAGGTCAGCAACGAACTGTAAACGAAATACTCCTTATTGCATCAATGTACACGCTGAATAATTGCAAATGTCTTTCGAACAATAACTTGTAACACAGTGACAAATGAAATACTGTTACCAGAAACCTCGAGCGTGTATAAAAACAATTATATTTGTCAAATCAAATGTGATACTCTTTCTCAGCCAATTAATGTATCTTCACTTCAATGGTTTTCTTGTTTGTTCACCAAATAGGTGTTTTTGACCTATGCTCTACTTCCCTTATTGAAACTGTGTGATGCCCAAATATGGGAACAACGGTTCGTGTACTCAAAGATTTTAACGGTTCTCTTAGGCGGAGCCTCCGAGAACCCAATTGAGGACAAAGCCGTTGGTTTCGAACACACACACAAACTTTTAATGGAACTAAAAAAGGCTTAAAATAAATGATAGAAAGAAATAGAAAGAATAAAATAAACGCTCATATAGACATCACGGCAGTAAGACACATTTGGGCCTAGTGTGAAGCTAAATAGTGCGCGAGTCCGGGCTTGCCACGACGGCAGGGACGCATAACAGTCTCGATGCGGAGACGCGGCGACAAGTTGGCGCAAGGAGTTGCGCCGGTCTCACCAAAGGTCGTGGTGTAAGTTGACTGACCGGGCGACCGGAGCGCGCCAGCTCTGGCTTGGAGAGGTAAAGCAGGCGGCTTGGTGGCACGAGCAGACGGCGGAGGCGTTCTGGCCGGGCAGCTGGGTGTAGAGCTCGGGCCCGTAGCCCGACTGCTCTTGTCATGCCCATGAGCACAGAAGCTCGAACGCGGGCCTCGGGCAGCAGGTGGCACGACAGACGGGGGCGGCATTCTGGCCGGGCAGCTGGCGTAGAACTCGGGCCCGTAGCCCGACTGTTCTCGTCCTGCCCACGGGCGCAGAAGCTCACCGGCCTTGAGGATCTGACGGCACGCTCGGATAGACGGGCGACGTACAGGAACGGGCTGGCAGGGGGCCCCGGTCGGGTGAAGTCCTGGTGGCTCGGGTCCGGAACCCGATGGCCCGTCTTCAACTCTTCGTGATTTGGGAGAGGGAAAATACGTTCAATTCAGCAGCCCATATTGGAGCACGGCGCAAACTCCCGGTGGTTGACCTCCTCCTGGCGTCGCTTCCTGGAACTCTCCCGGCGTCTGCCCGGCATCTCCTCTGCGTCTCCCCCTTCTGCCAGTGCACCACGGTTTTTCTTCTCTCTGGCCGATTATGCGTTCTCCGATTGGCTGCCTGACGCCCCGTGGTCTTTCATAATTGGTTTGCTTTTCTTCTTTCCGTTCTTTTTCTTGCGCCGCGCGTTCCCGTGCCGGACGCTCTTCGGCGTTGTCGTTTTTCTCCTTCCAGCACGGAATTTGCCTCGGCGGGCGCACTCCTTGTTGTCTGCTCCTGTCCGTCCCGATCACCGCACCACGTCGCGCACCACACATCACAAACTGGTACAATGCGCATAGGCCACGTGTTAATATTTTACGTATTCAATTGAGCTTTATAAATAAAGCTATTTTTTATTTTTTTGCTACCTACCGCAAACCCTTTTTATTTGGATAGTATCCGCGTTTATGAATGATAGCGATTTCCCAATCTTGCCGTTTTCTCACATAAGTACTACAAAAAACGAAGGGAATGAGCGTAGCTAGTTGGTGTACCTGCTTATTTGGGCATAATATATTACATAAAAGAATAAAATACGAAATGAAGCGGAAACCACGCCAAGTAAGCGAAGCACTGATGACGAACGGTTACATTGCTTTGAATATTTGCTTGTGCATGTGGAGAAGGACATTCGGCAGCCTAAACACAAAACAAAACCAAAACGAAATGCGGGAAATGCTGATACAGATAAGTGACAGCGGAGATAATTAAAGAAGGACCAAAATTAACTTTGTTTGCCAGTACTTTGATTGTTCACGAGTGCAGGGCAAACACTGACTCCACATCTCTCAATGATACCAAGCGAAGCTTGTTCACTTCTATCCTTCTATATTTATCACTCCGCAAGTTTCGCTTTCTCATTTCTTGTACGCGCTAATCAGTGCCTCCGTCCCGTCTAAATGAGCACGGTATTCACACTCCCTGGCTGATGTTGCTGGGTGCATTCGATAGCTGACATCTTCATGTTTCCTCACTCGTTCTTTAAGACGGCGCACGGTTTTCCCCGTGCATATACTACCGTCCGCATGTCAGATGCTCTCAATCGAAAGAGGGACACACAAATCTGCTGTGTTGGCTCCTTACGCTCTCCCTTGTTATTGTATTTTCTACATTGTGTTACTTGTCTTGTTCTCTGCTTTAGCTTTCCAGGGTTATTATTTCACACGTTTTCCACTGATCACAACGAATATAAGCGCACCTTGAACAAGAATAAAAGCGTTAGTAGCACACGCTTTGTTCAGTTGATTAGTGTAATATCCTTCTCTTTCTTCTTATTTTCCTCAGCATCACCCAAGTGAGTTATATTAACCTCGAGAAATGGAATTCTCCCTACCTCTTTGTTTTTTTAGACGCTAGCTATTGCTGAAAAATGGGAGAAAAAAGGTAAAATCAGCCTTTCAGAATACCCAATCATAAAATATAGAATATACTGTCTTGGTTGGAGGCGTAGTTAGTTCAGGGAGCCATTCATGGTTGGACTTTGTAACATTGAGCCGCTGGTATTTTTTGTCCACTAAGCAAAGATATTTCTTAAACCGCAATTCAAAGTACAGCGTACACAATTTGTAGCTCTGAATAGCGCAAGATGCAACAGTTTCCCAAATATTTCCTGAGAAGATATAATTCTAGGATTTCGCAGGTCATATAAAAATGGGGAGCGAGTGGCTGTCAGTGGGAAAGATGGTTATTTCTTTTCAGATATTGTTTTTCGGAGTGCTGATTAAGAAGCACTCAACTTCTTTCCTGTGTCCGACCGCCAGAGGCGTGATGTAAGTGTTATAATGCGATATAAATAAGATTGCCTGAAAAAATAGAGCCCCCAACGCCACAATCCGTCTTGTGGAACTCTTACGGAGTTTTAACTGAACAGCTGAAGCCACACCGGTTCAAGCGAACGAACATCATATCAAAGAGGAAAGTTGACATAGCGTAAGCGCTCACATTACCAGCTCTCTCCATACGTGAAGTGTGGACTCGGGCCAGCTTTTCGCATCACCAAAAATTATCATTTGCTTGGACACATATGTAACGAGCAATTGAAGTTGCGCGCGATCAAAACCTCCCAATTCTCGGAAGTAAGAGGAGAAAGCGATGCCACGCTGAAAGGTAACGTCGGCTCGGCCCCGCCGTTGGGGGGCAGCGAGACAACACGGACTGTAAAAAATGATGACGTGCGCGGCTCATAATTAAGGAAAGCGCAGTAGGTGCCGTAACAGTGGCCCCTTTCCAATATCAGCATGCTTCACCGCATAAGAATCCTGTAATGTGGCAAAGCTTGTCTAAACAAACCTGCCTCGTGCAATTTGCATCAGACCTTTGTCTCACGCGTGCTCAACGCATGTCTCAATCTGAAGCGAGCTGCCTACACACGTTCAAACTTACTTGAATACACAACTGACTCTGGCTGTCTACCTAGAGCACATGTGTATTTACGATACGGCTGTGTTGCATGACGCGTTTGTATTTTTTCCTTTTTGTTTTCTACTATTTTGTACTCCGCGGTGTGGCTAGGGAAGCTTTTCGGCAGGTTTATAGTGGTTTCGTACAATCAGGGGGATTGGCCAGAGTCCACAAGTCTTTAGCACAAGCAGGGAGAGTTGTCATGTATGCGAACACCTTGCTAGCCTCGCCTTTGAATCGCTTATCTGCCATTGGCGACTGTGTCTGCAAGGACCGCGCTGAGGCGCCCAAGCCTACGCGATGATAATAATAAATAATAATAACATTAATAATGTGCGGAAAGATCAGGTTGAGACAACAGGAGGATGCAGGCCGCTGCTTGATGGGCTCATCGACGCTTAGTGACGTATTCATACTGGGATACATCACTAAGCGTCATAAGAGCATGGCTACACGTGCTGTTCAGTTTGGGTTTAGCGCAATGACAGGTGAATTCATTTTACTCCAACACTGAGGGCAATAATATTTTTGTATGTAAGAAATGCACAGACAATTTGCTTAAATTCCAAGATGAGGTGAGATAATAAACAGCAAAGAAATGTTGGACTATTTGATTTCTGATTTCTGAGGTATTGTACATGGTTAATTGAGCAACAGCGCCGAGCTACGACGGGTGACGAAGTGGTTTCCGTGGAACGGAAATCTGCGGGCTCCACGAAAAATACTTTCTTTAGTACAAATAAAAATTCTTGCTAATGTTGGGCTGGTTTCTATTCCTTAACAGTTCTCTAGCGTCCGGCACATTTGAAACCTTGACTCCGAAAACAGTACAGCTTAACTTTTTCTTAACTTAACCGTGGTTGCGATCGCGCGACCTTGTGCTTAGAATATGTGATATGTGGTGAGTGTACCTGGTGTGGTGCTGTGTCGTCCGCTTAAATGGTTCGCAGATTCGTGACACCTGTATTAAGCAGTTTTTGGAAAATACCTTTTCAAAAGGGGGCTTACGTCATGAGAGACCGGTAAAACACGTACGAAAGAGGTGTGCATATGTTAAAAAGACGACGACACTGGTCGGCGAAACGAATTTGGGAGCCCCTCGTGGACGCTTGACGCGCGGAGCAAGTGAAGCTGGTGGAGCGTGAGAGAAAGTGAAGATAAAGAAGGTGAAGGCAGGTGAACTGGCATTACTGACGTGGGCGTGGACACATCGCCAGCTGATGTCTGGTGACGTGATCGGTATTCATCGGGGACCCCGACCGGAGAGTTGGCCGGTGACAACTCCAGCTATTGATCCCCGGCTCTGGTGCCGAGACAGTACCCCATGGCCTCGGTCTATCCCCGTGAGGCCATCACCTGCCACCGTTCTGTGCCACGGGGCAAACACCTGGCCACGTCAGCGACCCGGCGCACTACCGACTACGACGACTCCTGCACCACGCGAGCGCCGCGTGTACTGCTGCCTATGCCGAAAGGCGCCTCGTCAAGTGACCTCGACGGAGGTTGACCTCAGAGTCACACCGCAGCTACAACGGCCGCGTCTTGTGCCACGTTGGTCTGGCTTTCATCACCACCACTCTTTTCCCTTTGCCTTATTTGGAACTGAGAGGCGATAGTTTAAGTATTGGCACGCTGTCTATGAATAGCTATGATATAGATTTAGCATGTGTTTACAAAGTAATTGTAGTATTTCTTTGTCACTTTTTCTTACTCGTTTTTGTGTTACCTTCGTTTTTCTATCATGTAGATGTTGTCTCCTCTCTGTCTTTAGAGCGCTTAAATTCGTGACACTCTAACAAAACTCATTGTGTACTTTGTACCTATAGTCTACTGGTGAGTGATTTTCTTACTGCCTTGTTCGGTGAACATTGAGCACATTAGCTGAACTTAACGGCTTAAAGAAAGCCGTTCTTGACATCCTTCCGGAACCATCAGTACCATGGGTCATCCTTAGAAACTCCAGAAAGGCGCTAAATAACCTGCGCAAGAACAACACGAATCGCAAGCAAGATCCCGAGTGACAATGATCAGAACCCCACTGTCCCCGGCCGCACTATCCTTTTTCTGCGGATTCCAGGACACTGAGGCGAAGGTAGAAATAAAGAAGAAGACATAACTGGCCACATAAGCCTGTGTTCAAGAAATTACCGACGAATTACCGACAAAATTCCATGCATCAATTAAGACAAATAAGTATGCCCACGCGAAAGGACTCGTCTGTGGAGTTAATCACGTCAACGCCCCTTTCTCCACTCAATAGACTCTGTCTTAAAATCAGGACTTGCGCATTAGTTCTCCCGTCAACATCATAAAAGGCATCGTCGACTCCGTCAGAACGCCTCATTCACCAATAGCTACCTGCACCACATTGGACAGACTACCAAATGATATACTGATAACGGTGGTTCTTTAGGAATTGTAGAGCACATTTTGTTGGAATGTCAAGGTTACCCAGACGAGAGAACTAGTGATTTCATTAAATTAGGCTCTGTTTCCCACAAACCACAAGATTTTGAAAGAATACTAGGTCCTATGCCTTCTCCAAGAAGCAGCGGCCAGCTTTGAAATTTCCTTTTATATTCCTTGCAGAGATCGGCTTCGCTCACAAGCCCTAACATGACAAATTCTAACAGCCATCACGTTTGTCTCAACCGTAAATACGAGGATCACACTTTTCCTTTTTTTTACAGCAAAGCTGCATATGGTTAGGCTTCCAAAGATTATTTTTCTGCGTCAACAAAAACTATTATCATAAGCAATGATTCATATCCCCCTAAGCAAGCAAAATATGCAATAGATCATCACTCTTGTAGTGTAGAGCATATATTCTTATGAAGAGTTGTGAAGAAACGGTTTTATTTACAGGAGCGGAAAAATGATCGTAGCGTGATCGTAGCGCAGTCCAGCCTCTCCAACTCCTCATTCTCCTCGTCTTCTCTTCTTTGTTCTTGTCCCTGCCTTTCGCAACCATTACATTTCCTCGCAAGCAGACGAAGCCCGTGAGGACGTGTAAGGATGGACAAGCAGGGTAGAAAGGCTTCAAGCGAGCAATATGAGTCCGCTGAGTTCTGATTGATCGCCGATCATTGCACAAGAGGCGAGCTATTACGTAAGTGAGTTCGCTCAGGCGGTCCACAACTACAAATGGGACTGAATATTGTGACAAGAGCTTTTGGCACAATCCACGCTTGCGTTGCGATGTCCAAAGAAGGACCAAGTTACCTTTTTCGGACGATACTTGTACGTGACGGTCGTGGTATCGCTTTTTCGAACGATTTTGCGAGGCCTGAGTAGGAAGGCGAGCCATGCACGGGCTTCTTTGGCGAGACACAAAGTATTCGATACGGAATCATCATTGCGCAGAAGGAAGGGTAAGAGAGTGTCCAGAAGACTTCGCGGTAACCTTGCATACAGGAGATAAAATGGGCTATAGTTCGTGGTTTCTTGTTTCGCCGTGTTGTATGCGTAAGTGATGAAGGGCAGCACGTCGTCCCAGATCTTACGATTGGATGAGATGTACATGGCAAGCATGTTGGTCAGCGTTCTGGTTGTACTTTCAACGAGGCCATTGGTCTGTGGATGATACGGAGTGGAATGGCGGAACTGTGAAGTACGCAAACGAAGGAATTCTTCAAAGGCATCAGCAGTGAACTGGCGACCACGGTCGCTGATGATGACACGTGGTGCGCCATGACGTTGGACCACGGAACGCCGCAGGATGACCGCCACGCAAGCAGCGGGTGGAAGAGGGTATGGCTGCCGTTTCTGCATACCGTGCAAAATGGTCTACGCAGACAATTATCCAACGGTTCTTGTTAGACAACGGGAACGGGCCCAAAAGGTCAATGCCTATTAGGCGACGTCAATGAGCGAAGAGGAGACGGGGCTGCAGTGGTCGGTCGCTTGTGAGGTTGGTACGTTTCACAACTAGCGACATAGCGCTTGGTTGTTTCCTACATCTTGGGCCATTAAAAGCGCTCCTGCGTGCGGTGTAGCGTTCGTACGAAGCCGAAATGACCGGATGTCGCATCGTCATGCGTGGCACGTAGAACGTCGGAGCGAAGACGCTGGGGGACGACAAACAGAAAACGCGCTCCATGCCCGGAGTAATTAGTTTTGTAGAGCAACTTATCACGGACAGTAAGTCGACCGCTGCATTGAGAAGTACGTGCGGAAACAAAAAGTGGATCGAGGATAACATCATTCCATTGTTCTCGCTGAAAGTCTGCGGTGTCTGGGAACGTAGAAGTAACAGCAGCGAGATAGACGTCAAAATTGCGAGCATAGCAGTTGGTAATCGCAAGAGGAATCCGGGAGAGGCAGTCTGCGTCAGCGTGACGACGGCCACTCTTGTACGATACCACGAAGTTGTATTCCTGGAGATATAGTGCCCAACGTGCAAGGCGACTAGAGGCATCATGCAAACCCACCAGCCAGCTTAAAGAATGATGCTCGGTGATAATCTTGAATAGTCTACCGTACAGATAACACCGAAACTTCTGTATGGCGAAAACAGCTGCCAGGCATTGCTGTTCCGTAACCGTATAATTGTGTTCAGATTTTCTCAGGCAACGGCTGGCTTATGTGACATGTTCTGCTACCGTGACATTGTACAAGCACCGCTCCTATTCCGATTCCACTAGCATCAGTGTGAACTTCAGTCGGGCAAGATGGATCGAAGTGACGCAAGAGGGGTGCTGACGTTAGTATAAACTTCAGTTGAGAGAATGATGCGTCGCACTCTGGTGTCCAACTGAAGGATGCATTTTGTCGCAAAATACTTGTGAACGGGTAAACGATGTCGGCAAACCGGGGAACAAAACGACAAAAATACGAACATAGGCCAACGAATGAGCGAAGTTCTCGTGCTGGTTGCGGTGGCTTGAAGGAGCTCACCGCTTTAATCTTACGAGGATCGGGTCTTACGCCATCCTTGTCGACTAAGTGTCCCAGGACCAGTGTTTGACGTTCGCGAAACCGACATCTTTTTTTTTTGGTTAGAACCAGTCCAGCTTTCCCAATGCAGTCGAGAACAAGGCTGAGGCATTCGTTATGTTCTTCAAGCGTGCGGTCAAAGATTACAACATCGTCGAGGTAACACATGCGTATTTCCAACTTTAGACCACGCAGCACTGTGTCCATGAATCTTTTGAAGGTGGCAGGAGCATTGCAAAGGCTAACAGCCATAACATTAGCCATCCGGAGTCACGGAAGCGGTCTTTTCCATGTCGGCAAGGTCTATTGGTATATGCCAATACCGCAATCGCAAATCAAGTGTTAGGAAGTAAGAAGCAGCGTGTGAGCAATCAATGACGTCATCAATTGGCGGTAGCGGATAGACATCGTTCTTCGTCACTGCGTTTAGAAGTCTTTAATCCACGCAGAATTACCAGGAACCATATTTTTTTCGGACCACGATTACTGGGGCTGCCCATGGACTAGACGACTCTTGAACGACACCTGTTTTCATCATCTCCTTGGCTTGCTCTGCAATAATACTGCGCTCGGAGGATGAGACTAGGTAGGGCTTCTGGCGGATGGGGTATGCTGAGCCGGCATCTATTCTATGACGAGCGCGGGACGACGGTAAATGAAGGGGTACATCTCCATGTGTGGAGTCGAATGCAGCCTCTTGCCTGGCAAGGACGTGTACCATTGCTTGCCGTTCCGATGTACAGAGAGCCTTGCTGATCATGCCAAGCATTAGCTCTTCAGAATGGCGATTATCGCAAGGAGAGCAAGCTGTAGAGACGTCCGCAGTTAGTGCCGCTATTGACCTACATGCGGCTTCATCTAAGAGAACGATTTTCATGCTGCGAGGAAGGACAACCAACGTGGCGGAACAGTTCAGCGCCCACAATGTGGCGACTCCTTTCTTCATGCAGACGACAGAGCAGGGCACAAGTACATCTTTAGCACAGTTTATGCGGAGAGGCCTGACTACAAGGTCAACACAATCAGCGTCAACAGTAGTTGCAGAAACACGAAGGGGCGTCAGGCACCAAACTGGTGCAATCACTTCATCAAGAACACTGAGTGTGTCTGTGTCCCTGTCTTCGACACGTGAGCTTTTGTTCAGAATGTGCTGATATAAATAACTTGTTCGACGATATTTCGCCACAACCAGAGTCCATGGAAGCGCTGCATTGTTCATGAAAATCGATACCAAGAGTAACATGGTGTGAACAACGAGAAAGAACAAGGATGTCTGGCAAAAACATTTTCCCAGCCAACAAAACACTCACAGCCCAAACACTAAGGGGATGAATCCACTCGCCGGCTACTCCCCGGTAGGTAATACCGTTGTTCCAAGAAAACATAACTTTGAGGCCTACACGGTTTTTGAAAGCGAGGCTCACCACAGACACAGTCGCCCTAGTATCAACTAACGCCTTGGTCGGTATTCCATTAATCAAAACATTCACTTTGTTTTTGAGCGTCACAACAGGCGAAGGTATTTCTTGCGAAGACCGTCCGACGAACTCACCTCCATTGGCCGCGGATGCTAGTTTCTGAGTGGCGGTGAGGAAGTGGCGGTGAGTGGCGCCGAGGGGACGGAGAGCGACGGGGACGGCTATTTGGTGGCGTCAAACTCCGATAAAATGCTGGCGAATCGCTGCGCGTGGTAACATGCGAGAACCGGTCCATTAGAAACAAATTAGTCGTTTGCAAGCCATATGAAATACGTGTTCCTGGAGGCGAGAACATCGGTGGTGTCCTTCATAATTGACGGCCTTGGCGACAATACCGAGCTATATCGCCTGTGGAACCGCGATTGCAGCACTCGGGCGGGTCGTGGTTCGCAGCATCTTCCTCGAAACGAACGCTAGACTGTTGCGGTTGCGAGAAAGTTCGTTGTTATGTGGATACCGTGTATCTGCTGCTCGCTGAAATCCGTTATGTCGGTCATAAGTCGCGTCGTGGTAGTAGGGTCGATGCCGTTCTTGTCGTGGCCTGACAGAAGTCACAGGGCCTCGGGGGTAAAAACGCGGCTGTTCTCCTTGTGGCCGAGGGTCATAAGTAGGAACTCTGCCGTAATAACGTGGCAGGTGTCGGGGCGCGAGTTTATAATCCTCAGTGCCCCTCGCCATAGAATACGGGGAGAAGGATGCCACGTTTGGCTGGAAATATGGTGGTAGGCTGGAGCTATGAGTGCCTGGGTGTGTCACTTGCGTGTGCAGGCTGAGCTCATCCCGAAGTAATTTTCGGATCGTTGATGCAAGATCGACGGGCTGGTTGCTCTCTACGCTTGCAACAGTTATCACACTGGCTAGCCTGCCAAGCTTCGGCGTGATGCGCCTCGTCTTTAGTTGCTCGAAAGTGCGAGAGTGCCGAATGATGTTAGCGACAAAAGCCAGGGTGTATTTTACGATGAGGAAACTGTAAACATCATCGGCCATTCATTTTAGGATGTATACACGACTTTTTCTTCCTCAGACAATCCAGAGTCCACCATGCTATACAATTTTATTATTGCCTCAGTGTAGGTCGTGCAGTTTCACCTGGCACTTGCGCGCGTTGCAGTAGCGTCTGCTCTGCGCTTTTCTTTTTCGTCTCAGAGTCGCTGAATCACTCGGTGATTTATGGATCAAATCTGCCCCATGTTGTGAACGTTTTCTCGTGATTGTCGAACCCCACCAACGCAGTATTCGTTCGAAAAAACACGACGTTCGAAAGCTGAGAAGCGCTGTTACATGTTGGCGGCACTCACACGGTGATAAGGGACAAGCCATTCTTCGACTTCTTCGTCCGATCTTAAGGCGAAGGGACGCGCATCTCTCAGTCGTTGAACGGAACTGGTGGGCACAGAAGTTGCTATGGGCCGCTGTTCGTCTGCGGCACGGAACATATTCAACTCCGGTGGATTCGGTAGGAGTCTAGCAAGGCGACGGCACCGTCGAAGAATTGGTGGTTCAGCCTCCGTCTTCGGGTGTCGATTACCACGCACCTTCCGCCACAACTGTTACGAAGAGTTGTGAAGAAATGGTTTTGTGTAGAGGAGATGGACGATGATCGTAGCGCGTTTGTAGCACCGTTCGGCCTCTCCAACCCGTGTCCTCTTTTTCCTTCTTGTACCTGCCTTTCGTGTCCGTTACAATATATATATATATATATATTTAAGGGGCATATAAAAAAATTATACATATATTAGTAATAGACACTATATATATATATATATATATATATATATATATATATATATATATATATATATATGCTTGAGCGCGCGCGCGCGCCTCATGTATGTGTATGACTGTGTGTGCGAGTACATATATGTAGCTGTCCAGTCAAATATATATAAACAAATGTCTATGATTACCTTTCGTCACGATAACCACTCATCTCGGCAATAAATGTGTTCGTATCTTTCTTTGTAATTCTGTGTCACTTTTGTGTCGTGTGCTGAACAGCTTCGTTGGTCATCCACTATCACGGAGTGGCATGGGTCATGATTTTGTTAACTTCGCGCTCCTCCTCCTAGGGCTTTTGCGTCCCTGATCCAGAGTAGCCCTTAAGCACCTACTTATACGCTGGCAGAGCCCTCCGTATTTCAATAAAGAAACCTTCATCTCTTTCCCTCTCCCTCTGGGAGTGAAGTGCATTCCTTCAGTTCGGCGGGGACAGCCACAGGTACACAGTCAGTCCCTTTATCCACCTGGCTGACCAAATGGCTCACTCACCATCTTTATACGACAATGCACCATCCTCGCTTGCTTCGGACCCCCGAGCTCACCTGCAAGTACAGAGGTCCATTCTCCGACGGGACACACGCGCTATTATGCACCCGCGCGTGTGCTTCCTTCCACGCAGCCTCTCCCGGGTGGTGGACGTTTGTCACGAGGACCTAGCGCCAACAGACGAGGCAGGACCGAAGAAAAGTCAAAACCAACGCGACTCACAACTAACAAACATTTTGTAGAAGTAAACATGTGAAAGCAACAAAAAGTTTATTATAACCCTAGAGTGTAGGATGCGTTAGCTGTCCCTCTAGGTCATGTCGACCAAGGAGATCAATTTCCTGGAAGGCACGCGGCAATATTTTACATTTTTTTCGTTTTAATTCGGTTCATTTTTTTTCTGCGCACTCTAAGCCCATGCGTGGTTGTAGATGCGTGACTATATGCCGTATTTGCACGCAAAAACGCAACAACGAATACAACACAAGGGGGTACTTTCGGTTCCTAAGAAGAAGAAAAATATGTCTTACGATTATAACAAGAAATGATGCCCCAAAGACATAGGAAACGACTCATGAAAGCAGATGCCCACGGCGAGCTTTATTCATCCTTACTGCTAACTGCTGTCGAAAAACACAGGGAAAACACGAGCACATGCTCAGTTTTGTCTGGTCCCATCTGACCTCTTTGTCACTGAAGTCGAGAACGGCGGCGTCGGCCAAGGTTACGGAAAACGCAGCACAAGTGCCCGTGGCGCAGTCGGACACGACTCCTCACGGGGTTGCGATCGATTGAGTACATCGTTGTTTGGCTTACTGCAGTATGAAGCACTAGAAAAAATATACAAAGACGAAGTTCATTATATTTGGGTTGAGAACGTAGAATATAACACGATGCACTTTCTCACGCATAAAATTTCAACAAAAAGTAAAACGCACTGAATTTGTGCACATACTACTCCCTTGAATAAATATTTTGATAGTTGCGAGGAACGCCGGTGTTTGTCCTAAACCCGAATTTATGCCAACTTCACCAGGTTTCGGTTCTTTCGCAGGAATTTTGCCCCCGAGCATTGCACGGGCCAGGGCTGGTCCGAAAGCGCGAGACTGGCCCGGCCCACAGGCCGCGTTCGGGCCGGGTACCCAAAGTCGTCTAGGGCTTGGGCCGGGCTCGGGTCTAGAAGCTTCGTACTCGGATTGGCCCTGGCTTCAATCGCGTCCGGATTAAGCGCGGGTATGCATTTGCAACTTCACAGAACTGAAGTCTATAAAAGCTGCTGCACAATGCAAATTTGAAGGAAATGGCGTCTGTCGGTTAATTGGAAAGTAGAGGCAGATAGGCCACGAGACAGAAGCGATACGCTGCGCGGATTATTGGACATTTGCATCTTTCTTTGGTTCCTGAGAAAGCGGTAGCAGTGATCTTCAGCGCCCAGTAGACGCTCCGCTTTTCCATGAGCTCAGCATTATTCGCATATTTCAGTCACCCGCCCGCCCGCCCGCCCGCCCGCCTGTTTTGCCTTGCCTTGCCTTGCCTTGCCTTGCCTTGCCCTGCCCTGCCCTGCCCTGCCCTGCCTTGCCTTGCCCTGCCTTGCCTTGCCCTGCCCTGCCCTGCCCTGCCTTGCCCTGCCCTGCCCTGCCCTGCCCTTCCCTGCCTGCCTGCCTGCCTGCCTGCCTGCCTGCCTGCCTGCTTGCCTTGCTTTGCCTTGCCTTGCCCTGCCCTGCCTTGCCTTGCCCTGCCCTGCCCTGCCTTGCCTTGCCCTGCCCTGCCTTGCCCTGCCTTGCCTTGCCCTGCCCTGCCCTGCCCTGCCCTGCCCTGCCCTGCCTGCCTACCTGCCTGCCTGCCTGCCTGCCTTGCCTTGCCTTGCCTTGCCTTGCCTTGCCTTGCCTTGCCTGCCTGCCTGCCTGCCTTCATTACGTTAGAATTCTGCTACCGTCACTCAGCCGTATTTGCCACCGTCGTGATAGCATGGCCGTCGTTGCGTCGTCGTCGCGGTCATGGTCGTTACATTGTCATCATTCCAACTTCGTCATCTGATTCTCGTCTTAGTGTCGTCATCACTCTATTGCAATAATACACGTCATTCCATTCTCGTGAAGCCGTCGTCGTCATAATGTCTTCATCATTCCGTCGACGTCATTCCTTCGTATTCTATCGTAGACACTGCATGCGTCGTCAGTATAGAGTCTTAGCCCTGCCGTCATGGTCATGAATGATCTTATCGAGCGAGGGCCTTAGCAAAGTGGGCCGATTATGGGTAAAGCGTATGTCCCATATAACCAAATCGCTCGAATCTTCTGACGGACAACTACAGATTCTAAATAAAGGTGCATTGTCAATAGGACGTTTACCTACATGGTCGCTACATTGCTGCAATATTCATCGCACTAACTTCCGTAGTAACATTAAGATGGATTCAGCCGGAATTATGTTGTCTTCGCAACACTAAAAAACTCTGGCCAGCATTGTTCTCGAGTTATGAAAAGCTGAGATTCATTTATGTGATCATGCTCAGGTGAAAGACTGACGGCCCGACGTGCGAAAGGACATTGCCCTGCGAGTTTAACAGCGGCGCCTCCTCTTAACAAGGGGAAGCGCATTAGCATGGCTGAGAGTAGCGGCGAAGGACGTGTTTCAAGCGTGGCAAGACATCACAAAAATGCACTTAAAATGACGAAGAATTTGAAATATATTTGGATTACAATGGAGTTGAATAAATTGCAATTTTTTTAAATGGTGCGAGGCCCACTTCAGAAAAATTTCTCGAGACTATCTGTCTTCAGTTTTTCAAAGTATCTTTCGTATAGCATCCACAAGAATAAATGAAAGTAGTTTCAGTACAGCTGGGTAAATTCATTGACAGCGGATATCTTGCTTCAAAGCAGAGTCGCTTACAATATTTTCTTGCTGCACAAAAATATGTAGCCTGTGGGCAGGGGTAATTGATGTGCCGCTTTACACGGCCTTCTGCGGTGATCATTTTAATAGAAAACAACACCTAAATAAACTTAAGCAAGTCCTCAGAGTATTAAATTAAAGTGGTGGCAAATAAATTATGGAATATTCATCCACAAATCAATTTTTGTGATCAGCCATAGCGCAACTCGCTACTGGTTTTCATTACATTTATTCACTATTTGTTCAAGCGAGTTGAATATTCTGCCGTTGTCATCGTACAATTAGCCAAGTAATTATATGTTCACTTTCAAGTGCCCTTCGTATTTAAATAAATACTTTCAACCTCCATGGATGGTGCACATTTTTGCAATATTGTTCAGAGGGATATCAACGAGAAAATAGAACGGCGAAAATTTTATTCTCTTAGTGCATTTTTCTTTTATATGCCATTTTCACATGCTCATTGGCTGAGATCTCGTGTTCGCCGCCTTGTGTATGTTTTTTCAAACAGTGAGGAGTGGGATCCCTGCGAATTTACGTGATGAACAAATAAGTATATCATATTCCAATTGACAAAAAAGAACTAAGTTGCCTATGCCGAACATCGACTGCACTTATCACACTGCGTGTAGAAAGAAAAGAAGACAGAATACAAATTTGCCCATTATCCAAACCAAGGACGCCAAAATCGTCAACTGAAACATTGACACCATTAAAATGTAGCCGAATAAAGCAATGAAAATGGCATGTTCCGTGGGACAATATGATTGCACATGAGGGTTAACCTTGCGGTCAATATAATTCTGTTGAATGAAAACACTTCTACTAGCCATGTAATATGGTATGGCTGCAAGCCAATAGTCCGATATATTTAAATTTATATCCGCGCCAAGTTCATTGGCTCGAGGTCCTTCACTATGCATCGCTATAGTTATATGAGATTCAAAATTGAGATTAAATTGCTAGTGGTGTTTATAGGAGTTCACCTATTCCATCGGCATATATTGCCGCAAAACTGTATAGAAAGCACAGTATGGCCCTTATTATCACAATTTAAAGCACGAATGTCATGGTCAAAGGAAGTACTTTCTTTCGCATCAAGTTTAGCGCAAAGCCTCACACTGTAAAATCTGCCTCTTGCAAATAATCTTCAAGTTCTTTTTGTGTATTCTCCTTCGTAAAACTGGCCACTGCCACCGAGAGTGGCTTTGGGCAGCCTGATCCCTCCCTACTTTCTCCTCTGTCGATTGCTTATGTAGGTTTTCATGTCAACTAATCGAACAATATTATATGCGCGCTCGGCTAGTAATGAACTGAAATGAAATGTTTCTTTCACAGTTACAGAACAGTCATAAAGACTAGACCCCAGAGCAGAACTTCAAAAAAAAAAAAGACCCCGGCGCCCGTTGATTGCACTACAGTATGTTCCCAACAACCAAGAACTTTGCCTTCATATAAGCCCAATGACTAATGCGTCGAACCGACCCAGGCTGGACAGGGTCGGACTGAGTCGGACTGGGCGTGGATCTATCGGGCCCTTGTCGGGTACGTGCCAGGTTCGAAATTGCCGGGCCGGGCTCGGGTGGGCCGACACATTGCTCTTTCGAGCTCAGGACGGGCCCGTGCCTGAAAATACGACCCGCGCAGTGCTCTACGAGCCTTCGGGCCAGGGTGACCTTAACACTTGCTGTCACGTGGGCCTGAGACTACCCGGCAATGTGTTTGATCCTCCACAATTCAAAAGTTAGCTTATTACTTCTAATAACTACTTGAATGTTATGAACTGAAAAAAGTGTTGGCGGTCTCTCAAGACTTCGAACAATATGCACTTGGCGTTATTCGCGAACAATCGTTTGCCTTCTCATTTGAAAGCTTTATGCGCGACAGCAGACAGAGCCTGTGTGTGACGAGAAATAATGTACTTCATGATACGCACAGTATTTGGGAAAGCAGAAATTTTGTGCAGAGCATATAACGCCTTGGAGCAGGAAGCAGTTCTCCAGCTCTAAAACGCGAAATTTAGCGTAGCGGGGCAAACCACAACAATATTTATAGTGCTTAGCTTCCGTTGCAAAACTCGTACTGAACCGAGTTTCTGGCGCAATTTCATACATTATAAAGCAATACATGAATTACCTTATATCTGTTTCTTGATGTGGCCACACATACCTAATTCCTCTCAAATTTCATAAGCTTACACACTTTAGCTACACCTGCCAGACGTCCGCGCAATAGCTCGGGCGATACAATTGCGTAGGCATCGTTGGTGAGGCTCAGTGTAGGAACTCATGGACTTCCATAATGACAATACTGGATGGAAAGCTGTCTATAGTGACTGGTTGTGCGGACAGCTTGGCGGTTTAGCTACCTTACAGCTAGCAGTATAGGTAAGGGGCAGCCGGCATAAGAACGGCATAAGAACCCATAATTCTGGTGGCTAGTCATCGTCATTCACGATGTTCATTGCCGATCATGTTCATGCTGGAAATAGCTTACCTATACTTTGTTCTTCTTGCTTTAAATGATCTTTTCCCTAGCTGGTTCGAAGCTCCACTTCTACCGTTGATTAACTGCGTAACAATACTTAGTTATATATTGCATTACAACTTCGTGTATTCTTTAGTTTTCGAACATCAAAGAGGAAAAAAACTTGGAAATGAAAAATGCGTGTGCATAGTCGTGTGTGGTTTATCAAAAAATAATTCAGGATTAGGAGACACGTATACAAAGAACTGCCTTGTCTTATTTATCCCAGGTATTTGCTGAAGAAAATCTTAATTTATTATGATATAATTATGAGCCTAGTACGCAATGCAATAGAAGCCTGAGAGAGAAATTACAGAAGCTGCAATGTGTTTTCTCTACAAATTTATGTAAAGTCGTATAAAAATGCCGTTGTTACCCACGATTTCAATGGTGCGGCAATCACTGTAAAGCCTAGATCTCTGTTGAGTAATTACTTTTCTCATAAATACCTACGAAGTGAGGATCAGAAAGAACAAATAGAAATTAGTAATCGATACGCTATCACACTAAGCATCATACGCAACATCGCCGTAAGCGCATTTCTGATGTTAAACTCATGCGACGTGCTGTCAAGCATTTCCATCGTAATTTTTTTATTTATTTCCTTTGTATTTGAATCTTAACAATTGGCGTAATAAATTTTGATTTCCTAGCTCTCACAAAAGAAGAGTAGCCAGAGTATCTACTATCTGGGAAAACCGGGAAAACCGGCAATTCTCGGGGATACTGAAGAATCCGGAAATACGCAGGGAAAACTCAGGGGACTTGTGCTTCTATAAGGGAAATTTAGTTGTAATTTTATTGAAAGGGAATGAATTTCGTGGTAATACTGGCTCGACTAAAAGAAAGGAACAGTAACAAATCTACTTTGACGCCATGTCGCCGGCTGGAGGAGTTGTCAGTGTACATTCAATGACCGACTTTCCGGATGCCCGATAATTCGGAGAGCTTCACGGCACCGCCACGTGCCCCCTAGAGTCAATATATAAGAACATCTGAAATTTCAGACGCAAGAATCGGACGCCGTCCGATTTGCCGAACTTTCTGCCCAGACCGCAGGTCCGAAATGGCATTAACCAAAGTCACCACCACCGCCATTTTGATTACCTCTCCACCTCGAACCGGTGCTCTCCTACGCAGATCCGCGGGCAGCCGTAACCACCACCAAGGCAGCGATAGGCCTAGCTGTTTCGATGTTCGCTACCCAGCTTCTTGCTGTTCGGCGCCGTGTTTTCCATTAAAGCAACTCGGCACTGTTAGCGATGGCGCCGACTCCGCCTTTGTAATCCATGCCAATGGCTTCCAAGATCGGAAAGCACAACGCGTTGCATAATGCCGGTTCCCGAAAGTTATCTTCGCCTTTGTACAGAACTGTTGCGCGAAGAAGCATACACAAAAGTATTGCGGCGAAGCATAAGAGTGGGAACGGGCAATTGTCTCGGGACACAGTATGCATTCCTTAATTATACACGCGTGCACCCGCTATCTCCTGTCACAGTACGAGCACCGATGTACCTAATATGTGTACTGCAGGCATACAGAGCTTTTTCGGATGTGCCTGTGGCGATTTTGGCCCTGAAGGACAGTAAAATACATGCATTCACTTTTCGAACTCCGTGATTTTTCGGACGTTTTGGAGCCCCTAGGGAGTCCGAAAAATTGGACGTTTACTGTACAACTGACCAAGAGGATTTTTCAAACAGCCCGTGCGGCGAACGCATGGCAGGAGGAGGACGAGAACGGGAAGGACCTACGCATTGAGGAATGAACGGGAAAGGAAGAGTGCCACCGCTTCTTTGAAGGAGCGCGGGCTGAGAGTATGTCAGGACAGTTGAGGTTGACTTAACAGGTGTTGAGAGAGAGAAGACCACTTGTGACAAAGTTCGTGCCACATATCAATCAGCTTGCTATCAAATGATAGAAGTAGTTCACATTCAAAATAAATGCTTCTGTATGCATCTTCTCCTTATTTCTATTTGAGCATATGTGACACGATTCGCAATGGGTTTTACTATCTTTTTCAAAGATATCTTTTTTTGCTGTGCACTTCACTAATCCCTCCCTTCTGTTTTCTTTTCGAATAAAATAGCACTACTCTTTCCCAACAAAACTGGATTAAGTCTTTTTTATTTACTGTATTTAATAGAGAGTGACAGCATCGGGCGTCATGGCGTCAGCCCGTCATGACATTTAACAAAGTTCTGTGCCACTCAGAGAATTTCGCAAAGCCACTGAGGGAGAACCTGGAAAACTCCGGGAAGTTGGAAATGTCAGCTTGTTAGACGCCCTGGTAGCAAAACTCATTTACTGAATTTAGAAGAACGTCATTGCGCAGTTCTCGCAGTGACGTCGAAAGCTGACGTCAAATTCCAAGAGGTTCACGGATTGTCCGAGATTAGTAATAGGCACGCGTGGGCTGCATTTTTCAATCTAAAATTCCTATTCAGACATGTTCAGTAGCGTCTTCAACTAACTCAATGTCCCTTTCGGAATATGTAGAAGGGAGAGAAGGGAGAGCGAATGAGAGAAAAGGTACTTGTAATTGGAAAATGAGTGTCTTACACTTGTTTACTTTTTTTTCGGTCCGGCTTCTGACCACATTGTGATGTCTGCACAGAGACAGCAGCGCCTTTTTTTTTCTTTGTGCGGGCAGTCGACACGCTGCTCATTCGGCCAGTACATGAAGTCGGATGTAACGCGTAAGGGAGATTAGGCTTAAAAAATCACAAGAAGAACCGGCTCGATGGTTCGTATAAAGAGATGCCTCGAAGGAAGCGTGGTTCTCGGTATACTCGTCGGTCTCGATGTTTCAGTTGACAGTGCAATCGGAAGCATACGCGAAGAAAAGAAGAAACGATAAGTAAACAACATACACGACGATCGATAAATGTACGGGCGCGGTACCACCAATGCCGCCTGTCTAGATGACGCTGATTGGACGCTCGCTCGAGAATTCGATTCGGTCGCGTTTTCAGCGGTGGCCTCCATCTTCGGTGGGAGAGAAGCGAAGGCTTCCCCGCCCTGCGTCGGCCTTGGCCGCCGTTTCGCTGAGTGGGCACCGCGAGTGACGCCGTCTGCCTGGGACGACCAGCGCAGACAGGCGACGCCAGGTCGTTCGGAAGGTACGGGACACGCGAGGCTGCAGCCGCGGCAGCAAATGTGCGCCCCGCCGATCGATAGCCCGTGTGTCGACGGCTGTTAGCGGCCTCCTGACTGCGAGTCTGCTACCTGCGTCGCAATCGCCTGGTCTGTCGGCACTCCGATTCTGTGCAGCACAGGCAGAGCTGCGGAGACGCCGGTGCATTCAGCTTTCTTCGCATTGATAAATGACGGGGAGGCACGAGTTGCAGCCGGCACTTAGGAACCGATAGCCATATTCATTCATATGTCGGACCTGTTCGAAGGCTTTTCTCGACGAATTTCGCAGGCGACGTAAGTTGCGGCGTTTGATGTATTTGGCCCATAGCTTTCAATTCTAGCGCATCAAATAGAGACTATTTGTTGCGTACAGCCTTCCTCGTATTTCGCAGAAAGAATTTCAAGCACACACACGCAGACACAGGGAGGCGCGTGCGCGTGAGAGAAAAAGAAAAAGAAAAGCAAATGGCATGTATCGACAATACAGAAGGCTTGTCAACGAGCAATTTCGTTTTTTCGGCAGGCTTGCACAAGAAATTGCCGATGGCAGTTTCCCAACTGATAAGTTTACGTCTTTGCTCCCTCAGCCGCAAGCGCATTATATCCTGGCAGTAGCAACAGGGAAAGCATCTGGAACTGCGCCGTCCATCTTGTATACCTGAAGCTGTGCCTTGAACACGCAAAAAGCGCAGCGCATCTCTGTCTTTGTGATGTCTTTGTGACCTGTCTGTCTTTGTGATGCGCAGCGCATCGGAAAGACAACGGGTGGTACAAATATCTTATGCGTGGGGCCCTCCCCCAATGCAAGCATGATAAAAAAAAAGTTCTTGCTCTAAAAGTGACCGTAATAGCAGGTTCCAACCAGTCGGCGACGTTTAGAAATTGCCAGCGAAAGCAACCGGTCAATCGCCAACCAATCTTACGAAAGAAAAGCTTCGTGGATAGAGCATCTTGGAAAAATGTTAGCAGATGAAGTATGAGGCATTTCGCTGGAAACGTTATGACTAGGATGCGTATCTTGTGCTTATCGCCCTCACCAGGAAATTCATATTGTCGCTATGAAGAAGCAATCTAACATTCTGCAGCAGAGACTCACCATCACGTTTGTGTCTTCTCTCTTTTGTATTGGCTCTAATGCATTTATGCTCAGCGTTCTCGACGCATCCCTTCAAGATCAAGAAAAGAAAATATAAATGTTTGTTTATTGAAGAAACAAGCTACAACTAAAGGGGCTACAGTATTTTACTTGCTTAGAAATCTTGGCTTTATGATACTAATAATTTATTGACAAATTCACTATTATCTCATAGCAAAGTCTGTCCTTGATATTAATTTCCGAACTTTGCGGAGAAAAGCGTTAGCGTTCCAGTTACTTTTCTGCTTCATTGCATAAAACGACGCTTTGTAAAGAAAGTAAGGGGAATCACAGTGCACTTTTACCACAAATTTGACGGCGCATATCTGGTAAGTGGTGCCGTCCACACAATTCTTTTCAACTGGATATGCCTTGCAGTCTCACCCGCCAGAGTCAGCACCACGTATAACTAACTGTACAACACCCTGTATAATTCGACTAAATATATAAGTTTACACACGCCTCGGGCAAATCTCGTGGCCGCGCGGCTACATGGCGCTGCATGTCCAGAGTGGAGTAAAAGGCGATTTGAATATTGGTGCAAGAAAAGTAGGGGAAACGACAAAAAATGGAGACGTACAAAACCAAAGTTCGTCATAGCGGGTCACAAAATTTGGATTTGGGAGTTCATAGTGCCTTTTTTTTTTTCTTTTTTTCTTTTTTAACCTAGGTAAGAGATTGGGCAGTATGACAGCAAGAGCTTGGTTGCGCAACCCACCAAAGTGGACGCCCATAACATCCATCCATGGAGTGGAATCTCTCGAGTGATGCCGAAGGGAATGCACATGCCGTTTTGAGGAGCCTTCTCAGCGCAGCAGTCGCAGCGTGCAAAGTTCTTCTTTGATGTTTCGCTCAATTGTTTTTGGAGTGTTAGGTTAGCCGAGCAATCTTTATAAATTATTTTTATGCTTTTCCATTTCTAAGGCATTTCGCTTTGATATTAGTAAGTAAATAATGATTGCATTCTTTTTTCCCAAGTAGGGTTATTTTGTACGGCGCCTTGTTAGTGCAAAATCATGGTTGGTACTAGGGGAAACCTACGTGTGCCTTGTTCCGAGTGCGAGCGCTCTTGCGCATTTCAAGAAACGCGGTTTGAGTCAGTCCGCGAACTGCACGGTGCAACATTTACCTGCGGGATGTGTGTGCTAGGGTCGCGGCTAGACAGTCTAGAGTAAGTGATGGATTTTATTTATTTATTTATTTATTTATTTATTTATTTATTTATTTATTTGTACATACTGCAGCGCAATTTGCGCTATTGCAGAAGTGGGTTGAGAAAAGGTTCAGAAAATGCATTGGAGTATACAGCGGTAAATACAAGTGAACACTTTTACAAAGAGCACTGATGAAAGGAAAGTACACACGAAGTTAAGCAAATGCTGCCTGGCATGGGTGAGCACGATTATGCATCTAGGATGGCGGTTGCAAAAATTCGGGATGAACATGAGTGAATGGACCCAGGTAATGAATTGCAGTGTTCGATTGAGCGGGGATAAAAGCTGAATTTGAACATATTAGTACGTGCGTAATAGGGTATCAAGTTTAGGTCATGATGTTTTCTCGTTATCGATCCTGGCGCAAAATTAATGTAAATATCATTTGAGAGCCTAACCAAAAAATTGACAATGCAATGCAAGAATTTTAATGATTCGACACGGCCACGAGAAGAGAGCGTGGTTAGGTTCAAGGAACAAAGTGTTGAAGAGGGCGAAAAGTCGCGATCGTAACGATGACATATAAATCGCACAGCTTTTTTTCTGTATTGCTTCTAGCTTATTAATCTCTAACTGCTTATGTGGGCTCCAAACTACAGATGCATAATCAAGAACAGGGCTGATTAGAGATTTAGACATTAGTTAACTAGTGTCTTTAGGAGATCGGGTTAGCGTTCGCCTCAAGTAACCTAATTTATTTAGTACCCTAATGCATATGTAATCAATGTGTTTGGACCATGACATGTTCTGCGTAAAAATGACACCAAGATACTCATGCTCAGAAACCTTATCTACAGCATGGCCATTGAACGAGTAACTAAAAAGGGAGGGGGAAGATTTGTTGCAGAAAGACATCAGAACGGTTTTATTGAAATTAATGTTCATTTGCCAAGCGTTACACCAATCGCAAGACCTAGAAAACGACTCTTGAAGGCGATAATGATCATTAGAACAGTTAATCACTTCATATAGAACGCAGTCATCAGCATAAAGATGGATGTTAGAAGAGCAGTGAAGTGGCAAATCGTTTATATATAATAAAAAAAGAAGCGGCCCAAGGACGGAGCCTTGGGGCACACCTGATGTCATATCAACAGTAGCTGAGTCAGTCGAACTGTAAGAGACGAACTGGGAGCGAAATGAGAGAAACTTAAAAATGTAGTTAACTAAATGAGGATTATTCAGTACAGCATTAAGTTTGGCAATATCTTTAGAATGTAAAACGGTGTCCAATGCCTTCGAGAAATCTATAAAAAATGGCATCAACCTGGTTTCCTACATCAAGGTTAAATGAAATGACATGCGTGAACTCAGCTAGCTGCGTTAACGTGCTAAAACCGCACCTAAACCCATGTTGCATGTTAGACACTAAACTATTTGATTCTAGAAAGAGCGTGATGTGCTTATGAATGACGTGTTGCAGCATTTTGCATGACTGTGACGTCAGTGAAATTGACCTGTAGTTCGACAAACACTGCTTATCTCCAGATTTAAAAAGAGGGACCACTTTGGGTAACTTCCATAAAGAAGGTACAGTAGCGGATGATAAGGACTTTCTGAATACGACGGACAGATATTTCGATGACAACAACGAATAACGAACAAGGAAAGCGTTGTGTATCCCGTCCGGACCGGTGCATTTTTCAACATCCAGGTTTAATATAAGGTTGAGGATGCATTCGCAGTTTATCTCAACGTCACTGATTTCTTCAGAAGAAATTATATTGGCAACTTTCGGGATAAAGTTGTTATCGGAAACAAACACGGACTGGAAATACTTGTTGAAAGCATCCGATATCACGGCCGGGTCGTTGATGCCGTCATTATCTATTCTGAAAGAAGTGGATGAAGCATCGCGAGTTGAAATAGAATACCAAAATTTTCGTAGGTTAGTTCTTAACAAATTGTGCAGGTGAACGCGAAAAAATAAATCCTTGGCCTTTTGCAACTTAACATTGCGTTCTTTCCTTGCCTTAACAACTCTATCCTACGCCATGAGATCAGTGCCTCTTCTAGAACGCCTTAACCTTCAAACGCGACGGGACAAATGCAAGACATCACGAGTCATCCAAAGAATGTTAGAACTTCCTTTCTTAGTTTTAATGGGCAAAAAACGTTCGATACATGATTTGACAAGACGCTCAAAGTAATTAGCAAGCATTTGACGTCCTGGTTATGTGAAAGTGCACTAAACGTATCGAAATGATCAGATAAGACATCAGTAATGGAGTTGTCCGCACGAGTTGAATCAGGGAAACTAGTAAACCTGTACGGGGATTTAGAAATTGGACAAGAGAGTGACACTAAAACGCCTTTATGGTCTGAAATACCATCAATTACCTCGCAAGAAAAGTCGCGTTTGGCTAGTTTAGCGCTTACAAAAACTAAGTCCAGGACGGCATTTAACCTGGTTGTACTAGGAACAACCTGGGTAAGACCAAAGAACAAGGAAATGTTTATTAGTTCTTTACAGATAGCTGTGTCACGACCGACTGCAGACAGTGATGGACAGTGGATGCCAGGGGCGTTGAAGTCACCCATACAGATAAAACACGACGAAGCAAGATTAATCTCGCTCATGTAATTTGCAACAGCAGCAGAGCAGAGCCGGGGGGACCATATATAACGCTAATAACAATACGCCGATTATGTAGGTAAATTTTACGCCACACGGATTCTGTTTCTGGAGGAGAAGACAAGACTGAGAATCGTAAATCCGACCGGATAAGCAGTGCCACGCCACCACCAGTACCCCAATTCCTGTCTAAGCGCACGGCAACAAAACCGGGTGAAGTGAACTCAGATTCGTAAATACCATTGTGCAGCCAAGTCTCTGTGATGCCGATAACATGGGGGGAATGGACAGATATAAGGGACAATAAATCGAGAATGTTTTTAACAATGCTACGACCTTTACATTCAAGACAACAAGGTTCTCAAAACGGCCAGGATGAATTCAGGTAGTGGATGGAACGGAAGTCGAATGGCCAGGCTCAGAAGAAACACGTTGTGCGGGTGCCATTACTAATGAGTTTGAACTGTCATCACAGTTATAACGAACCTTGTCAATGAAAGCATGATCATATCTCTACTTCACAACAAAACCGCTGTCCCGAAAAGAGGCTGATGCGTCCCAGATTTTTTTTCCGAAATAACCGAACCCTAGAAGAGAAATCTTCTTTAATGACGAAACTTGAGCCCTTGAGTTTTGAGATATTCCTAAGAACTTCGGTTCTGTCGTGAAAGTTAGAATGTTTTAGAATGACGGGACGAATGTAACCAGTGCGTGCTCTATCGAGCCTGTGGCAGCGCTCAATATGAGGGCAGCTAGTCTTCAAGTGCTCAGTAAATGCAGATGAAACTGCAGTCATCAAGGTGGTAGCGTTTTCATCCCGGACTTCAGAAATGCCGTGTATTATCAGATTGTTTCTACGAGAATGATTTTTAAGACTGTCATATTTTAAGACCAAGTCTGTTACCTTAGTAGTCAAAGCATTTATTTCAGCACGTAAATCACACAGTAAACTAGAGTCTTTGGACATAGGAGTGGACTCTAGTGCATGAACACGTGACTCTAAAACATCACAGCGACGCGCAACTGACTGTTGAAATGACTTGATTTCCGCAACATCTCGTGCCAACTGAGTCTGCCCCTCCAATAATTTAGAGAACATTTCGGATACCGAAGGGCTGTTGTTGTCATGACTATCAAGGGAAGGACGAGCATCATCATTCTCATCGAGAGCGGAACCGGATGCACGCCTAGACATAGACCGAGGGCCCGGGCCAGGGTTGATTACCACATCTCCGCTCAAGAGGAGACAACTTGCGCAATACAATGCATGCGAGCAGCAGGATACAAGACTTTGTAGGCAAGGGAGCAGCGGCAGAAAGCGATCATCAGATCGGATACACTTGGCATCAGAATAGTAACATACTTGCATGAAGAACAAGCAGTGATTAAACATGGTGCCGGTGACGCTACAGCCTAGCCCACTGAAGAGTCGATCCACGCGCTGGACATTCATACCATCGGCTGTTGACGTCACAGACCGAGAGTTGTCGATGATCGGCCGATGAAATGACAGGACCTCGGGGTGACTGGCATGCTGTAGCTTGAAGAGGGGCGCGCCGAGGCAATCGCATATGGAAGCGATAGAGCAGTTCCTGGGCAAGCACTCGGTGACATCCACGTGCTCGAGCGCCAAGGGAGCCAAGTCAGACGAAGCAGTTCCAAGCCATGTGATGCCGCAAAGGGGGGGAACAGCAAGGAAGCCGAAGAACTGTGTGAAGAACAAGCAGTGATTAAACATGGTGTCGGTGACGCTACAGCCTAGCCCATTCACAATAATAAGCTAGCTACGCGGGTTGGCAAGCTTGAAAATTAATTAATAAAGGGAAAAGTAACTCAAGAGTGAACAGAAGCAGAGGAAGCAGGTAGAAGGACAACTAATAACGTATAAGTGCCCCCATTCCGCAAAGCGATGTTAAGCGCTTCGATGCGAACAGCTTCGATGCGACGCGAGTATGGAAACGGGAACGGAGCTCACTCCGAAGCGAGGACAGCTAAGGAAGCCGAAACCACCACGCCGAGAAGCAGTGGCGGAAACAGGGGTGTCAGTGGCGATCAGGGAGGGGCTACCACTGACGTGCCGGCCGCGAAAGAAGACAACAAAACAAAGGGCAAGGATAAGACAGGAGGGGAGGGCATCGCGGCCTCAGGTGCGGCTTGCGGCGATGAGGTGGAGAAAAACGTCGAGTTGTTTTTTGTTGGCCATTCAAACATGCGAAAAGTAAAACCGCAGGCGAGCGAGTGCAGATTAGCGCGCTTCCGGGGAAATGTATTAGGGAAGTGATAGGAAAGGAACGCACATGGGACACAATGGAGCAGCGGCACCTACTAGTGATAAGGGGCGGAGTGATTGACGTGCTGTACGGACAAAGGACAGCGATCGCGAAGGAAGTAGCCAAAGGGCTCACCAATCTGCGGAATGTTCCGATGGAACTGCAAGTCGTAGTGTGCATGGTGCCAGAGGTTGAAAGGCAGCGGTATGCAATTGAAAGGGTAGTGCCTGCAGTAAATAAGGAAATTTGGACGATAGCTAAGGCAATGAATCTTACGGTCCCTGACAACAACCGACAAATGTTCCGAACAGGACGCAGAATGGTTTTTGTGCGTGACGGGGTACATTTCATCGAAAGTCTAGCAATACCCGCTGGACCTCGATTAGCGGCGCGGGATGTAGCCTCTTTAGTAAGTCCACAGGCGATCAGGAAGTAAGATTAGGTATTGAACACAGCGACACACCTGTAAAGGACAGAAAAAGGCCACAAGGAGTCTGGAAAAGACGCACAAAGGATAAGAATAAAGAAGGCAAAATTGTTAAATAAATATGGAGCGTAAAATATGGAGCCTAAATATGGAGCGGGAAAGTGGCTGCAAATTCAAACACAGCGGAGTTACAAAGCGATTAGCGAGTACGCCTTGACCGAAACGCATCTTGGAAATTTGGAGCAGCCGCCTGTCATCGACAATTTCATGGGGGATAGGTGCAACATAATGGACCGGGTCATGGAAGGGTGGAGGCGTAGGCATGCCAATTAGCGAGTTCTGAAGTGACAAAGGGTAAAAAGACATGTAAGGAGCATTTATAGATTAGCGGCACATGGTGAGGCAGAAAGACGTGATAGGGAGTGGCCTACCTATGGGCAGGTAGTGATAGCAGAAATAAAAATAAAGAACTAGGTGATTTCCTTAGAAGCGATATTGACGGGTGGATGAAATCGGGCCAGATGATTTTAGTGGGAGATATGAACGCGCACGTGGATTATTTAGACGGGTATACTGAATACAACGGTTCTCTAGTGCTGGATCTGTGGATTAATTAATATGGAGAAGAAGTCTCATGGACAGGTAACGTGGCAACACGGAAACAGGTAGTCACGTATCGGCTGCGCCTTAGTCTCAGAAATGGTCTACGAACAACTAAACCAAATGACGATAGACGAACATGGAAAAATAGCCTGGGTAGTGATCATAGACATCTAACACTAAGGCTTGGGATAGAAACTAGTGCCAAACAAAAACTAATCGCATCGGAATTTCTAACAATGATTGAAGAGCAAATAACGCAGATAGCAAGAAACATAAAAAGGAAAGTAGAGGCTTTTTCGTACCGCAGTCTTGGAATATGAGCAACAGGTTGACGTTGTGCAGCAGGAAATAAGACAGAGACAGGAAAACATTTCTTGTACTGGAAAGAGGAAACCCTGTAAGTGACAGAACAATGAAATAAAGCAAGGTATAGAAGAGCGTAAGCAAGCGTCTAGGGATCATCGAGAACTAAAAAATGTTGGAATTACTCGAAGAGGGGCTGCTTAGATGCAACTAATACCGCTAAAACAAAAGGGCGGCGAGTGAGCTGTGCAAGAGAAAATAAATGCACAAGTAAGCGTTAGGTGCATAATATTGTTACGTGTGGAAAGACACAGACGAAAGTGGCTATTTACAGGCTGTATACGCTTGCTCGCGCCAAGGGCACTGACCAACTTCATCGTCGTTCTCGAGGCAGCTCGTCGCTTGAGCCTAGCTCGATGATGTCGTAATACTACACCCCCCCCCATCCCCCCCACGGCGGCAGAAGCACGGTCACGGTGCTGTTAAATATCCAAGGCGCGTGGAGAGTTGTAGGGCTTGAGTCGGGCGGCGTGAACAATGTCACTGGTTGTCACAGCGGAGGACGTAGTGGGCGTGGCTACAACGATTTCATGGGTAACATCTGTCACTTTGCGGAGCACGCGATCTGGGCCTGTGTAACAGGAAAGCAGTTTTTCACAAAGGTCAACTTTACGCAATGGTGACTAAAGCAATACGAGGGTTATGGGCACAAAATGGACATCACGGTGACGGAGTTCGTAGCGTTGCTTCTGTTTGTCTTGAGACACTTGTAGACGAGCGCGCGCAATTTGGCGAGCTTGGCCAGCATAGGCGATTGCATCACGGGCATAATCGCTAGTTGGAGCTGTGGGGGACAGAAGCGCAGTGTCCAGTGGTAGCGTCCGTTCGTGGCTGTACAAGAGGTAAAACGGTGAAAATTCAGCAGTTTCAAGACAGGAAGAGTTGTACGCAAATGTAATGTAAGGTAGAGCCAGGTCGCAGTCACGGTGGTCGTCTGAAACGTATTTGGATATCATGTCTGTAAGGGTGTGGTTCAAACGCTCAGTGAGGCCGTTCGTTTGGGGGTGGTAGGAGGTGGTAAATTTATGCTGTATTGAGCAGGCACGCATGATGTCGTCGATGACTTTGGCCAAAAACGTACGGCCACGGTCTGTTAGCAGTTGACGCCGAGCACCATGCATCAAAATGATATCATGTAGGAGGAAGTCCGCAACATCAGTTGCGCAACTGGTCGGAAGAGAGCGGGTTACGGCGTAGCGGGTCGCGTAGTCAGCCGCGACTGCAACCCACTTGTTTCCTCATGTAGATCCCGGAAATGGACCGACAAGGTCTAAGCCAACACGATGGAAGGCCTCGGCAGGGATGTCGAGCGGCTACAGGTAACCAGCGGGGAGCTGGGAAGGCTTCTTGCGTCGTTGCAAAATTCACAAGCGGCGACATAACGTCGTACGGAACGGGCAAGGCCCGGCCAGAAACAACGGCGACGTACACGGTCATAGGTTCGAGATACGCCGCGATGTCTTGCCTTTGGTGCGTCGTTAAGCTCTTCTAGAACGGTGGAGAGGAGGTGTTTAGGTACTACAAGTAGCAACTCAGAGCTGTCCGGATGAAGGTTACGACGGTACAGAGTACCGTCGCGGGGGACGAAGAGGCGTAGAGTAGTATCGGCCGGAGAGTGTTCAAAACGGTCGATGAGTGCTCTGATGTAGGCGTCACGGCGTTGCTCGTCGGCGAAATGAAGCAGCTGGGATACCGAGAATACGCAAGAAGCCCTGGCAATATTGGAGTAGTCAGAGTCGTCAACAGGGTAACGCGACAAACTGCCAGCGTCTTGGTGCAGGCGGCCAGACTTGTACACCACGGACGATGAAAATTTTTGTAGCCTCAAAGCCCATCGACCAAGCCGGCCTGTAGGATCTTTTAGCGATGAGAGCCAGCAGAGAGCATAATGGTCAGTGACTACGGAAAAAGGGCGACCGTTAAGGTAAGGACGGAACTTCGCAACCGCCCAGACAACAGCAAGGCATTCTCGTGCCGTAATGGAATAGTTGCGCTACGAAGGTGCTAAGAGGCGGCTCGCATAAGCAATAACGCGACCCCTAGCCACGCTGACGCTGGGCTAAGACGGCACCTACGCCATGACCGTTGGCATGTTCAGCCACCACTGGCAAGTTCGCCGAACTGATGTATGCGGAGGATATAGGGCTACTAGCGGACAATACAAGATATTTACAGACACTCGCGGATATCTGCGGAAGCGCAGCGGGAACTCTAGGCCTGATGTTCAGCACAGAAAACTCGAGAATTGTGACCTTTAGCGATGAGATTGGTAATTATGTGGTGTAAATTCAAGAGCAACTCATACCCACGGTCAAGCAATATATGTACCTCTGTGTAAACGTAAACGAAGGAAAGACGTACCCAAGCACCAAACAAGATATTATGAAAAGGAAGGTGAAGCGGGATGCACCAATAATGACACACACAACACTGTGGTGCCACAATAAATATGAGGTGGTGCGTGGAATGTGGAAAGAAATAATGATGCCGGCGCCATGGTTCGCAAATACCATTCTGTGCATCAAATTGGATATCGGGGTTTGATGTTAACCAAAGATCGATGGGCCGGTTGGCTTTGGGGGCCCACGGTAAAAACCACCAAAGAGGCAGTGAAGAGTGACATGGGTTGGGCCTCTCTTGAAGTCAGAGAATCACAGAGCAAAATTAGTATTGAAGAAAGACTCAGGAACAGGGATGAAAATGAATGGCTGACTAAAGTTCACAAATATCTGTTCCTGAAAAGCGTGGACACAGAATGGAGGAACAGGTCAAGGATATTGGCCACCAAGTACAGGATAAGTGAAACTGTAAATAGACAACCAGGAGTCATCAGAAAGAAACTGCGATGAACAGAGACAATGAATTGGATACAAAGAGGGAAAAAAAAAGGATCATGGATATTTACAATAATGAGATGAGAGAACTTAGAAGGGAAAATCTGGTAGGATAACACAAAGGGTGACGCAACACTTTTTGAGGCTCGATCTGGTTGCCTAAGGACCAAAACATACTAGAGCAAATACTGAAAATTAGGTGAGGCATGTGTAGGCAGCAGCGAAAATCTGGAGACCACTCAACACATCCTAATCGACTGCGAAGCGATTCACCCAGTGAGAACAGAAGGCAACCTGCATCTTCCAGAAGCACTTGGGTTTCAATTGGACGGAAGCATCAACCGGATAGCAGTCGAGATAAGTAAGATACGTTTGTAGTACTCGTGAAAAAAAAAACAAAGAAAAAAGAATAGGGAGATGCATGCCAAAATGCTAGATATAGAACATGTATAGATTACCTGATTAATACCCCTGTTGCACTGTACGTTTTAATGTCATTCGAATCGCATATTATAAGCATCGAATGGCAATATTCGGTTACTACACAGCGATATTTAATGCCATTAGAATCGAATGACTGCTGCAATCGAATGAATTCGAGAAACTCATTAGGCTTCGCACTTGAAGCGACTGTATATATACTCTCCCCTCGAGAGACAAGGCAAAATATGACATTGAGCGTTCGTAATTTCAGAAGCATTCATGTACAAAGGTAATGTTGCGTGGCCGTTGCTTTATTAGTCGGCCATGCGGTAAACTGAAAACCGTTTGCGCGAAGACATGGGGACAATGCCGAGAAAAGAGAGGGACGAGCATTTCTCGGCACTGTCCTCGTGTCTCCGCGCAAACTTTTTTCAGTATGCATTTCCACCAACTAGCCAAACTATCTGCTCTCCTAAACAAAATGTAAACAATCGGACGCCTATATGCACGTGTTTTCAGCGGCTCAAATGGCATCTGCACCTATTTCACAATCGAGCCCCTTCCTCTGATTAGTATACGTTGTTCGCTGTGCAAAACATGCATCAACTAACCGCTTCGCGTACTGCAAATGAGCGTGGTGGTTCACCGCAGCCATGTCAGTCATATTGTTTGTCTGAAATTTATCTGCTATGGCTACTAAGCTCGGTGACCATTGTTTTGGTTTAAGTGGCCAGACATTCTGGAATTAGGAGTTTCATATGCGTGTTATTTCAGTGGCGCTACACCGCATATTTATATTAAAATAAATAGATTGGCCTTTGAGACCTTCTTCACATACCTTGTTCTACTTCTATCGCCATTTTTTATTTCAATAATCGCCGTCATAACCGAATGACAATTTTCCCTGCGTAGCACCACCACGGGTCGAATGACATTCGTTGTATCGAACGTCAATATTGATATTAGAATGTCCAGTGTGACAGGGGTATAAATCAAGCAGGCTAGGTGATTATTTGTCACCGCCCTGCTTCTAAAGGGGACACCATTAAATCATCACCATCATCATCACCATCATTATCATTGGAGTTTTATTATAATCAAATGGAAGCTGTTTAATTTCCGAAGCAAGATGAGGATGCCCAAAAACGCGTAGACTAAGGAAGAAGCATGTGCTTACCAAAGCAAAGCTAGAGAAACGATGGAATTTGTTTTATGAGAATGCGAAGACATCTTCCAAGCTGTCGGTTTAGGCTCCACTGGCATCCTTGAAACGCTTGCGTTCAGGGTTAACAGGGAGAAAGTGAACATGTCCGCAGGAGAGATTAGTGAAATGCGATTAGAGGTTTGTTGGCAGAGAGTAGGGAGACAATTAACAGATGCCTAGAACGAGAAAGCTCCCATTAGTGGTTCAGAATATTTGATGATCGGAATTGTGTGAGTGCGACTGTTTCATTAAACATAAGTGGGAGTTTAGGCAAAATAAGAACACGACATCGGTGGCGCAACCTACCACCCCGTTTCAAAGGGGACGCTCATTGCATTCATTTGGACACGAATGGATGGAAGCAGTGGACAGAACGATCAATCGGACCCCAGTCGAGAAAATAAAGACATGTTTAGAGTATTAGTGAAAAAAAAAGCAGGGAAGAAATTGATACGACCGGATCCGATAAAGGCATAGGTGGAGCTACAACGTAGAGAAGTTTTGAAGAAGAGCAAAAATATGAAGGAAAATGCAAAAATGCTACAATGAAAAGAATGCGAAACATATCTAATTGACTCAAGCAGGCCAGGTGGCTATTTGTCACCGCCCCGTTTCAAAGGAGACGCCAATTAATCATAATCATCATCATCATCGATGTAGAGGGAATACAGCAATAATAAAACAAAGTGCTTTGCGTACACAATAAATATAAAATGGTGTGTGTAATCTGGAAGGGAGTAACAGTACCAGCGCTAACGTTCGAAACTGCCAATCTGTGCTTAAGTATCTTGCGGATGTTGTAAGTTAATCAAAGGTCGGTAGGCCGGTTGTCTTTCGGCGCTAGCGGTAAAACCACGAATGAGGGAGGGCAGGGCTGACGTGGGTTATGTCTCTTTTTAAGTCAGAGAAGCGCAAATCAATGTCAGTTTCGAACAAAGACCCAGGACATTGGACCAAAATAGATGGGTGTCTAAAGTGCACAACTATTAGTGCCTGAAAAAGCGTCGGTACGAACTGGAGGAAGAGGTCGGGGAAGTTCGAAACCAACTACCAGATAATTCAGGGTGTAGAAAACCGGGAATCACCAAAAGGAGATAGAAACAGAGAAGCAAATTGGAAAGAATGGACGCAAGGAACGGAAACAAAAAAACACCGTGGAGATTTAGAAGAATGGGAAGAACGAAAAAAGGAAGAAACAAACAAAAAGGACATTGCCTTGCTATTTGAGGCCGGAGCTGGTAGCCCAAGGACGAAACCATATTCGGAGCAGTTACTCGCAACAATATGGTGCATGTGTAGAAAAGATTCGGAGACCACGCATCCTAATGAATTGTAAAGCGATTTACGCGATGAGACCCGTAGGTAACGTGTACCTTCCAAAAGCACTTGAGTTTAAAGTAGACGACAGCATCAACCGGTGAGCAATCGAGATAAACATGAAATGTTTAGAGTGGTGGTGACAAAAAAGGAGGGAAGAGATTGATACGAGCCGATCGGTTACATGAATAGGCAGCGGTACAAGGTGATAAGTTTCGAGGAAGAAAAAACCAGTTTAAGGAGGTGTATGCAAGAATGCTATAATGAAGAGCATGTGCAGTATACCTGCTGATTAACTAGAGTGGGCTAGGGGACTATTTCTCTTCGCACCGTTTCAAAGAATATGCCAATAAATCGTCATCAAATCGCGAGAACGGAGCCCCGTTCCGTACGCGCCTCATACATGACGCGTTTGGCGGTGGTAATACGATGTGTTACTAGATTTCTCATGTCATGATGGCATTATTGGTGAGATGGGTATATTGCGGGAATTTTTTTTTTTTTTTTATGGTCAGATGTCGGCATATTCAGTTGAACGTTCTCGGATTGGATTAAGCCACAACCAGGCAGTTCTGAATACGCGGCGTCACAGGCACGGAGCCGGTATCTTATTTCAGAGGAAAAGTCACACAACCGGTATAAATGAGCCGTGATCATATTTGTGCGCAGTTAAAAAAAAGAATCTCTTTGATTTCGTGATTGAACCCACTCCCGGAGTACTTCAAGTGCTGCAAGAGCGTACCAAGAAGAACTTTACTCTCATATTCGTTCCACTTCCGGTTATCTTCAAGATCTCTAGCACCGATTTGTGCGCCTTCATTGCTGCTTACAACAGTGGCATAACAAGGCATGTCGCTGGAGCCAACGACTCGGCAATCCGACTTGTCTCCATCAGGTCAAGAACTGCTTTCCGTGGCACAGTTTACCACAGCGCAATTTTCTTACTTTTGTAGATCGCTCGACCATGGTGCTCACTTGAAGTCGCCGTCTTCCTGTATACCTGATTTGCTTAAATTAGTTGATGTGCGTGCGTGCGTGTGTGCGTGCTTGTAGTGGGACTGTAATTGCCGAGTACATGTTCACTTCTTCAATCACGTCTCTCCTGTGCTTGCACACCTGGGCGGTTAATGAGCAAGCATTTCAACATACCTCAGATAGAAACATCATCGAAATGCACTTGTTCCCAAGCAATGAAGTACTTGCAGCTCAAGAAACGTTGGCTCGGTGTCATCACTACCGACCGCAACGACAACTTGTGCTGGTGACAACTTTGTTGTCGGCGAAAACAAAGTAATACGCAAGCTCGTGGCAGGAGAAATATGCCATTGTACGCGGAAATAATGCTTTAGTGTTCGCACAATCTTATCGCACACTGCCCAGAAAACTCAACTGAAAAGCTACAAGTGCTTAGGCCACGTTTCTTTACCGGGTTACGGCCGTCGGAAAACGCGCTCACCCCGTGAAATGTCATAAGAACCACTTTCGCTTTCGAATCGGTTTTCTTACGAATTCCGCGCATTGAACACAAGTAATGCAAGATTAGAAGCGTTTCCTGGCAAGGTGCGAAATACGAGGTCTTCTCTGCATCTCCGCATTTCATATGTTCGCGGTGCACGCAACAGCTAGCGAGCGCGTCGACACATGGCGTGCGACGGCGCGCGAGTTGACAGCTATGGAAGACGGGGGGGGGGGGGGGGGGGAAGCACGCGGGGAGACAGAAAGACGCCCGCTCGTGCACGCCACAATGGGCCGAGGGAAGCCCCCCGAACGCTGGCCTTGACATGTGCTGCTCGCTGGGCACACTGTAGTGGCTTCCCCGCATGTACCAGAGCGCTATACCGAGCGCTGCGAGGAAAGTACTTCTCAGCTACCCACATTGAAAAACGTTCCCTCCGTGATAATAAGCACAGTGCAAAGAATGCGTGTACATAATAAGGAAAAAAGGTAGAAGGCAGGGGCAGCGAAATGTTTGAACCGTAGAATGAATGAGCAGAATCATTTTTCTATCTCTTATGGTGGTATATTCTATTCTGTGAGTGAGTTCACCGGCCAGTTGCATTCGCCAAATATAGTTGCTTCACTAAATGCGAAGGTTGTGGGATCGTTCCCCGCCTGCGGCAAGTTGTTTTTTTATCCACTTTCATTTACATTAATTTATCGCTTGTTTATTTCATTTATTGAGCACAAGTAATTTCCCCTATGTTGCCCTTGGTGTCCCTGTTTCTTGGCTTCTCATGATATAAATAGAGTTAACGCCCTCGAACCCACGACATTACGTGATTATTAAGGCAATGTTATTTAAGGCACAAGTAACTAAATAGAGTTAGCGCACTTGAGCCCACGACCTTTGGTCGGAGTCCAACCTTCGACCTTTGGGTGAGAGTCGAACCCATGACCTTTGTTGCTAATTAGAGCGAAGTTGAGTAAGCCACAATTAAGGCACTCGAACCAACAACGCATTCGAATGAGAATGTCAAGTAATTTAATGGATATCTCGTGAGCACGAAAGCCTTCACCTTCGTCCTCTTTGGCGTATGCTAAAGTTACTGTCTACATTTATTACAATATTATGCATTTTTATTCCTCCCAGATACCTAGTTCTTCGGTTCTCTTGATCCGCCGTGCTTTTTCATATCTACAGGTCATCTATGAAAGTATTGAACGCTCAGAAATTACCTTTGCAAATGATAATGGAATGTTTATTATTGCTTCAATCAAAGTTACTATCAACTACTAGCCCTGAGTGTTGCATGTGCCGGATATAATTCTTCTTAAGTTAGCATGAAAAGAAATAACGCTGATTTATTGGCGTGCATGCTATAATGTTCGTTTTTTTGTGTACGCGGTCTCACTTTCCTGGGCACCGGGCACATATTAAATTAAATATGAAAGAGAGAAAGGTTTATTGATACGAAATGCATAGAGGTTGGAATGAGGTACATTTCTCTACACAGGTACTCTGTGTTGGGGGAAGTGAAGAGGGAATAAAGAGGGAAGAAAAAGGGGCATGATGGCTGATGATTATGAGGAAAGATGTAAAGCACATAGTAAACATTTTGGACTAATTAAAGCCTACAGGCCCACGCTTTTCAAAAAATCAACAAAAGCCTGGATAGCATTAAAACTCGATTTAACGTGTGGCCAAGGGCCTAAAATAACGCCCTCCGACAGCCGCGGGCTGCCGAAAACGCAGTTGGCCACACACATATCCTGTTTCGACGGCTCTGCAATAATGTGAGGGTTTCTTTGTTCTGTTTTTTCTAGCAGATAGGATAATAACCATTGCACTGTAATTAGATTTCTCGGTGCACTACGGCCAGTGATCGTTTCTTCATGCCACTTAAACGGGCCCATTGTTATTACCAAGTAACGTGCCGATGTGATTTCGCTGATGCGAAGACGTCCTTAAGCTAAATAAGTATGCGTAGAGCGTGACGCTCATGGGATGCAGAAATCTCGAAACACCAAGTTGAAATATATTATTTTTCTACGCTATTCACATTAGGCAATGTGTGGGCACATGGCGGTAAAGGCCAGTACGAAGTACAATTCCTGCTCCCGTGAAATGTTCTTTCGAAGTTTCTCAACATCAATATCGCTGTCGAAAGCAACTGTCCAGGAAAGAATTGAACTGCTATTTAAAAGTAAACCTCTTAATTTTCTATTTCTTTTTATTATCAATTTCTGCTCCAGGACTCTGGCGTCTAGGGCGAGACATCACTTCTTTTATTATTTGACATAGCATGCTGTTATTGATTGCAAAATAGATCACAAAAGAACGCTGGTTGCTAATTTCAATGCTTGCAGTTCCCTCAGTAGTGGAATTGAACTTCATTTTATTCATCCATGACTGCACTTGAATCTCGTTAAACGGTGCGTCAAGGGATTGGAAAAATATGTTCCGAATAAGAAGACTGCCATTTACTCTGAAAGACGTGCAGAAATGCAGCACTATATGTCAATAAATTAAATAATAAATATTATTAAATATAATTAAATATTATTAAATATTATTCAAAACTATTAGATATGGTTACAGGCTGTTCGCAGATTCTCAAAAAGGCGCTCACGACAATCAGAACGGCACGTTGACCGTTGTTGACCTGCTAACCACCTTCACAGGGTGGAATGACTGCTTAATTTTGTTATCTGCAAGGGACACCAAGGATTTCGTGGGGAACCAAGAAAGGGGGGGGGGGCTGAAATCGGAAGGTGTGATGCTTGCAAGGAAAATATACGTGACCTGTTTGCGAGGGCTATTTATCTTAAGGCCAAGGCGATGAAGTCGCTGACGTCACGTGCCCAAGCATGCCTTCCTGCCTGCCTTCCTTATGTGCAGGACGCGCTGGCTCTTTCAGGCAAAACGGAAGACATGAGGGAGTCTGACAAATTGGAACATATTCATAAATGAATAGCAGACGATGCATTCATCCTGACAATCTGCAAGGATTGCGACACGCTCGACGCCATCATACGGGAGCGAAAGCGTTTTGAGAATGCCAGAAGACGACGCATTAGCCATAATTTCATTCAAATTGCCAACACGTCCGCAACACTTTTGTGCGAAGGCGCACCTGCACGACAGATGGCGCTAACTGCAGAGCACGTGAAGTAGAGCACGTCGTTTCGCTACGTGAAAGTAGGGCAACGACAAAAAACGGGGACGTACAAAAGCACAGTTCGAAATATGGGATCAGAAAATGTGGGTGGGGTAGTTTATAGTGTTTTTTTTCTCTTTTTTATTGTTTAACCTAGGCAGGACATTAGGCAGTATAATTGCAAGAGCTTGGTGGCGCAACCCACCGCCCCGTTCCAAAGGGGACGCTCATAACATCCATCCATCCATCCATCCATCCATCCATCCATCCATCCGTGAGAAAGACTATCCGCATTAAATACAGGTCGTCACCTATTTCGACGTGCTCCCCTGCCTTTGAGTCTCCATCCCCGAAAGTACCACTTTTTTTTTTTATTGCGACAGCGTGCTTTCTGGCATAAAGAAATATTTAAACATGTAGATACACTCCGGATTCGCGGAGGAAGTCCAGCAATGTCCGGTGGTGGGGCCCCAAGGTCCAACTTTCTACATCTGGCGGTCGACCTGGGGGTGGTCCACATCGAAGCAGGTGTTTCTGGCGGAGGGCATGTAGAGAAGGGCAAGTCCAGAGGAGGTGCCCAGTGTCCGCCTCGCAGACAGGAGCGGGACAGAAGGGGCAGGAATCGCTGATGGAGGCACGGTACTGTGCCGACCACGACCAGGTTATCGCAGGGGTGAGGGCGACACGGAGGCGTAACCTTCGTAACAAGACCTCTTCCCAGCGCGCTAGGCCGCCAGGGAGGTCGGTGCCACACGGTGGGAGAAGTGCTCGCGTGGCGCGCCGAAGGTGTTCTTTTTCTGCGAGGAGCCTTGTCTCCGGAGAGGTGGGGGCCAGTTGAAGTGGACGCGGAGGTTTGTCATGGCTCGCTGCATCCACTAAGGCTTGTGTGGGATGCGCATTGTACGTATCCAGTGTACGTGCTGTAACGGATAATTTCTCCACTGTGTCCTGAATGTCCCGTGCCAAAACGTTGGAATTCAGAACACGCCGCAGACAACGGATGGCAGCTGAGGAATCGGTGAAGATATCAATGTGTCTACTGCGGAATTTCACAGTTCCAAAGGGAAAAAGCACTTCAAAAGCCGGAGCTGCAGGAACACACGTCCGACGAAATCAAGCGCTTGCAGCGCCCCCCCACCCACCATCGAAAGTACCTCTTGTTCAAAACACCCTTGGTCAAGAGATGTCCAGTGTTGGCCCAGACTTCACGCGTGCCGTCACATCCTCCCGCCCGACTGACTGTCTCCAATTCTCGTAGGCTCAAGGCCAGAGGCTCCCGCTATACGTTGTCGTAAGCTCACTGAGTGGAGGACTGCCGACAACGGGCCTATTTTCTTCAAGTACCAACGAAGTGGCCACGTCACACGCTATTGAAACAGTTGTTTACACTGGCCTCCTCATGCGGCTTATGCCCATAACAGTCGCCCTGAGAGCAATCCTGACCGTTTCGAGCCTCATCTCGCACAACCCCATGCCACCAGCAATCACGATTGCGCCATGTCGTATCGACGTTCACCATCTCCGCGCGTACACCAGTTCTGTTAGCCACTCTCTCGCGGTCAATCATCTTGCTCGGCGCCATTCCGGCACCCGTTGTCACCGACTGGATGTCTGCCTCCGCAAACCTAGACGATGTCGAGCCCGAAGACCACTCTGCATCGACAACATGTCCTGTGAGTCACCATTGGCATCAGCCATCATTGTTTAAGGATGGCTGTCTGGGTGGAAGACAGCTGTCGCAAAAAAAATTGTTTAAGTATCTGGCACTTTTCAGTAAGAACCAATTTCAGAACTTGAGTCTGTGATTCCGTGTACCGAGGGCTGCGAGAATTTTGCTCCTAATTAACGAAATATTTATTGTATTAGCCAAGCGCAAAACCAAATAATTTAAGGGCTATTTTGTTCAGGTGGCGATCCGGTTAACGTTATTTCCGTTTGCCCAGATTCTAGTGTGTTTTTGATGCAACGCTGAGATGACCTCACGCGAACATCTCTCTCCACAAATAGAAGGTCTCCTCAACCAACGCCTGTCTTGCCATTTTGCTTCGCAATAGAACATGTTAATAGTGGGCTATCGCTGAAATTGGCGAAACGTATAAAGGATTGAACCATTTAAACCAAGCGCGCATTTGGATCTTGCTATCCGACAACTACTCCAATTTAACATTTAATATTAAAGATGATTCCAGATTTGGAATAAATAATGAATCCCAAAAGATAACACATCTGGTGCCCCGCACATCTAATTGATATGCGGAACTGCTTTCAGGAATTATTTTGCAGAGTAAATAGTATATTCGTCGGAAAAATGTAGCGATTAACTATTCAGTATGTAATACATGTTGTGTTACTGCAATTTTTTCATGCTTTGCATTGCTATGATTTAGGTGTCTATGGACATATCTGTTCATTCACCCATTTCTGCAATAGTTTTTTATTGTAAACTCGTTGTTTGCTGGTCAAGTAGTAGTAGTAGTAGAGAAATTTTATTATATACTGAAACCGGACGGGCTCCTGCCCAGTTCCCCAGTTTTTCACCCCCGAGTCGTCAATGAGGTTCTTTTTTTTTCGGAGGAGGCGGACCTACTTGAGTTGTTTTGTAAGGGATTTATCCGGTTCTTCGCTTTAGCAAGGCAACGTGGCGGTCAACTGAAATCAAAAGATACATCTACCATGTGTGTCACACAGCCAGTTGCCAAGTTTAAAAATAGGGTGGCATACCTTAGACGAAGAGACGAACACTTTACTGTTCGCAGTCATCTTGAGTTATTCTGATTATTTATTGGTGTGCGATGAGTTAGCCAATTAGTTACGATTGAATAGGCATAATCTGAGATATTTTCCGTAGTGTATATGTCGCCTTTGAAGAGTTGTATAGCGTGCTAAGTCAGGCAAAATTAGGCTTTTTCTATAGTTATCCTTTACGCAGTTCTTTTCGCCTGGCTCTAAAGAAAGGCCGCAAAATATGAACATATTGACGCCATTGCGTTCATGCGCGTCTGGCTTCAAGCGCTCTCAAACATCTTTCAAAGGAACAAAGCTTGCGCGCGTGGAAGGGCGACGACGGCACTTGCATCCGTGGTTATCGCCAGCGTGTCGAAGCTTAAGCCTCCTCCAAATTTTCATAACCCCATTTAATTTTTTTTTTTGTCTTCGTCGGTGCTTCTCTTACCTTGGCACACGTTTTGTAATTATAATGGTCCACCAATTATCTGCCCAGCTCCACTGCCCAACTCCATTGGTTCCTCCGAATGCCAACTAACAAAGCACACTCTAAGAGTAGTCAAATGAAACTTCTACCCTAAAACGAATGCTAAAGATTTTGCGTAATTTTAAGTTTCATAATTAGTTAAGTTGACCCATTTCAAAACTTAGTCGGAGTAGCTCAAGAGGACTGCGACATTGTAGCCTTCGTCTGATTTTCTAAGGCGTGTCATTGTAACATTTAACGTTTGGTCCTAGTTAAGAGAAATTCCTTATGTATGTGAAACAGTTCACTGAAACAGTATAATAGTTCGCTGACGTCAGAGCAGTGTGCTCGAAGAAATCTTGTTCAATATGGACAACGGCACTAGCGAACAGGCTCACAAGAGCTACGTGGACACCATGATGGTGTCTATATCTCTATCTCTTCCGATGTGCTGTAGCTATAATGTTATTCATTCACATGCCAACAGACCCAACCCACAGCAGTGTTATGTTTAATCATTCTTTTTGACGGTGCCCTTTCATTACAAAAATAGGGTGCGCCTCGTCTCGCGCCCTTCGCCACAAAGATGCTAATTCGACAGAATGCGCACGTGAGCAGCCATCTTGTTGAGTAAGATAAAGGGGCATGTCACACGCATTCAACAATGTTACTCTCCAAGTAGTGTATATAGCATTTATAAGAAGGGGCACCCAAAATAACTTAGCTATGTATCCTAGAAACTCTTAATTTGTGATACTGTCGAGTGACAACTGCAACGCTGTTTTTACTGCCGATACATCATTCAAACGCTGCCCTTTCCACTTTTCTTGCCTCATCTGCAATGTCTTTGTCGAAGTTTGATGGGTTCGTTGGAATGCACTGCACCTAATTCCTGTGTTCTCTAATAGCATCTCGATTGTCATTTGGCGATCTTGGTTACTCCTTTAATGAATGAACTTTTCAGTATGTCCGACTTATTGGAGGGCGACCCGAACGTGCTTCATTTTGAGTGCTCATTCTGCCATTCTTGAATCGACAATACCAGTCGTAGACGTGGGTTCACTTTAACGCTTGTTTTTTGAAGGCTTCTTGAAGCATTCCATAAGTTTCCGTTAACATTATTTCAAGAAAAAAAATTTCATGCAGACACGATGCCCCTTGCGGTTGCACATGATGGCTTCGCAAACGTTTCGTGTGCAACTTCTTCAAAACCAAACGATGCGCACTGTGGCTTGCTT
Organism: Dermacentor andersoni; assembly: GCF_023375885.2. NCBI lineage: Eukaryota > Metazoa > Arthropoda > Arachnida > Ixodida > Ixodidae > Dermacentor > Dermacentor andersoni. The sequence continues at coordinate 181,994,146 of NC_092816.1, forward strand.
TTACGTTAGTTTCCGACAACGCACTGATAGCTGAAGGCTCTTTACGGAGGGCTGTAGCTAGCTGCACCTACTGGCGGGACATGCAAGTAGGGCCATGGAAGGCGTGGAAACAAGAGTTCGATTTCTTTCGGGTCTTCACTCGTCTACACGCACACGCGCACATCTATATATCTGTGTGTTTTGTGCGTTTGGAATGCGCTGTACTTGCGCGCGATGTTCTTTTGACACAAAACATCCAGTTAGGACATACACTACGGTTAATGTCCACAAGGCTCATGGTTCTTGCTACGACCAGTTTATTTCCTGCTCATGCACTACTCATTCTCACTCTCAGCGTGAACATGTAAAAATCAAACACTGAATGAAGCGTCCAAGCCTTGACGTCCTTTTCAGAACTCGTTACTGCATGGTTCTTCTTGCAAACACCTTCCTTAGTGTTGCTCTTCCGGTTAGCGCAATAGTGGGGGGGAAATGTATAAGGTCGAGAATGTGTCAGCACACGCCAGGTCGAATGATGCGTCTGTTAACTTTAGTCTCTACAGGCGAGTCACGTAATAAGCGCCAACGCCTCTTTGGTAATGTTTTCCGCCATTCATCTGTCTCACGCCACCGTGTTCGGCGGACGTGTTCGTTTGCTTCTCATTTCCGGTGTGGCATGTGCCTGAAGTTTAGCTTGGAGTGCCAAGTCGACATTGGAGTCACGGGCTTCCGAATAGCCCTTGTGGTTTCTAAAAGATTATGCGCGGTGTAGTATGACATCCCAAACTTGACTATCATTATCATCACTACGTTCTTCAGGCGCTTAATCTTTATGGTGTACCAGGTGTTTCAGCATCGAAATTCGAAGATGATGAGAATGACAGATTGGTGATCAACTTAGAAATTTAGACTTGGAACTTCTTTCAAAACGATAAAATATAGATTTATATACACTTGCTAAAACTAATGCAGAGAAAAAAATGTTATAGCATAATTCCTTATATCCTTGCAACCATACTACCTACGCACTTTGCTTTGCTCGGCTTATGCATAAGAAACAAGCCAATTCTCGAATATGTACTGTCGAGTGCAAAAGCCTAAGTACCAGAGTTGCCGCTACAATTCTTCTTTCTCTCTCAGCCTAGGCATAAAGGCCGAAATCAAGTGCACTGCCCACGTACGCCTACTTGACCAGCGCCATGTTTTTATACGATGTCACGTTGCACGACTGTGCTAGAAGAAATTAATAATATTTTCTTTTTTTTTTTGCATATGCCGTGGTCTCAAATTTTGCACTAGACTGTACGTATGTGTTGCATGCGCAGGTGACGCCGTTGTCGCAATATGCATAACCTAATCGAAGCTCAATTCGGCCTCACGTCCTTGCGTCCGAAGTTCAGAGAGGCGTAGTTGGACACTGCGGTTGTGCATACTCCGAGTGGAAATGGTCGCGTTTAGGAAAGCTCTTAATGGCCTAGTAGGTGTAATTTTTCGATCTCAACCTAATGTTTTTCAGGAATGACCTACAAATGAGCAATATAGTGTAACAACCTGGCTTTTGCTTCCCTATGATATTGGCTAGAGATCTTTATTAAACCAGTTCCGCGTGAACAGATTTCAGCATGTGGCTAAAATTTCCCAAGCTCGTCGCTGCAAGGAACCCTCTTCCGTGGTCAATGCGTTGTCACTGCCGTGTAACCCATTATAAATCTCTAGAATGCCACTAGTTTTTTGCACCGCAAATTACAAAGGAACCGAACAACTTTCGCTCTGAATCTTAGCTAAGGTAACCTTGTACCCACTTTTGGCCTTATAAAACTGGAGTGCAGCCTTTTTCGGCTGCACAAAGACAAGCGCTACCACTGCATTGATGTGGCTGCCGGGCGTACGATGAAACTCTTTTGAGTCACTTCTTGAAGAGAGAGATAGAAGAAAATATAGGTAGATCTACAACAGGAGCGTCCTCTTCTCACTTCCTTATTTTAACAGTGCAACTCTTAAGCCCCTATTCCTGCGGCGAGAGTCGGCGTTCCTGGCGTAACCGAACGAACGAGCACAGCGAAACATGAGAGCGAACGCGGTGCACAGCGGGGCATGAAAAAATCGGCAAGACCGAAGAGGCGCGAGGAGGAAAGCGGGAAGAAGGGTACGGAGAAAGCATGTGAAGAAAAGCATGGTGCGGCGATGGTGGCTACGAGATGGCGCCAGATTAGAGGACGTCGTCTGGGAGGTTTCTCGGTGGCGGCTTCTGTGAACCGCGCGCACACATCACCCACGCGCTGGCCGTCGGTATCTATAGATTAGCGAAGGAGTGGCGACACACGTCGCTCCGTTTGCACTGTGCCCCACGAGACCGACTGTCCATGTCATCCAGTATATCGCGAAATAAAAACACGTATAGTGCCCACGCCAAGGCTCGTGGTCTCACACGCCGAGCCGCGGCAGATTAGGTGGCCGCAGCCTCCAGCCCCGAGAGCGCGGCGTCGGATCTGTCGGATCGGGACACTACGACCGAAACGCAGCAACAACAAGACTCACAATGGGTGTGGGGCGATGGCCTGACCGCGTTCGGAGACCTCATTAAATCTACAGACTCGAATGGCGCACATTCCCGCCACCGCAAGAAAAATTAAACAGGAACGAGGAAACCTTAAGCTTACTGCAAACACACGCTTAACCTAGTCCGGCCGTCTTACACCACTGTTACCCAGGATTATACCCGACTGCTGCATGTAAAGAGTGCGAACTCAGGGCAATGCTGCTACACATGTTCTGGGAATGTGCCGGCAACAACTGTACTGAAACAGCCGCCGTTCGAGACGCCTCCACAACTGCGACCGTTAACAACGTACAGGAAGCCTCGAGTTCGTCGTTCCCCATGACGCCCCCGGGCTGCGGGGCCGCCGAGAACATTCCCCGTTGGCGTCGCCGACGCTGGGAGGCGGCTCTCAAAATTTCAGAGCTGGAATATCAGCTCTGAGCTGTCCGGCAAGCCGAAGATGCCGCCCGAGTCCAAGGACTTCGAGCCGCTACGTGAGGCGACCACAACCAAAAGTGCCGAACCATTCTTTTAATAAAGTTTATTTTCTTCTTCTTTATAGAGCTACGCTCAAGTTTCGCATTCATCATCAGCCTGTTTTATGTCCATTGCAGGACGAAGGCCTCTACCTGTGATCTCCAATTACCCCTGTCCTCTGCCGACCGATTCCAACTTGCACCTGCAAATTTCCTAATTTCATCGCCCCACCTAGTTTTCTGCCGTCCTCGACAGCACTTCCCTTCACTTGGCACCCATTCTGTAACTGTAAAGGTCCACCGGTTAACCACCCTATGGATTACATATCCTGCGCAGCTCCATTCTTATCTCCTAATGTCAATTAAAGTATAAGGTATCACCGTTTGCTCTCCGATCCACAGTGCTCTCTTGATGTCTCTTAACGTTACGCCTCATCCACCATGCGTGTTTAGTGGCTAAGGTGTTCGGCTGCTAAGCACGAGGACGCGGAATTGAATGCCTGCCATGGCGGTCGCGTTTCGATGGAGGCGAAAACACCCGTGTACTTAGCAATGAACCCCAGGAGGTCCAAATTTCTTATGTCCTCCACTACGGCGCCCCTCATAATCAGATCGTAGTTTCGGTGCGTAAAACCCCATAGTTTATATTTTTGTTAACATTATGCCTCATAATTTTCGTTCCATTACTCTTTGCGCGGTCCTGATCTCGTTCTCGAGCTTCTGCCAACCTCCAAGTTTCTATCCCATATGTTAGCACCGGTAGAATGCTGTGATTGTGCACTTTCTCAATGACAGTGGTAAGCTCCTAGTCGGGATATAGTAGTGTCTGCGTTATGCACGCAAACCCATTTCTATGCTTCTGTGAATTTCTTTCTCATGATCAGGATCCTCTGTGAGTAATTGACCTAGATAAACGTTCTCCTTCTCAGACTCTAGAGGCTGGCTGGTGATCCAGAACTCTCGTTCACTTGCAAGGCTATTTAACATTATATTTGTTTTCTGCCTAATAATTTTCAACCCCACTATTAACCTTTCTCTGTTAAGATCCTCAATCATTTCTTGTAATTCATCCCCAGTGTTGCTGAACAGGGCAATCTCATCTGCAAACCGAAGGTTGCTGAGATATTCACCGTTGATTCTCACTCCTTCCTAGTTCAAGAGCTTCACTCAATACTTCTTCTATGGATTCAGTGAATAGGATTGGAGAGATTGTATCACCTTACCTGACTCCTTTCTTGATAGGTAGCATTCTTCTTTTCTTGTGGAGAACCAATGTAAATTTCGATCCTTTGTAGATATTTCCCAAGAACATTCACATATGCCTCCTGTACTCCTTGATTACCTAATTCTTCTATGACTGCTGGTATCTCAACTAAATCAAATGGTTTTTCATAAGCTATCTTTTTTTTACGTGCCAAAACCACTTTCTGATTATGAGGCGTAGTAGAGGACTCAGGAAATTTCGACCACCTGGGGTTCTTTAACGTGCACCTAAATCTAAGTACAGGGGTGTTTTCGCATTGCGCCCCAATCGAAATGCGGCCGCTGAGGCCGGGATTCGACCCCGCGACCCCGTGCTCAGCAGCCTAACATCATAGCCACTCTTCATAATCTATCAACGCCATATAGAGGGGTTGATTGCACTCTGCAGATTTCTCGATTACCTGATTGAAGACATCGATGTGAACCATTGCAGAAAATCTTTTCCTGAAGCCTGCCTGTTCTCTTGGTTGGTTGAAGTAAAATATTGTCCTTATTCTATTGGAAATTACCTTGGTGCAAATTTTAGAAGCTAGTCGGTCTATAATTTTTCAAGTCATTAAGTACACGGGTGTTTTCGCATTTCGCCTCCATCGAAAAGCGGCCACCGTGGCCAGGATTCGATCCCGCAACCTCGAGTTTAGCAGCCCAACACCATAGTCACTAAGCAGCCACGGCGGGTAACTCTATGTCATCTTAATGTCCCTGTTCTAAATATTCATGTTTCTTTGCAAGCACCAGCCTCAAATTAGTCTGTTTTTACCCTTGTGTGTAGGTTGGCCTGAATCTTGACTAATTTTATTCTTTCTGTCTTCATGTTGAGAGAAATCCTAGACTTCACTAACCTATGATCACTACACTTTACTCAACCTAACACTTCTACATTTGACACTATGCTGACATAGCCAGAAAGTATTAGAGCTAATTCATTGCTGTTTCACCATTAGGGCTTTTCCGGGTCCACTTTTTGTTCCAACGTTTTCTGAAGGTGTTCAATATTCGCAGCTTATTCTTTTCAGTCAATTCTACGAACATCTCGCCTGTAGTATTCCTAGAATCGATGCCGTAGTTGCCAATTGCTTGTTCAATAGCCTGCTTTTCTGCCACCTTTGCTTTGAAGTCGCCCACGACTACAGTATGGTGAGTTTTCCCTTTTATCATCGCTAATTCAACATCTTCATAAAACTGTTCTATTTTTTTTTTTATTATCGTGATTGGAGGTTGGAGCCTCGGCTTGTGCTATTTTTATTCGATACCTCCTATTCAGTTTTTTTTACGACTGCTGCTACCCTCTCATTAATTCTGTAGAATTTTTCAATGTCGCCCGCTATGTCCTTATGCATTGGAGGTCCTACTCTTTATTGACTCTTATCTGGTGGGTCACCTGTAGCAGAGGACGTGGTCGTTAGCACTGTATAAGCCTCACCAGTTCTTATAACCGCAGTAAAGCCAATGATATCATACGTAGGGCCTGATAATTTTTCATAGAGTCCTACTAGGCTACTTTCACTCGCGAGGGTTGGTGTGTTGAATGTTGCCAGGCTCAGTTTCCAGCGGCGGCCTGTACGGACCAGGGATTCTTATCACCCTCTTCCGCGTCGCAGATCTGACCACCGCCTTGGCCAGATGCTACGCAGCCGCTGGAGACTGAGGGCCATGGTTTAATGTTAGGGGTCATTAGTGACGTAGTGGCTGAATACTACACCACGGAGGTCGATTCTTGGCCTTGCGAGGGAATGTTTTTTATGAAGCTTAGTGGACCTTCCTAATTTGGTTGCACCTAGACTAGCACCCACAGGCTCTCGGCATATTTTTGGCCTATGTCAGGTGCCATTTCAAGCCTGAAAGTATAGTGTACTGGAAGAGGATTCAAGCTTGCGGCCTTCAGATTTGAAGCCTGGTGTGCTACTTTTGCTCCACGCCACCGCCTCTATGACACAGCTACAAATTGAACACTTCCAATGTATTATTGAACCATGCTGCTGGACGTAATGACGCTCCCACCCCACCAACCCGCGCGCTGACGATCTGTATGAATGACACTTAATTCGGGCAAGTGGGTACTGAGCGACATGCGCATTAGGTGGCCATAGCACTGCACCGAAAGACGGTTAAAACAGGGAACCAGCAAAAGCAAAGCGTCCCTCTGTTAAGGAAACGCTAATTTACAGTGGCGTCTGTCTCAATAAAAAAACGGATTTGAACTTCTGGCTATAGGAACCGAGCATCTTAGATAGCTCAGTCAGGTGCAGGCGGTAACGGTGCTCTAAGGCGCAGAAGACCGGCCCATAGGAACCTACATGTCTAACAACTCCATTAATTATCTACGATGGACGGTTTGTGCGACGTACCGTGCAAGAAATGATTACCAGAACAAGTCAAGCGCCACATCGTGATTCGAGCCAGCGGGCGCTACGTAGGTGAACTGGAAGGGCTAAGCTGTATCTAATTTATGCTGGAAAGCAGTGCAAAGCTAGCGGGGAGCGACTTAACGCGGTAGGTAGCACTATTTTGTTTATACATTCAATTGTCTCTTGCCGCATCGAGAGGCACGAGAGAATACAAAAAATAAAGAGGGAGAAAAGAGAAGGGAACAAAAGATTTACAAATGGTTCTAAGATCGTGGTTATGAACTGCGGTGACTTTGGCATTAGGGAGTATTGTAATCGTCGGCAAATTTTTCTTATTTTCTTCCCCCTAGTACCGCCCGATTGCTGGCCTAGTCCCCGTAGCGGGGCGATCAGCACAAGCCACAACACCAACCAACCAGCAACTCTCTTTCCGCGTGGGCTGCTACACAAGCAATCATGACCTCGGATGTGATTGGGATGACACAAGACAGGTTGCAGAAGTCGACTTAACAGCTATCACTGCGAAGCGATGCGTTTTTAGACGCGTTTTCACAGCCGTGCAATACACAACTCAATGAAAACAGCAAGTACGAAGCGAAAAGTTACTTGAAGACGAAGAAGGTGAAGCTTTGATTGGTGTTTACGCTAGTACTACCATTTGGTTTCATTGCTTCGGCTTCATCTGTCATCTAAAATTCCCTACCGCAAGCTCTTTACCCATGAGAAGGTCAGTCAAGTCAGGAACAAATGCCATGGTCCGTGCCAGCAAACACTTAGGTGTTACACGGCTTAGCTTTTAGCCGGTATTATTATTTCACTGCTAGACAGCGGTAGCAAAGGGTTGTGTGGGTGTTGACCAAGGTTCTCGGACACACGAAATGTAGTTTAGGGACGCTTCTCAAGCAAAGCGACGTCTCTAAATGTCTCGTTCAACACATCAACGCTGTGGTAACTGATGTTTGAGCATTCCTGAGCACAAGAACCATAACAAATACTTTGTCAAAGTGTTTGAACTACATCTTTACGCTTTTGTGATGTCGCGGCGTTACCACCCTCTGGAGTTCTCACAATTCTCCCAGAACCGCTCAATCTTGTATGCTTAGAAACTTTGCACTGTTACTTGCTTGTCAACCTTTTTTGTTATACTCAAGTTTAGTATATGTTGGGCGCACTGATTGTTTGTTTTATTTGCAAGAAAAACTATTAGTTTCTGGGAACGATTTCACAAAGCTTTCCATCCGTGAGTTCTATTTGTCATGGGTCAGCCGCCTTCTCAAATATGTCCAGTCTCAACATTGGCTAGGACGTGTGGTCACGAAGAATTCCAGTGAAATAACTTGTTGTCCATTCGGACTCTCTTTACTTTGATGTGCGAGTTAATTGTGCTCAAACAGATTTTTATTAATCTGAAAAGGCACTTCTCGCGATTTCAGCTGAGTGCTCAGCCTATAAAAGTTTACTATGGCAGAGTCTGTACAGTGCCTGCTACGAACCACAAGCAATTGTTTTCTTGCGTGTGTATTGAACATTACCTTAGTGCTCTATGTGTTAATCTTCAACAGCACCCTTGACTTTTCGGGTCAGTGCCATGACTAATTTATTGTAAGCCGTTGCAGAGCACGACGATATTGTCTGCAAACCGTAGCTTACTGTGATATTCCGGGTTGATCATCAGAGATAATCTTACATATTCGATTTAACCTTTGCAACCCTTCTTCCAAGCATGCAGTGTATTAAACACTGTCTGGTGTTGTAATCCTAATCAGTATGTTTTTCTCGTTTGCTAGCTAGGAAGTATGACAATGGTTGACGTATCTGTTAGATACGTCCGGAAAAAGTCCTTCGTCATTACTCTAATAAACGCAATGCGTCATGGCTACATAATGAGCCGCGCACTTCCTCATGATACATAGTGCATATGCTATACAGATGGGCCGGCTATCATACAACGCGCACACTTCTAAATTGCCTGACCGATGATGCTAATGTGACTTGTTCACTAAACAAGCCGGCATTTCGTGGGCTGCCTTGTGTTATTTCTTTTTTTTTGTTCTTCTGAAAGTCCGGCGTTTCCCTAATATGTTTTGATATAACACTGGTAATGTTGTGTAGAATACGGAAACCACGTTAATGTGCCTACGTTACTGTAAGTTACAAATTGGAAGTTTCATGCCAAGGTTGAGGACTGGGCGTGTTGGTATAGCATATTAGAGGCTTGAGTGCGCAAAATTTGGACGACACACACAGAAGAGAAACACACACCGCAGAGTGATCTGTGGTGTGTGTTTCTCTTCTGGGTCTGTCGTCCAAATGTTGCGCACTCAAGCCTCTAGTATGGAAGTTTCAGCCACTTCGATTGCTTCATATGCTCTATGTTTTGGTGGTTAGTGACCATGCATGATTGGGAGTTTGGAGCCGTATACGTGCGATGCCTAAAAATAAAACTGGAACCCTACGTAGGTTAGTTATTGTAGCTTTTCAAAGATACATGGATTGGTACCTTTACTATGACTAATACTAAACAGATCATTAGAAGCCAACAAAACTGACACCAACGACAACGTAGTGGAAATTGCCTGTGCTTAATAAATGAAATATGGAAACGATAAATTATTGGAAATGAAAGTTGATGAAAAAACAACTTGCCGCAGGTGGGGAACGATCCCCCAACTTTGGCATTTTGCGTGCGATGCTCTACCAATTGAGCTACCGCGGCGCCATATACCTTCGCCGCGAAATGCGAAGGTTGTGGGATCGTTCTCCACAAGCGGCAAGTTGTTTTTTCATCAACTTTCATTTCCATTAATTTATCATTTCTTTATTTCATTTAATAAGCACAAGCAATTTCCCTCATGTTGTCGTTGGTGCCAGTGTGCGTTGGCTTCTGATGATATGATTAATAAAAATCGGGTCGCTCGGTTAACCCCCTTTCTTCTCGTTTAATACTAAACATATACACCAAGGAAGCCGTGAAATGTCGCGGCTTGAAGCCTTATATTATTTTTCAATAGTGTAAGCATAACTACAATTCTTTACAGCAGTTTTACCATGTTTGCTTCCCCCACGCGACGGTTACGGTTATATGAGTCTTCTCAATCGTTTGTGATGGTTCTTTTCTAAAAAGAAATGTCCTCTTGTACAGTTATTCACTGACTTTAGCGCCAAGTGCTCTTGTTTTCATGAGGTCCAGCACTCTTCCCGTGGCAACAACAGCGTTGCCGTCATTGCAAATGCTAGAACCAGACCCGAGCGCCACCCATATATACTGTGCTATGGTGTCATTGTTCAAAGGAATGAGAAGGTGGGTACACACGTCAGCGCTTGGCATACGTGCTGTCTCTGAATAATCAGGCCTGGCTGAGTATAGGTGTGTATCGGTCGACATCAATACGTGTTGTGTCACTACATAATGGCTGATGCGCGCAGGCGTTCAGTCGCATATGTAATAAAAGGAAATTAGGTGGAGCCGCAGTTCCTGACGAGTAGAAAAAATGTGCCATATGGTCATTGAGCGGCCCAAACTGTTGATCTTGATCATTATATATTTTTTGTGTAAGCATTTCGTCAGAAGTACTGGCATTCCTGTTCTTTATGGGTAGTTTGTCGTCCTGAAAGGGTTTCCGCACGAGGGAGAAATTCATTCATGCGGTGAAAGCCAGCCCAAATGAACGCCTTTGTTTTGCGCCGCGGAGCTCTCCTGCGTAGGACGCCTGCCAAACAACATAAAACTGGTTGCGACGGTGAAATAGTTTGTATTTTTTTTTTTTTTCTTTCGACGACGGCTCAGGTGCCGCGGTTCCCTGCGCGGCGCCTCGACATCTCCCTGTTGATAAATGTCTGTATTTTATTATCTATAAGCTCTCTGTTCGGAACCGTTCGTGGTTTTCTTTTCTCGCATAGCTGATTGAAACTTTTTAGCACGAGTAACTGCAGCTTCCAGACATATACGGCTTTGCTCTTGCTCCGCTGGGTGGACTATTACAGTCACTTTCTCATTTTTTTTTATCTCCCAGAAGTTGTACGCACTAAAGACCTCTTACAACATTTTAGTTCCCTGCCTACGACATGCGTGCTTTGCAGAAAAGGCGAATACAGCTCCCTGATCTCATTTAACAGAAGCGACAGGTAGTAAGCGTTCATAGGCTCATCATTATGCTTTCAATTTTCTTTATTACATTGAAGCTGTAAATACCTAGGCGGAGCGCTCGCGGTCCAACCACAGAAACCCCTTAAGCAATGGCTCATACGCGCGTAAACGTGGCCTCCCCATTACGACGACAGACGGGAAGTGAAATGCTACGCTCGAATGATGAGCGGCAACGGAGACATCTGTGGAAGAAGACAACCACGAACGCGCAAGAAGTGGTACTAGCGTGTTTGCACGGTTGGCGCCGAAAACATGGAGGAAGAAAAATACTTGAAGGGAGCGTTACGTGGAAATTCTGAAGCTTAGTCAAAAAAATTTAGAGGAATGGGATGATGCGAAATATGCCCTCACGTCATAGGCAAGTGGTAGCTTCAGTCGGCTCGCTTTGGCTGCGCCTACTACGGGGGTTTTGGAATATGCGCACATAGTCGGAGTGGCAAACGCACGCCGAGGTTGAGTGAAGGAATTCAAGTGAGTGAAGCAGTAAGGTCTGTGTTATGTCAGTCCGGTAAAGCACCGAACCAACACGCGGCTCACCGCTTAAGCAAGCAGCAGACTGGCGCCCATGTAGTACCGAACGATGGCGTCGGCATTATAATCAACAACCCGCGACGACCACCTCAAGGACGACTGGTCGCGTTTCGGGGCGGTTTCAGGGAAACGTGGGATCCTTTCGCCCCGCAAACGTGTGAAGGCAACCAAGCCGCCCTTCGAACGGCGATTCGTCGCGTTTGGGGCCATCTTCTGGGGAAAACTATCTGGGGAAAACTAGCACGTGCAGGCGCTCAAACGAATGTCCAAGGTCCGCAGCGACTGCTTTTCTGTTTTCCGTTTTCCAACGATGGAGTGGCGAGCCGGGGACCCCGACCATACTTGAGGCCGGGCCGGCCCACGGTTATGGCAGACGGTACCCGTCGACGCCGTCGTTCTGCTCAATGTCTTCTGCCTCTCAATAGACCGGCCAGAACTGAACAGGCGCGTCTCAACAGCGTAAGCACGTCGCACCACACAATCTTATAAAATAGTGCACGTGAATCTCAAGGAAAGGCGGCGACTTCAGTGTTTAGAGTGCAGGGTAACGCTATTTATGTCTTGCACAACGAAAGTTGCACAGGAGAACCTTTTACTAAGCATACACGGGACAAATAACTATCCCGTGAAAGCTCTTGCCTCTTACTATATAGGTGATAGAAAGCGGAAAAAAATCATCAAGAAAATACGCACCGGAGTTCAGGTACACAACAGCTGATTTGACAAAACAAAGACAACGCTCGGGCCGGCATACATTGGACGGGTTTCGAGGTGAGAGCGACGGGTTTCGAGGTGGTAAGCGCAAGTGGTGCTTTCAAAATTATGTCGTCATGGGTCTGGCTCTCCAGTCTTTCTCCACGTTTCAAGGCAACGCACTTGAAGCGAAGAACGACGCCCGCGGTAGCAGAAACCCACGCGTTGTACTTTCTACGTGCCTACGTGCCTTTGATGGCAGGCGCCACCAAGCCACTAATCGTTCCCACGTACCAAACAAACACGAATGTTCCGACAATAATGTGGACCTATTCCTACCCAAAAGGAACCGCGCCCAATGCCACGGCGAGCGGGACGGGCAACTTCAGAAGAGGCTAGCTTGCCGAGGCTAGCAGCATCCCATAATGCTCCCTCCTAGTTTATTTCGTTCCTCCGTGGCCGAGAATTTTCACAGCGAAGCTTTATCTCCCTAGGCCGAACGCTCGCGGTCGAACCACAGTAACACTCTGGTGGAAGGTGTGGCGCGCCATTGGTTACGCCGATGGTGACGTCGTTTCTCTCTCGCAGCAGAGGGCGCGCGCAGCAATCCCTCCCAGTTCGCAATGAAACGGTCACGCATCGTGCGTTCTCCCGAGGAGCAGCTGGCGTATACGAGCAACAGCACCGAGAGCACGAGCGGGAGAGATATCAGAGAGTTTTAGCCCAGCGGGTTTACGGCCAGCTGAGCGGAGCGGGCGAGCGGAGACGCGACTGCGCATGCGCACAACGCTGAGGCGGCCAGCGGTTTTACGGAGCAGCGTTTACGCCCGCTGGAAAGCACACCCCAGCGGAGGGTATTGGCGGCGAGGAGTTACGGAGTCGCCATCTATCAGAAGCGCCTCGCTGGCGTAGTATGAGGGATCACGCGGCGCGTTCCTCATAGGTTTTGCTGTCAGCGCTCACTGAAAACACCACGCACGAGCTCTCCTGGACATTTCTGTAAGTACTTTCGAAACGAGAGAAGTTTTTTACTGCCTAAATAATAATCTTGGGCAAGATGAAAGCGCAGAATCGTTTACAGACGCTATCTCTACCGAATACGTACAGTGAACGCCACTGCACGTGGTCGCCGCGATGGAGTCTCCCGAACCGGCTTCTTACGTGAAAGGTAGGTAAACGCTGAGAGCAAACTATGTGAAATACGTTCTTATAGTGTTTGTATAACTAAATGGAGCGTAATAGAATGAAGCCTCAATGCAGCGATCGCACAGATTCGCAGCGACCGACTGCGCGTCTGCATGCTTGTCCGCGCACTCTTTCGCTTTCGCCGCGTGCGCGTTTTCGCACCGGGCCATGAGCTTTAGGCCGCAGAACATTTGACAGTATACAAGCAACCATTGTTGCGTGGGTGCTATCAGAGCTGTTCAAAAATAATTTCATTGTAGAGACTTCGACGCCTACGGGGACTGTGATGTGCCGTCGCGACGATTCAATCTTTTTTTTTTTCTTCTGAATTCTTGGACGCTTCAATATTATTTCTCGAGTTGCGTCGCCCTGCATGTTTATCGGTGTTCTCAGCGTGCGATTTCCCGCTGCTTCTTTTTGTTGTTGTAATGCGTGCATTAATTCATAACACAAACATGACCATATGCCATGCTTTTTTTAATGTGCTTCTTATCGCTCCCTTTCCACTCCAGTGAACTTGCCAGTATCTATAGCTTCGACAAGTTCATAGACCAAACTGTCATGACATTAGTCGGGCAGTGACTCGGGTGAGCGTCTCAGTGCGCGTTTTCCGAACATCGCAGACCCGGCGCCGTAGCAGAAATCTTCCTCGCGTTTGTGCTTGCTGCATACCCGAGTTGTAGCCGACGACTGTTTGCCGGTTTTATGTTTCGCGAGCCAAGCTTCACGCAGCTTCTTGTCCAGCGGCTACGTGTGAGTAAGACTGACACCGGGCTCCGTTGCGTACGTCCGCCACTGCGGCACCGAGCAGTAGCCTACCATGTTGCGCGCCTTCAAAGGCAGCCACTACCTATTGTAGTGCTTTCAAGCGCTGTAAAGGAGGCACTCGAAGCGGGAAAATCTCGACGCTAAATGAGGACCGCAGCGCACGAGGGAATTTAAACTTTCGTTTTCAGCTCACTTCGGCGCTCCCGAAGTAGCCGACGCGGCCGCTATGTCCACGTGATCCCTCATAGCACGTCACGCCGACGGTGGCGCCAGCTTTTCCAGTGGTGGAGCTCGAGGCCAATACGCAGCGCGCGAGCGTGCGTAAGCGCGCGCGGGCGTGTATGGGAAATGCAAGATGGCAGCCGCGAACATGAACGCCCGCAGTTCTGCATCGACGACGGCGACTGCGGCGCTGACCCATACATTAGTACTCAGTACATTATTAACAAATAATGTACTGAGAACATGTAATATACCTTTATTCGACATCTCTCGCATTATAAAAAGCAAGCGTAATTTAAATTCATTTCTCAGTAACTCCTATTCGGACCACTAGGTGGGGCAGCAGAGCGCCCCGCTCTTTACCCCGCTCGAGCGGGTGAGTGATCCGCCGGGCTAAAATTCTTTTTTCGCGAGCGGCTACGCTGGCGCAACGGTGGAGATCGCGAGCGGAGCGAAACGTAAACTCGCTGAGCTAAAAGTCTCTATCATCGTCGGCGTCGCGCCAACGTCTCGTCAGAGGATCAGGCCTGCGATGCGGAGCGCAAGCGGGAATTTCGGGCCTATCCGGCGGCTCGAGCGGCCGAGCTAGTTCGCAAAGCGGCCTTAAAGCGGCAACGCTACACCACCGACGCCACGGCCGAGCGAGATCACCAGCGGGGACATCGGGCCGAGGATCCGGCGATTCGGGCCCGCGAAGCAGAGCAGCGACAACGTCGAAGTCAACATAAACATTGGGGCAGCATATTTCAGCTTCGCTGGTTTACCATCTGAACGGCGTGAATTGGCGCTGTTTTCTTTTTTTTCTCTTTTTTCGCTGGCACTAATTTCATCAGTAGGCCAAATAAGTAAACTTCAAACTCCTAGGCAAAGCAAGCGACAGGCTTTCTCTTTGTTTGGACTAGGTGATCGGTGTCCACTGAAAGAGATGTCAACTTAAAGGACTCGACTGCGATTGCCACTTCAAGTGCTTCGTTAGAGTATGCGAACTCATGGTGCCAATCTGATCGCGCCCTGAGTAATTCACCTATTCCGAACAGTTAAGATAGTTCTTCAATGACTCATTTTACGGCACCGGTTCTCACCGCAACCGTACCATTCATGACAGCAAAATACCGTACGCGCAGCTTTAAACAAGGAGTGCAGACAGGAATAGCGACGCTCATTTTCATGCGACAAACTTGCACCCTAAAGGGTGCATGGTGTCTTATTGTGTGCGTGTTCTCTTTCCTTTTTTGTTTAACGTTTTCCTCTCTGGCATCTTTCTAACCCCTATCCCCCATCCCTAGTGTAGGCTAGCAAACCGGAGACTCATATCTGGTTAACCTCCCTGCATTTCCCTTTCATTCTCTCTCTCTCACCCCCATTTCTAGTGAAATAAATTTCGATTCGCCCATCACGCAATCAGGTACGATAAAGTTCATAAATAGCGTTTCATTCTTCATTTAAGAAAAAAGCCATCACAGACAATAAGACAACGCAGCAGCTTATATTCGATTCGTGTATAATCAGAGGCGCAGCGTAAAGCAACCTGCCCGAAACTTCCGACAACCAGGTCGCCGTTACGGTGGCGTGTCTGCCACAAAAATGATGGCATATCTCACCTCCCTGCCACTGGTGTGACCACAGCGGGACAGCGCCAAAGATTGGCCCCATTCTAGGTCAAATGTGATCCCTGAAATTCCGAATTGAGCGATTGCTCGAGTTTTGAACTTATTTACTGCGACAATACAGCGCATTTTCTTTCTAGAGAAATGATGATCATTATTCCTTCGACAATGGCCCAACCCCATCGCTTACATTTGTTAGCTTGAGAAAAGCGGTCAACCGCGTAAGATAAGAAGTTCACGTGCCAATGCCCCTCTATTAAAAGCATCGCCCAGGTGCTACAGAAACGAAAGTAAAAATAAAACAACGCATAATAAAGAAAGAACAACAAAGTAATTGCGACACGAAGTTTGCAAGTTCGTCAGAGGCCGTAGAAAGGCTTAAGACGCACCAGGTGGACTTCAGGTCGTGTGCGGCGCCGCTCTGATTTGCGAAATACCTTCTGGCATGACCTCATAGTCCAGTGCGCAGATACATACGTCAGATGACCTTATAAGCTTCGGAATAACGTCGTAACAGTTTCTCGTTGAGTCCTCGTCGGCGTATTAGGATTCAAGAACCAAACACAGTCACCTGGATGGTATTCCAGGTCGCGTCGCCGAAGATTGTAGTGCGGGCTGTCGGTCCTCTGGCAGTTTTTGATGCGCAGGCGCGGCAGCTGTCGGGCTTCTTCGGTGCGCTGCAGATTGGCGGTGACGTCTAGATTCTCTTCGTTAATGACGTGCGGCAGCATGGCGGGGAGAGTTGTCCTCGGGTTCCTGCTGTAAACCAACAAAAACTTGAACGGCGTGAGCTGCGTTGTTTCTTTAACTGACATGGTACAAGCAAAGGTTACGTAAGGCAGGACGGTATTCTACGTCTTCTGCTCGACGTCGACGTACACATATCCAGCTTTAGTGGACACGTACCAACTAGCGCCCCAAGCGGCCCCGGCACGAAGCTAGCGCGTTTTCAATGGAACGAGCGGGTTTTTCGCGAATAACAAAAGCTGCAGGTCGATTATCGAAAAACGCAGGCGACAGACGTGCTCTGGAAGACAATCCACACGATCCAAATGCAGTGATCACGCTATGGCACGTAAGAATTTTGTTCCCACAGCGGTTAAAGGTTTAGCAATGGAAGCCTATGGAAACGACGAAAATTTGTACTCGATTTTCGAGGCACGAACGGTGCCTGTAATTAACCTACGACGTCTATCGTAATACGCAGTGCAGCGTATGTAGTCCGGAGACATAGCTTTCGATTGATGCCTATCTCGACTCTCCACACATGGCGCAACACTGTTCCCAAAAGCGTTTTTTGTAACACTGTTGCGAAAATTCACGTGGTATCTATAAAAACATAAGCGTACTCCTGGGCGAAGCCTCGGAAGCCGTGGCCCAGTGGTAGAATCACGCGCACCTTTCGTATCCCGTCGCGGTTGCCGTGGTTCGATTCCCGCTTCGCACTTTTTTTTAAGCCGCATAGGGCCTAGTTTTGTAGTCTCTCACTAGATGGCAGAATCGCAAAACCCAAGATTTGCTTTCGGTTTTGGTTTTTCCGCAGCGCATTTTTTTAAAGCCGCATAGGACTTAGTTTTATAATCTCCTATCAAATGGCAGAAACAAAAAATTCAAGATTTGCTTTCGGTTCTGGTTTTCCAGTGGTGCTGTTGAAATATTATGCTTTCTATTTTTCCTTCATAAAACGTAGCAGTATCGTGTTCATTACGTCACCGGTTTTATGAAGATTTTATTCATTGGTCATCTTAACTAGAAGCTTGCGCATGGCTTTGTGTTACGAAAAAAAAAAAAAAACTTTCGTGCTTTGTAGCGTAGAACGTGGGAAAGCAAAATGGCTATTCTTATTGCGTTCTTCTGGAAGGTCCGTTTTCTTCGACTTTCGGCTGCCCTTAATGGCACACACTCCGAGCGAATCACGTCCACCTGTGCCCCAATGCCACCCGGTGGCCAGTGCCAATCCTATGCAACATTCGTGTGGAACAAAGGGTCTGCTAGGCTGAGTCGCTGCCCGAACGTTCATTATTTCTAAAGATTCATCGAAATAAGAAATGCACCAACTAGGAGAAGATGTGCAGCGTCTGGATTAATAGCTACTGTTAATGTGTTCCCTACAGCCAAGTGGTATCAATCCGCAGTTGTGGCCGTAAAAAACCATTTGAATAAATGTCCCGTGCTGTGTCTGCCCCGGTCTCTCTACAGAGAAGCTAGCTTGGCTAGCCGTCAGCATTTAGGATCAACATATGGTGTCCTTCGTTCGGTGCATTTGCTTTCAATGCGCAGCATTCTTTGGCGAGTACCCCAGCAATTTGGTAGCAAAATTGTGCAAAATCGTGTCTGTAACGCCAAAAGCTTGACGCATTTCCCATATAAATATATATATATAAAAAAAAGGGTTGGGGTGGCCAACTTGAAATTGGAAGTGGCATCAGCATAAATTTGGGCGTGATACAGAGATGGGGCAAGCTGAATTTGGTAGTGATATGAGAGTGGCCCTACCTAAATTTGGGGTGAAATGTTAGTGAGCCAAGCTGAATTTGGGGCTGATATGGGGGGTGGCCCCACCTAAATTTGAGGTGATATAGGGGTGGGTGAGCCTAAGTTTCGGGGAATATTGGGGGTGGGCCAGCCTGGATTTGGGGATGATATGGGAGTGGGAGAACCTAAATTTGGGCGTGATATGGGGCTGGACCAAGCTGAATCGGGGGGGGGGGGGGGGGGTAGGGTGCTAACCTGAATTTGGGAGTGATTTGCGGTGGGCCATACTAAATTTGAGGTGATAGAGGGGTGGGCCAGGCTAAGTTTGGGGCTGATATGGGGTTGGGCCAACCTGGATTTGGGGATGATATGGGGGTGGGCCAACCTAAATTTGCAGGTAACATGGGGACAGGCTAACCTAACCATGGGGGTGATGTTTGGCTGGGCCAAGCTGAATAGAGGGGGGGGGGGGGTGATGGGTGGACTAACCTATATTGGGGGATGATTTGCAGTGGGCCATCCTAAATTTGAGGTGATCGAGGGGTGGGCCAGCGTTAGTTTGGGGCTGATATGGGGGTGGGTCAACCTCGATTTGCAGGTGGTATTGGAGTGGGCCAATATAAATTTGGTGGTGTTGTGAAGGCGGGCCAATCTGTATTTGAGGGCGATATGGGGGTGGGCCAACCTAAATTTTGGGGTGCGTCGACTGGAAATTTGGGGGACGATTTATGGAAATTCGTGGGTGGACCAACTTGAAAATTAGGGGTGGCCCAATTGAAATTGGAGATTGGGCCAACTCCAAGTTTAAGGCTGGGAGAAAAGAAAATCGGGCGTGGCCAACTTTAAATTTGGGGGTGGGCCAATTTAAATTTGAGGGTGTGCCAACTTGAAATTTAGGGGTGGGCCTATTTAATGTTTGGGGGTGGGCCAATTGAAATTTGGGGGCCCGTTTACGAATAGTTAGACAACACCAGTAGTGTTTCTGCATCTTTTTCATTATCGCAAAAGTACGTACATTAATAATTGTTACTTAATACTCCTCAAGGTGAGCTACCACTCGAGCCTTCCCAGCCCACTGGGCTAATAATGTCACAGAAGTACTCTCACCGTGACAACTGCGACGTTCAATGAGGTGATCACAAGAACAAATCGCAGACCGAGCTGACCGTTTTCACACCAATGTCATCGCTAACACTACTCGCTCGTGCTAGAGGCAACACAAGCTTACATCGATCATAATTCAACTTTCACTCGCACGCTAGTCGACACGCTCTCAGTGCACAATTTCGCCCATCATTGGATAGAACCTTGCTGGATGTTTTACTGTCATGTTGCGTCGTTTTTCACAAAGGCCGTCTCCCGAAAAGAGAATACATTTTTGAGATTGACGAGGCGAGCTAGTATATAACTCATACGAAGCAAATGTATAAACGGCTATAGTGATTTTTCAAAAATTAATATAAGTAAATAAGATTTCAGATGGTATTATTTCGACCAGGCATGACAACGAGTTTTTCCCACCTGTCACAGTGATTGGACCGAAAACCTAATCATATTGCTCAAACGTGTTGCCCCAATACTACATGTGCTAAATGTACAAAAGTGCGGTGCGTGGTCACAGCTTCAAAGCCAGTCTATGTTGTGTAGGGTTGTTGATATTGTAGTAATGTGGAGTTTTCTTCTTTATAAGAGCAGAAAAAGAAAAATATAACAGATGGTAGCTAAGCGTAAAGTACATTGGAAGATCTGAAACCAACAATTATTTTAATTTGTGGGTTGGTCCTCTCCACCGGTAGATCGCTGTCCGATCTCTTCAAAGAATTTTGTTTGTGTGCAACTGCAGCAAAAACGAAGATACTGCCATTTCATTGCCAGGACCTTTATGCCCTCCACACACACAAGGAGGACACCAGATAATTGACAATATCAGTTTATAAACTGACATTGTTTTGCTAATTTCAGTGTAGCGTGGTGCCGGCGGACGGAGTATTTTCTTAGTATCAGTCCAGTGTTAGCAGTGAGAAGCAGTTCGGTCTACCATTCCCATGAGGGCATACTTGCCATTGTAGCGCTTTACTGTAGGACAAGTTAAGTGGTAAAAACTTGGTCTGCCTTGTCCTTTCCGCAGATCGTCCATCCATTCTGTTATGGTGACGATCAACGTTGTGTCCGTCAGGCCTCCTCCTCATTTTTAGCTTCACCATCACGAGAGTGGACAGAGAAAGAAAGCTTTCTTCACAATCAGCCCCAGCGGGATTCCACCACTCGCAACTCCTGCAATTCGCATTCAGTGGCTGGGCATGCTAACCACATCCTTAGTTTCACAATGACTAGAGTACGCAGAAAAAGTAGAGCTTTGGTCGCTATCACTACCAAGAACCTATGTCAATGCAGATATAAGTACGTGCAGGGGCTGGGTATGCTAACTTCTCCGCTACCACCTGCTTCCACCACCTTAGATTTTCCAGGCATACCTGCTTCTTGTTTTGATCGCAGACGCATGCAGGATAAACGCGGATAACTAAAAAATCTCAGTGCCCTTCCACTCTGTGAAGAAACATGACCTGCAAAGCTGTGTATGTGGGCCCCTTAATGGCGAATTGCACCTCCACCGTATGTCAGCCCCGCATTGCGCTGTCTTCGGGATCGGCCCACGTATGGGGAGTGCTTAACGCCTGCTTCATCTCCGCCGCGGGTCTCCTCGGCATGGCGTTACATTCGGGATCAGCCTACGTATGGGGAGCGCTGAACGCATGCTTCACCACCGCTGCGGGTCGGGCCGGTATTACGCTATCTTCGGGATTTGGCTCTACACGCGGACGCGATAGTGGGGAAAGTAGCCCTTAAGAGGAAGGTTTAGCTCTGGTGGTCCTATCCAAATAAATGTAAAAGTTGAATTCGTTTTTCTCGACAGCCACTGCATCTAATTTGACAAGGTTTGTTGCACTTCAAACAAAAACTTAAAATCTAGTGTCTGTTTGTTTCGAATTCTTGATTTATGTCACCATTTGTTTATTCAATATTGTCAAAAATCGCAAATTTTAAGAAAACGAAACCATCAAGTTTACAACTCTCTTTCGGCAATGAAAACTAATGTCACAATTATGTACATTGTATCTAACAGCACATCTAAAGCCGACAAAATTGATATATTACGCATGAATCTCAAAAAAATTGAATGATATGGAAATACAGCGTTTCCACAACCCTTGTTCACAACGTGACGACTTCACGTAAGATATAAATCGGCATATTGGATTTGTCCGCTTTGAATTGTCTAATGGATGCTGTTTACAGAACCGCGATATCAGTTCTTGATGCGGAGTTAATAATTTGTATACTTCGTGCTTGTGTACTTTTCGCACTTTCGAATTTTTGAATATCTTTTACAAAAATTCAAGCCCTAAATAGAAATTCCGCTTCCATTAGTCACTAGAATTTACCTTTCTGTCCCGAATCCAACAAATTTCATTAAAATCGGTCCAGGGGTTATCTAAGAAAAGCGTTTCGGCGTTTTACATCTATTTGAATAGGCCGAGCCAGAGTAGGTCCCGTGTTAAAGCTTCCTCTTAACGACTTCGCTGTAAAAAAAAGAATAAAAGAACAAAAAAAAATCGCTGCAGCCATCAATATCGCCGCCTCAGATTTCGTCATGATGGCACCGTCACCATCGGCACGGCTCCGTGAGCAGCTACCAAGCTGTTTACTTTCGTTATCTTCCATCCCTTGGCGGCCGCGCATTGTCTTGATGCCAGCGACGCGCTAAATCTGCACCATCATTCCGTCATGCATCGCTTCTGCGACCAAGCAAGCTTTCGGCGGCACACGTACACTGCCGCATTGACACCAAAACTTTAAAATGCTTGCCTTCGAGAAAGCAGCATGAATAAAAATGGAATGCGACAATGTGGCCACGGGGAACATGTTCACGGGGCCATACTATTGATGACAGCATCACAAAAGGCTAGATGTGGTCAGGTTGACTTTACAGGTTTGGAACGAATGGTTGACGGGCTAGTTGCTTCATTATCACATAAAGAACAGCGCTTAAAGTTAGCGCAGTTTGTGTGTGGTTCCTCCTTTGTGTCCCGTCGTGAAGTGCTGTTCTTTCTGTGACTTTACAGATGTTCTTTTTCTGCGTCAGTTACGTGC
This sequence comes from Dermacentor andersoni, assembly GCF_023375885.2. Lineage (NCBI taxonomy): Eukaryota > Metazoa > Arthropoda > Arachnida > Ixodida > Ixodidae > Dermacentor > Dermacentor andersoni. The sequence continues at coordinate 182,016,531 of NC_092816.1, forward strand.
TTCCAAGAGTGCTTACTTAGAAATTTTTTGTTCGCATGGCTCTTACAAAAGCATGTTTAGACGAAATTTTTTCGCTTGGCTACATAATCTCGAGGACGGGCTCCAAACTGCTCATTTTCTTTAGCCACGTAAGAACCATTACTGAAAATTTAATTAACGTAGCTTTGTTAATTACGCAAACAACTTCTCAACTTACACCGCCCGTCTAGAGATTACCAATCTGAATACTCGAATGATAAAATGATGTTAACATTATTTTTATCGTTTCAATAGTTTTGTTTCGTGCAGTTAAAAGCAGCCGGCATATTGATCGTGCTGTAGACTTCTCATGAAGTAAGTGTGAAAGCTTGGACAGGTTATTTTGGCACAAATCAACTTCATGAGCTTAAGCACATGGCCCAACCTTGCACGCCTGTCTTTACAACCGATTCTGATACATTATACAAGAAGCACCTCAGTGCTACGGCACATCCCACAAGGTGTGCGAGAACATTGTGCGCGCTCCCGATTAGGTTTCTGAGCGTTGGTGGCATCAGGCTCGGTTTCCTGGCATCATAAGGAATAAAAACAGCTTCCTGGAGGAAAGCATTGGGTACATTTTCAGTACTTTGCAACATATGGATAAGCACGGATATGTACGTCAGAACGAAAAGTACTGAAATATTAAGGTGAGGGTTTCGCTGGATGTAGTTTAGCTGTCTAATGATAAGATCTAAAGAACAAAAATACTGTGATTTTGTGACAGTAAAGGCTGACATGAAACATGAGCTCCGACACAGTACCCTGGTGGAACTGGCCCCTGGACTACAGGGCTACATTGAACCACGATATGCTGGTTTGATAAATACCAGTAATTGGAAAGTGGTTCGCTCTTGAATTTCCTGTATGTCGGCGTCGCTGTGCAGTGTTGGGGGCCCTTTTTAAACCACAAGCATTATGTTTGAGCTAATATTGAAAGCAACTGTACCCTTTTTTTTTAAGGGAGGGGGGGGGGGGGCTTTTTTTAGCGCCTAACCACAGTTCCAAAGTTATCAGTTAGTTCAAGATGCGCCTGCATGTGTTAATAATATCCAGTATGTTGTCACGGATTCAATAGCGAAAGAGCGTTATCTTATCAGATTGCGCGCGTGAAGCGAATACTGGCGTACATTCTCCATCACATTTGACGACCCGAGATTGCGCTGCAATGTACGAGCATTCCAATCTGACGAACCGACGCCTTGATCCGTAGATCGGAATCAGAGGAAGCACTTTGCGCGCAGCCATCGTTATGTTTGAGTGTTATTTTCTTTTCCAGCGCAAGCTCATCTTATAATGAGTAACATTCGTGACTGACTCTTTCGGAAGTGTTTTGTTCTTGACATTTCTACAACGTGAGAGTATAGAGGTGCTCCATTTTCATTGAGTGAATACTGGGAAACGGACTATAGCCTTTTCTTGCGTCTGCGTTTGCACATTTACCGCACCAATTTATTTTTCATAACTTACTTTTTCATTTGGGGGGCTGTAAAGCACAGCAACCTTTTATTAACACGATGTTTTAATAACACAGAAAATTTAAATGCTTATTAGTCGCTTTTACCTCATGGTAACGAATTTATATAAGGACATACTTATGATAATTAAAAGCATATACGTTTGACAACGTTTCATCTGAGTTCCCCTTTGCAAGGTCATACAGATTTGCAGGTGGTTCGTATCGGGGACCCTCGACATATGTCCAACCTCCAAACAAAGGGTTATTCCGAATGTTTCATTTCAGGAAGGCGTGTTACCCTCCTGTCTTTCATTCCCGTTCGCAAACACATATAAGACGAAAGTGCTGCGTGAAGAGCGTCGTTAGTCCAGGCCAACGAGCTACCGTAACTCACCTCGCCTATATCGCTGTCATTTAGGCTTAGATAAGAAATATATATATTTCAAATCGACGCATCACGAATACAAAAAGAGCTGCCCGCGACCAGCCCAGCTAGGTTTCTTGCATTTCGTACTTCGTCGTAGCGGCTAATAGTAGCTCACGAAGCAGAGCACTGAGTGTGGATATGGCAGAGAAGGTGTTCTATATACTGTCTCGTCACCCGCCTAAAATTGCCCACCGTGCTACTGGCCATTCCTAGAAAATTGTATATGTGACGCCCAGGCATTTGCAACACAGAAACTGATTTGCGATGGGAGAGTCCAGGTGAGGGACAGGGTGGTTAAGGAGATAAAGACACGCTATTTTCTGCAGTAACTTAGGAATGCATGAATGAATGCCTTCATTTATTGAGAAAAAGGAGGAGCAAGCATCAGTGGAAGCACGTCTTAGCAGATTGGGAAAGAAGCGGGGGACAAAGGGGAAAAGCTGACGCCCGGGTTGCAGGCGAAGTCGCAGCTTAGGGGCGAGAGAATATAAGCAAGAGTTGGTGAAACCAGTTGAATTCCAGTGTAGATGTGTGATGTGCCGAGTAAATGATTGGAGTCACCGCCCAGCATCCGTCCTTTGCGGCAGTATAAGCTCCCGCCGTTCTTGGTAACAAACCTTTACTGAAAACCAATCTTCGCAATTACTTATTCATCAGCCATGCCTAGCCACGTATTCCTTAGTGGCAGGGCCTGTGGATTACAACTACGCTGTCCCGACAAGTTACGACTATAACATGACGCTTGCGGTTACGGATGCCATACTCGTGACTCTTACTACACTACTACTATACTGCGCGAATACTGTAAACATGGGTTTACTGCACAAGTTAGTGAACAGACATTTTAGAACCGCGTTTTTCGCCTTATACATACGCTCAACGCAAGCACCACTGCAGCAAGTTAGGGTGCGCGTCCCTTCAAGACAGAGACGCGAACGCAAACATAAGAACGCGTTTGAAGACAGGGTCTTGGGCGTCGTGCCAGACATATCCAAGCCAACAATATGTTAACAATCATGCCGTCGTTTCTATGCAAAGAGGTTATCTATTTAAACTTCTGGAGTGACAGTCCAATCCGCCACCTACGGGAGCGCGTGAAGCCGCCGGGGGCCACATTGTTAGAGAAAAAGGAGCGCGGCCACAGTACGTGGCTGTGGTATACGCGCGACGCAACCTGCGCTTGCGGTTCTGCGATGGAAAAATAAAATGAAACCCCTTAAGGAAGTATATCAGTGCGCCACTGTGTGTCGCTGTTGTCAAAAATAAAATGCCAAGGTGGTGGGTGCCTTGTGTTCTGTGTACAATATGTTGCGAAAACTGAAACACAGTCGTTTCCTGTTTTCTTCATTCAGTAACCTGCCGCGTGCATCGGCACTGTAATGCGCTTTCGTCGATACGTGGTGCGGGCCCGTATTGACACAACGAAATGACCTCGAAATATAGTATCCTTGTGCCATTTCTTAAAAAAAGCACTATTTGTGTAAATGAGAGTTTTTGGTTTAAGCCTAGAAAACAAGAAAAAAATATTCAACGGTAGGTCTCATTTTTGTCCGGCATTTCAGTTCTAGCTGAAAAGAGCCGGTGAAAGCAAATTTACAATAAAGCTAAGGCGACCCACAATCTGCACGCATCCGCAAGCCTACATGCGCTCCCATGACAATAACCTGTCAAAGTTAAGATCATGTGTCAGCTGGCGGATCAAGCAATCTTTACTTTTTTTCGTTCTGCATCCGTTCTGCCTGCGTCTGAGGCAAAAACGTGAAGTGGGAAGGCAGATAAACAGAAATTGGTGGAGGCAGGTGGTAGTGTAATGGTTAGCGTGCCCATCTCCCAAATGCAAGATGGTGCATTTGGGAGATGGGCTCGAATCCTGGTGGTTTGTTTGTGAAGACAGCTTTCTGTGCTTTCTGGTGACTGCGAAGCTAAGAATGAGGCGGCAGCCTGACGACAACGGTCGCCGTCAACGTAACAGAATAAGCGTGCGTGCAAGGTCACACCTAAAGCCGAAAGCACATTCAGAGGAAATACACTATGCTCTCGCCGACAAAAAAAAAAAAAAAAAAAAACGTGACGATTAACGAACGGTGTTGATGAGCGTGGCTGTAGACGGATAATGTCACCACAGACAGGACCACGCTCCAATCCCGGTGCTCAGCGGAAATATACATAGACAGCGTGTCAACTAGCGTGTAAGTGATACTTCATTAAGGTCGCTGCGTGTTTGTGTTGTGTCTAGCAGGAGCGAGTAGTGTAAGAGATGACACTGGGAGAGACGGCGGTGAGCGAAGTCTGCGAAAAGTAATTGAGGATAGCCATATTGAACGTCGACGCCATGTTGAATAAAGCCTGCGACTTCATTTGCTCAGCCGCCAGAAAGGCTTGAGTGGTAGCATACCACTGGGCGTATTTGGTACCCACAGCGACAAACACACACTTTGCGGAAGTAAAAAGAGGAAAGGGACGTAGTGAGTTGGCCGCCCTTTTCCATCTCTGCCATAGTTTTAAAAATGAATGTGGCGAAGTGTGACGCACAAAATAGTTTATGTCAGCCCAAATGAATCAGCGTGGTCATACTTGCGCGACACGCCATGGTGGCCTCCCGCCAGGACATCATGAAGTTGCAGCGATGAGAGTTTTCATTGGGCACTTGAGAATAAAACCGAGCTCATCAGACACATCCGAGGGACATTTCTAGGGTACAAGAGCACGTCGCCCCCCCCCCCCCCCCCCCCTCAAAAAAAAAAAAAAAACATATAGATCGCGAATATAAGCTTACGAATAGGCACATCATAAGATCGAGCACTACGGCGCTTGTTGATCTTGTTTAGGATGACGTCAGCATTTCATTCAGCGTTTATTTCTGAGAAAATGAGTTGAAGTTCCGTTTATTTGCATCACAATGGCAGGCGTAATCAGGCAAACATTGACAGCATTTCATTAGAGAGTACCTGTCTAGTCTGTGGAGATTACGTATGACAATGACAACAAACACAGAAAGCTTTCCTTACATCGATTCGCACATACAAGGGATCCGCATAATTTTTTGACTGTCAATTTAAATGCTTAAGAATGGCGCTCATTAACGCAATATTTCCATTCACAGTGAGCAAAAGCGGCTGTCGTATCCACAGTAGAACTTATTTAAATGGCTTTAATCCCATGCACATTATATCATTGCCAACTTCCGTGGGCTTGGAGTCGTGAAAATGGGATACACTTGACAGGGAAATCAGGAGGTTGATGAAGGGCAAGAAGGCAGAAGCTTGCACAAGGCCTCAGGGATATAAAATGACTTTTTGAGCAGCTTGGTCAGGGGGCCACGCAATGGTTTCCACGTCTATTAAGTATCCTCAAAAAATGCGGGCATTTCGGGAAAGGTGAAACCGCTGCAAATTTCATCACAGCATGAGCCTGAATATAAAAGATGACTTAAATATAAGAAACCATAACGTTGACAGGGTGGCCAAATTTTGGCACAAATAAATTGGCTGTTGAAGCAGTTCAGCTGAAACGCAATGGTGCGAAATAAGGCGAGAATGTCGGCAAGTGTTGAACAAAGGTCAAGTAGGTCCTGTGGCCGACGCCAGCGCTCGGCAGCTGTCAAGCGACTGCACGTATTAGCGAGATGCCTAGTCGTCAGTATAGTTACAGTATGATTCGAGTCTGAAATATAGAATGCGGACTCCATCACATTGAACACAGTGAATTCTATGGTGTCATTCTTTGACAGATGGTACCCATTCTCGCGCAATGAGGATGGGAACAAATTGTCTCACGTGCCTGCTGTCACCTTCCTCCTACTGCCAACATTCCTTCCCCTCCGTAGTTGCTTAGCTTTTATTGGGTTCGGCTGCTAATCACGAGGTCTCGGGATCAAATCCCAACCACGGCAGCCGTATTTAAATGGGTGTGAAATGCGAAAACCCGCGTACATAGGGTTAGGCGCACGTTAAAAAATCCCAAGTGGTCTAAATTATTCCCGAATCCTCCACTACGGCGTGCCTGCCTCAAAACGAAATCGTGGTTTTGGCAAGTAAAACCTCATAATGTGTTATGTCACATTCGTTAAGGATGTCCTGGACAGACGCACAACTCTTGAATATAATTGTCAGGAGCTGTGCGCGAGGTCTTTGAGTATGTGGATAGCCTTTATGGCGTTCGATAGCTGCTAGTCTACATTGCGGCTATCTAATAAAGGCGGAATGGCAACATGGTAGAGAATGTGGAGAATATACAAATCCCGCATATATTACTGCACAATAACTTTAAATAGCGTTCTTGCTTCACGCACGTGCATAACCGCCATAGGAGACGACTTTGGAAAATAACTGCAAGTACTGTATATGTCGTACCCAAGGGTGTACCTTGCCTGGTGGCCAGTAAATGTGACGTAATATTGCGAGCAGCTTCGGCCATAGCATGCTAACGGACGACGACACAGACTGAAGTGACTAGCGCAAGAGGCAGGGGACACTAAAGACGCTACAAGGACAAGCGCCCAGTTGGAAGTTTGCGCTTATCCTTGTCGCCTCTTTAGTGTCCTGTGTCCACTATTGCGCTAGTCACTTTAGCATGGAATACCAACTAGCCCGGTTTCACACCCTGCCATGACACAGGGACAGTTTGCTCAACTCTTGTGCCGTGACTTTTGTGTCAAGGTAAAAACCAACATATCCATGCATATGTCTTAATACTTAAGCACATCTAGATTTGCAGCTGCGGCGGTAGCCCATGAGTGCGCATTGAAAAGTCTTTAGTGAAATAATTGTGTGCGCCTGAACGAATTCGATAGGGCAAAATCAGAATCCGTCCACGACGACGTCTCTAGTAGATGCTGTGCGATGTTCGGACGTTAACAATGTGTGCCGACAGAAGAAAGGCTGTCCCGAAGTGCTTCTGACGGTTAGGCTAGCTTCTTTACTGCGTATAATAAAAAAAAAGAAAAAGAAAAGGAAAATAAAGAAAACAAGAAAAAATAAAGAACCGCATCAAAAGCCCAGAATCAACCATTGCTCGTCGCGACTAAACGCCCTTAGGATGACGAGTAATTTCCAGGCGACGAGCGAATACACTTTATCAAGAACACTGATAACGCCGGCGGGACAAGCATTGTGGCGAAGTTCAATGCGCAGGTATAGCTTTTGTTTCATTTTTGTTTGGTTGACGTCATCACGCGTCACCGCGGGAAGTTTGAAAAGTTGAAGGTCAGTACGCCACGTGGTGGCACTCACGCGAACTAAACCCTTGTGTCCAGAAAAGCTGGATACGTACATTGATAGCATGTCGGCGAGGCGCTTGTTCAGCCGTTCTGTAAGGCCATTCGTCTGCGGGTAGTAGGCATTCGTCCTCCTGTGGCTTGCCTGCCTGTATTGCACAATGACTTGGGTGAGCTCTGCTTTAAAAGCCGTTCCTCTGTCGCTGATGTAGACTTCTGGGACATCATGTCGCAGGAGGATGTTCTCGACGAAGACTTTCGTCACTTCGTCTGCACTACCTTTCGGCAGAGCTTTCGTTTAAGCGAAGCCGGTGCGGTAGTCCGTCGCCTCGACTATCCCCTTATTTACGGATGTTGAAGTCGGGAAGAGTCCCATCGAATCCATTCCTATTTGATGAAAAGGTCGGCAAAGAGGCTCGATAGGCTGTAGTTTTCCCGCTGGCCTTGTAGGTGGTGTGTTGCGTCGCTGGCACTCTCGGCATGGTTTTGCGCAACGGGCGACGTCGGTGGTCAGGCATGGCCTATAGTACTTATGTTGTATTGTTGTTAACGTAACGGAAACCCCGAGGTGTCCGGCTGCCTGATCGTCGTGCAGGGCGCGCAGCACTTCTGTTCGGAGTGCTGCGGTCACTATGAAACGTTAGGTTGCGCATAATGGAGAAGTATTTTTTGCGAGGACGTCGTTGTGTAAAGAAAACGAAGACGGTCCACACCGAAATACCCTAGGAATAACGTCGGTCTTGCCTTCCAAGTAATCCACAAGGCTTCGTAGCTCTCGGTCTGTTCTTTGCTGTTCGGCGAAGTCGTCTGCGTTTAGTGTTCCTAGGAAGGCGTCGTCGTCCAGTTCGCCTTGCGGTGGCTGGTCAATAGGGGCGCGCGACAGGCAGTCGGCGTCAGAATCCTTTCTTCCTGATTATACACCACGGTGATGTTGAATTCCTGTGGTAGGCGAGCTCAAGGATCCTTAACGATTGCCAGTCAACACAGAGCGTGGTGGTGGCTTACCACTTTGAGGTGCCTGCCTTTTACGTAATGCCGAAATTTCGCCGTTGCCCAAATGATCGCAAGATACTCTATCTCCGTCGTAGAATAATTCCCTTCCGCTTTTGACAGTGACTGGCCAGCGTAAGCTACTACGCTTTCAACTCCGTCCTTCCTTTGAACTAGCACATCACCAAGAGCTACGCTATTTGCGTAGGAGTCGATTTCCATCTCGGGCGTATTCCTCCAAGTGCGACAGCACTGATGGTGACTGCAGCCGTCGTTTTAGTTTCTCAAATGCGTCATCGTGCTATGTTTCGCATTTAAAGTCGACGTACGCTTTGGTGAGATGATTTAATGTTTCCGGAATGCTCGAAAAATCTCTAACAAAGTGCCTGTAGTAGGCACGCAGGCCAAACAATCTGTGTGGCAAGAATAGCCCTCATGGCCGAACCTAGCCAGCAACTCCGCCACATGTCACGTAGTAGTGACGGAGAAGAACACAGCAAAACTGTAACTTTTTATTGGCCAGCCGCCTATACCCACGAAAGCAAGTTGAACACAAAGCACAACGATAGACGCGAACATAGCTGGAGATCGTCAGAATCTGATTTGCAGGTCGAGCGCGTCGGCTTTTATACATGAGTCATGGAAAGTTCCAGATTAATCGCTGGTGGCTGTGTGTCTTCCAGAAAGTACTACACAATTCGCGTGGCGCACACAGTCAGAATACACAAAGTGCGGTGACAACAGGGAATGGAAAGAACCATTGACAACGTTCGAGAAATTTATGGTACATGCAGGCGTTTTGCGCTGAACGATTACGTTTAACATTTGTTAGCTGATCGAAAGCGCTCAACCTAGAAAGATAAACAAGTGCACGTGTCAATACCAAAGCCGTCGATCCCAAACCAACTAAAATATTGCATAACAAGGTGCACAGCCGTCCCTAAACAAAATAAAAATAAATTGAACTGAAGAAAACTATTAAATAAAGTAAATTAAGAAATGCGGTAAAGTGTAACTGAAGGTTATTGAACTCTGTTCTTTAATTGCAGTCCTGGTAGTTGCCAACAATGGCCAGTTGCCAACAGCTGCAACAGTTGCCAATAGTTGCCAGCAGTTGCCAGTTGACGACGACACAGCACAGGGCGATACTTGCAACTAAGTTGCAAGTACCGCCCTGTGTTGGTCGCTTCCCTGCGTCCTGCGTCTCTACTGATTTTATTTACATAACCATATACGACTCGCCGGACGTTTGTATGGCTGCCGCCATGTAGCTATGTTGCTAGTTATCCTCTAGTTATTGGACGTTTAATTTCAGATCAATTCAAATCATACGGACGCAGAATAGCGCGACACACAAGAAACACGAAATAGTCCAGACACAAGTGCAGAATTAACATCATCATCATCAGCGCATTTTATGTCCACTGCAGGATGAAGGCCTCTCCCTGCAATCTCCAATTACCCCTCTCCTGCGCTAACCGATTCCAACTAGCGCCTGCGAATTTCCTAATTTTATCTCCCCACCTAGTCTTGTGCCGCCCTCGACTGCGCTTCCCTGCTCTTGGCACCCATTCTGTAGCCCTAATGGTCCACCGTTTATCTAAGCTACGCATAACATGGCCTGCCTGGCTTTTCTCCTATGTCAATTAGAACAACGGCTATCCCCGTTTGCTCAATGATACACACCGCTCTCTTCCTGTCTCTTAACGCTACGCCTAACGTTTCCGTTCCAGCACTCTTTGTGCGCTCCATAACTTGTCTTTGAGGTTCTGTCAACCTCCAAGTTTCTGCCCCATATGTTAGCACCAGTAGAATGCATTGATTTTACACCTTTCTTTTCAACAGTCGCCGCAGGCTTCCAGTCAGGATCTGATAGTGTCTATCGTATGCACTCGAACTTATTTTTATTCCTCTGTAAATTTCCTTCTCATGATCAGGGTATCCTGTGAGTACTTGACCTATCTTAACGTACTTCTTTTCAGACTCTAGAGGCTGACTGGTAATCCTGAACACACGCTGAATCGCTGAATCCTGAATCGCACACACGTGTTGAGAAACTTCAAAATAATCAGCCAAGTAAAGAATTTCTGACTTGTGCAGCATCAGAGAAGTGGCTTGGCAACACACATGTCCCCGGGCTTATCAATTAAGAAAGCCTCGATGATCTCCCGTGCCGTGTTATCTTTGTGCCTAACAAAACCTTCATACTTGACAATAGCGGCTTGCATGTAAACAGAGCAGCGCTCTTCTAATTAGCCCCTACAATGTAACGAATGCAAATGGATCCCGTTGCTGTCAGGTAGGGAGGTGTTGTTAAGGCACATAGATAAGGCTGCGCGGGAGATCACCGAAACATTCTTTATTCATGACCATGGTGACATGTGTGTTGCTGAAAGACGTGTGGGATGCTGCACAAGCTAAAATTTGATTACTTGGCTGAATATTGTACTACGCGTCTGTGTGCAGTGTACTATATGCTTATGTTGGAGCAAGTGAGCCCTAATTTTTAGTTCTGCTCTCGTGTGGCGATTACTTCTAGGACCTTGTGTGTCACATTATTCATCCTCAGTATGAAATACTAATCTTCCCAGCATTCTGTAATTCTGAATGAAATCACTCCATTTATTTCAAAGTACAGTGTCGATATAGATAAAGTGGCAGACATGTGGTTTGGTAAGCTTGACAAAACATAACAACCATGGTGAGGCAATAGCTGCAACATATCGTCTGTATGCCTAAAAATTGCAAAAACACCCACGTACCTTGCATTGGGTGCACGTTAGAGAACCCCAGGTTGTCTAAATTATTCCGGAGTTTCTTAGTACGACGTGCCTCATAGTCTTGTGTTGGTCTTCGGACGTAAAATCCCAGAATTCTACTTCAAACCTTGTGCTGAATGTCCTCCTCTTAAGGAAACGTTTTCAATCGACATTTCCACTATATTGGTGATACCGCAGTTACAGCCTCATAGAGATTAAGACAGAAGAACCGATGACGGGATCACATGTTACGAGTAAAGGAGGCCTTAGGTGCCTATCTTTACGCTTCTCGCGTTTCCTTTAGTCTTCAGGCTGTGCATACGCTCATGCGCGTTTGTATTGTTGCACGTGCATTGGGTGAAGCTTGGTACAGTTGTCAATTAGCGCCCGTCCTGCTTCTTTCCTTGTCCTATTGTTGTCTTGCGCTATTGGCATCACAATGACGCAGGTAATTTCGTATGCTCGCGAGGGGTAAGTGGGAGTCGTAAGGTAGGACGCTTATACGGCCTGTGAAAAGGAGTGCTGCCTGTATCGGGTCAGCGTTCTCACATGCGCACATGCGCTTTATCTTGTTTCGCTTGGGCTCCTGAGAGGACAACACTAAAAATTGTGCCATATGTTTACGGCAGTGATGGCTCAGAAGTGCAGTTTTGCACTGCATATATTGGGAGGCTCATAAAGACACAATTTTAGTCTATTTAGGATATATTATTACATTTAAAAATACAGCGGGCTCCAGAAATACAAATAGATCTACCACAAATATGTGCGGTATAATAGGTCATTCTGGAAGCGTATAATTAATATCAAAGGACATAAAAAGTAGCAAGTAACCTGTTTAAGCTTACCGGCTAGGCATGGAGGTTCTATTGGTGCTTGTTTGAAAAAAAGAAAGATCGACCACTACATATTAAAAGAACACGGAAATCTTCCTTTTAGAATTACGCAGAAGAATCGCAGCACTAAGAAGACAGTGTGACGTCACAAATTGCAAGCAGTTCTCGCACGTTCGTGACGTTTCTTTCTTACATACTTTTTGTGTGCCTATGATATCAAATTGTTTTAGATAGGTGTCATAGTGTTTTTGAAGTTTCTCGCTTTTCGTTTGTTGTAACCGACAAGTGATGTTTTAAATGAAGACGGCAACACAGTTCAAACGCCTGTCTTTGGCCTATCTGAATCTCATTGACTCACTCAGTCTAGAGTGGGGCCCACATATGAAATCACCACAACTGCTTCAACTTGTCTTAAAGAAGAACATTCTCCTGCGTTAATTTTCGCTACGTTAGTTTCTTACGCTAGCAATTCGCTTGCACGCATTCACTGGCGTCACTTATCCTCTTTATTCCTTGTCCCGAGCGAGAAAATGTTTCTTTTTTTTTCAGGTTTCTGACATGGGTCCCTGCACCAAAGAAGAACACGTACAGAGCCAAGGGTCGGCAGATCGGAAGGCCGGAGAAACAACAGGGATAACGAGCTCTAACTGGGCCAGACTCGTGGCACGAAGATCAAAGCGGCCAGCAGCAGAGCAGGCTCGAGCTGACTTAATTAATAGCCTTTGTGCAGTGCACCTGCAGTGACATCGTCCCAGGTTACGCTCCGCTGAGAGGGAAACCACCGGTTCAAAGCCATCCTCCAACGAACACAAACCTTCGAATGTGAATGCTGAAGAGCACGAAAGACGACTGTAGAAGTCAAGGTTTCAAGAGACCTTAAGATGCGCCAATAATGACACAGACTTCTGCGACCTTGCAGAATCAGGACCCAGTGTTCAGTGAAGCTGTTTCTTTCGAGAAACTCCAGAATTATTTCATTTTCCCTAATTAAATCACATAGTTTAGAATGTTGACTGGTTTATTTAAAACCTGTGCCGCATATAAGGCTTTCGTGGACTTGGTAAGGATTTATTTCAAATACAGTTATTCAACTACACACACTTTACTTTTTCGCAATACCGACTATGCCCGCCCTTCTCTCTCTCTCTCTCTCCGTCGCCACTCGTAAATCACACGCGTAACGGTCCGCAGTACATGTATGCGTAATTTATTTCCATTGTCGCAATCAGCCCACCAACTTTGAACTTCGCCTAAAGATCACCAATTACCCGGTCCTTACATTAGCCAAACATAAATAACATGCCTCGTCTGATTCACTGAGGACACCAGAAGAATTTTTTATAACGCATGGAAAGCCGACAAAAGGGGGTTCAACCATTATTTGTAACGTCCTTAATTAAGCTAGTAGCGCTATTCCACAACCAATTTTACATAGCATGGACCCCATTTATAATGAATATAAATATTCTGTAACGCAGAGTTCTCTCGAGACATTGGGAAACTTAACTGATAACGGCCGCGTAAGAATTTGCAGCACTTAATTAGGAATTTGTTCTCCCGAAAGTTGTACCTCATCCGCCGGCATTTGCGCACAGATTCGCCTTAGTGGTCAGACCCATTTTGCGAAGTTTGACCTTGTTGGTATTTGGAGCTACGCCCGGACAGCATGCTGAATTTCGCGCTACTCATTAAATATACTCCTAACGCTCCGGAACACTGACGTCCTCATTTTAACCTACATTTCCATCTGTGGGACATCACTTGCAAGCTGGGCGAAGCTGGCCACAGCTACGATCTCCCTCTCGGCCAGCGAAAAGAAGCAAAATTTGACTTTTCCATTTGCCCCAATAGCGCTGCTGCCTCACCGTCAGCTTGACATTGTGTCGCAATTAGCCCCCTTGAATGTGGAATTACCTCGCTGAGTGTCACATTGCATGATAAATAACGCTGATGTGCGCGAAAACGCACGATCCAGTCCCGGCCACGGCAACCGCATTGTGAGTGGGGCGAAATGCTAAAACGCGCATTCCGTGCATGGGCGCATGTTAAAGAATCCCAGGTGGTCCAAGTTTATCCGGCATCCCGCACTACGGTGTGCCTCGTAATTATATCGTGGTGTCGGCATGTAAAACCCCAGAGTTTTATTTTATAAATATATCGCAACGGAAGCGCTCAAGGGGATTAAAAAAAGAGAAGCTAATAAAGCGTTTCAAATGCAAACGCACACCATAACCCTGATATCAATAAAAAGTTATAAAAACTTTATGCTAATTATGTGTTCGAAGACTACAATTGCGGGCGAGAAAAAAAAAAGACTGAAGAAAGGGGGAAGGCACGGAGTTTAGTCCGAGGAGAAGATCGGTTTCCTACCCTACTCTTTTTGCCAAGAGGGGAGGGGTAGGTAAAGTGATAGCAAAAGAAAGAGAGAGTGAGAAAAAAAAGCACAGGTACACAATCACAGTCGGTCACTATCACCGCATACCCAATTGCAGGCGAAAACTGTTTCCGACAAACCGCATACATCGCGCGTGCAGGCAAATTTTCCGTAGCAGAGACCACATTGTTATTGAAATTGGCTTTAGTTTACATTTTGTAGACAATCCACAAGCATATCGGACGACATACCAACCCATGCAGCAGATCACCCCAGTCAGATGCCAGCTGCAGCAGCAGAACAAGGCCTCAAAACCCGGGGTGGTCGACAATAAAAGCTTCGATTTAAAAGCAGCAGCATTATTTCACAGAACGACGCAGAAGGAAATGGAGATGGTGTCGAGACCTTCGAGTTACTGGAGTATCCCACGTGCGTTAACAAACTGCAGAATGAACTGCCATCGCCGAAATAAACTATGCTTTATATACAAAGGGGTTCCCTGGCTTTGCTAAGCAATTCCAATGTACCATTCCTGACAGCAACTGGAGGAGTGTTGCCAACGTCAGACAGACGGACCGTGCTTTGACCAATAGGAAGGCAAACGCTTCCAATGCAGCGCCACGCATCAAGTGCAGGCACTTTGAAGCCCGTCGCAACATGTAGAAGCAAGACTAACGTGGATAACGGGTTTCAGGAGGTTTGATGCCATCTAAACCCCCTTTCCCTGGAAGGGTTGGCTACACAACTTACTGTTCCCGCTCCGGCTACATAAATATCCAGGGTCCTCGCGGGAACATGTCATTTGCACTCGTGCACGGGCCATTCCCCGCTTTTTTTCGCCAACTCATTCTTCGCGTCCTTTATAAAATTCAGGACACTTTAACAAATGAGTAATGCTACCAGAGGCATTATAATGCAAACACAATGATCAAGTGTTAAGTCCTGTCTTGTACACCCATACTGGAGGTCGTTATAATCCAGTGCGGATCTGACAATGGAGGCCAGCTTCAGATCTTTAGAGTCCCGTATTCATGAAAGGCTATTGCGGTGGAGGTCACAAGCTTAGGTGTGAGTTAAGAGGGCCCGCTTCGTGACTTGTTTTGCATCCGGCAAGTATCCTTCTTTGGCCTCAACTCCAACGCTGTGAACGAGGCTGTCAGCTAATAGCGCAATGCGTACACGCGACCTGTTGAAGACGATGGCGCCACGTTTGATTACCGACATGTCAATCTAATGCCGGACGTACTTTCCAGCGGGATTTCATCCTAGCGTAGGGCCGAATGGCTCGCCCAGTTGAGCAGATATGTTTAAGAACCCCGGTTCAGAAGACATTCGTAAAACGATATTGTCTGTAGCAATGGTCTGACATGACAAAAAACCCCAAAACAAACAATAAGTTGTGTCGTTTCCCCGCAGCAGTATGTCATGGTTACAAGCTGCACGTATGAGCTATTTGCTGACTTACAATAGGAAGAAATAGCACGAACATTGGACAACATAATTGGAGACACTTCTGTAGACCGTTTCTTATGGTCTCCCGGGTTCACGTTATTTCTTCATGGAGTTGAAGCGCGAAATTGCCCCAAGGTATAAGGAACCAGACACCACCTAACCCAAACTTGGAACTATTTAATTCAGAGATCCCACGTATAGACCCGAGTTTCACAAAAAAACTAAAAGAAAACACTAAAACCAAGATGAAGCAAGAATTTGTACTCAGGAAAGTACATTCTTTTGGCAAAAGAAGCAATGACGTCACACTTGAATGTGGACCCATCTCACCTCGAATTTTTCCACTTCTTTTTTTCTTTTTCAACGATTTTCTGTGTGCGCTGCCTTGGGGACCTGTACATTTGAAAGACGGGTTTTCCCCCGCATGGGGGCCCTGGCAGTAGGCTGTCAGGAGACCGTCAGGCATTATTTTCAAATAGTGTTAGCACGCTCGCGCAGTCGCACAATGTGTTACCTATGTGTAACTTGCTGTACGAGGAAGGACAACACTAAACAAAACAACTTGCGCATGACACGTACTACTATAGATGCTTGATTGCCCAGTGTTTTTGTCTGCAGACTGTCAAAGAAGCTCGGTAATCTACAGGTCCCCAAGTCACAGCACACGACAAATCGTTAAAGCAAGAAAAAAAAAATCAGAGCATACAGGTCTGGTGTGCCAATTTTTTACTAACAGAACTGACTTTCATGAGTACACGTGCTGCGTAGCAGGGCTGAGTCGTGGGGCACTTCTAGTTGTTTCTTGCTTTTCTTGATTTTCTTAGCTCATAGAGTGTGTTTCGAAACAAAGCTAAGAAGTGTAAGAACGCCTACTTGCGTGTTCCTCATATTCTTTACAATTGTACATCAGCTGATGATTTACGAATAATATTTCAAATGAAACCAACTTTATCTGCGCGTTTCTTAGAAACAGTCTCGTAAAAATTTGTTATTGTCAAATTGGGTTCTACTGAAATACTCCTTTAAAACCAAATTCCTAGCGTCTAGTTACGTCCTATTGAAATGTGTGTTTGGAAATTAATATAAAAATTGATTGCTTGCTTCCCACTAAAAATTTATGTTAAAAGAAGGAAACGGCAATTTATAGAGAATTCGTTCTGAAAAGTGTTTTTAGAAAAAGTAACTTCGATTTCTAGGCATACCTTAGAAAAAGTTCTTCTGAAAGATGTAACTGGCCTGCTTTTTACATTGTATAAGCAATTGTTAATAGATAGTAAATGTAAATAGGATGTTACTAAAGTCACTAAGGGGCATTAGAAGTTACATAGATCGTTAATTGGTATTTTAATGCGAATGCATTGCATGTCCCATGAGGCAGAAAATCCAGCGTGATTAAAGCATGTGATGGTACCTAAAAATGGCCGATGGCGCAAATAGTAAAACACGTAGAAGAATAGTCGGATTACCGTCACATTTCTCTGGGAGGTTCCTGCAAAGAAAGTAACTGAATGCCTTTGATAAAAAAAAGGTAAATCTTGGCGTGGGTGGGAATCGAACCCGGTCCTCATGGGTGCGAAACGAGCACTCTTCACCCCACGCCTCGGCGGCTTTCCTTTTTCTTTATTACCTTTATTACAACACCACGTAAACGCGCACAAAGCAGGTCACTTGGTGCAGAACAATAATATTGCTAAGAGGATGTTGGGAGTATAGACATACTGTATTTACAATCCATATATACAAGCAGAGTCGATGTGGTTAAGATGGCTGACCGGCACAAACACGCAGCAGCCTGCGTCTCCCAATCTTCTTACTTTCTCTTCTTTTATCCTTCCGTAACAGGACCCCCAGGTGCTGTAGCGCCGTCTCGGCGCATGGTAAGGGAAGAATTGCGAGCGAAGTATGGCTTCAGGCGCGAAACGTGCACGATGTCAATAGCGTAGCGCTTGAGGATGGATCAAACTGTAATGGCGGGATCTCGTAATAGACGTCGTTAACTTGACGTAGGACTTCATAAGGCCCTGTGTAGCGAAAGAGAAGCTTCGGAGAGAGGCCGACCCGACGACATGGTGATTAAAGGAGCACCCAAGCACCTGGGCCGAACTTAACATCGTGATGGCACCACTTGTAACGCTCTTTTTGCAAATGCAGCGAGGCTAATAAAGGAGATCGGGCGACTTGACGTGCCATGTGAGCACGATCGATGAATCCACGAGCGTGCTCAGTTGCAACAGGTGGCACAGAAGGTAGGAGGGTGTAGGTAGAACTCTGCCTGTATATATATATATATGTATATATATATATATATATATATATATATATATATATATATATATATATATATATATATATATATATATATATATATATATGTATTGTAAATACAGTCTGTGTATACTCCCAACCTCCCCGTAACAATATTACATCATTTGGAGATACTGTAATTCTTTAAAAGGCCTTCAAAGAGCCCATCACGGACATCCAACTGTCAACCTCATAAAGCCACTCTGGTGGTTCAATCGCGTGCTTGAGGCCATCAAGGGTGTACCTAGGACTTTCACTTGAGTGTTCCCGCGCAGACCTTTAATCTACGCGGTCATTCCTGACATCCGTGCACGATTTGTACACGCTGCTCGTACACAAAAGCATTATCAAGTCAACCGGCGCCTCCCCAGCGTCTGCGCATGGTAAGAACCGAATACCGAAAGGGCTTATCGGCAGTTCGCTCTTCAGAGTTCGTTTGAAAGCATCCCACAAGGAAACGGAGTCATGGCAATCCAAGAAGATGTGCTCAATAGTTTCAGGTTTCTTAGATATGATGCAGTTAACGGACCATGGAACACGTCCCCGACGACGCACGCACTAGGCACACCTTTAGTCAACCAGAGTCGTGGAGCCGCCGAGGTGTGGAACTCGAGTTGACTAAAGGTGGGCCTAGTGCATGCGTCTTTGCATACGTCCCGTCGCACCCATCTGGATGAGTAAGCGTATGGCCTAGTGCGTGCATCGTCGGGCACGTGATGGCGCAGCCAATCGGGAGGAGGTGACGACATCGCTGTCTTGTATTAGCTCAGTAGTAATCGGGAAGATAGTAAATGTTATAACAGTGTTAATTAGTAGTAATTATGGATAATTATGTGAAGTTAAGTGAAATAAAGTAAAATAAAGTTAGGACGAGTTAGAGTAAGGCGACTTACGGTAAAATAAAGTGAATTAAGGTGAATTCAAGTGAATGAAGATGCAGTGAAATATGGCATTTTAAGGGGGACTAATCACGTAGCGATCCTTACGTGACCGTCAATTTTTTAAAGGGATGGCACCTAGTGGAGGCTACGAGCCCCAGTGTGCCCTTTAATAACTGACCCCAGTTACGTGCAAGAGCCACCTGTACTGACTGCGCGACATGGATAAAAATTTCACATCGAAAACATTAATTAAATTTGCATTCGAAAGGGATAAAGGGCGACTTACTTCATTCTGCCAACAGCAGCGGTGGTGCGCACTTGTCTAGTCTCATTGTATTTTTATTTTTGCGCTACCTTCCCTTAAAAATGCAGAATTTCACGGGCGGGTGCCGGCGTTTAGAGACTGTTGCGGTACTTAATGTCAGGCCTGTGCGGATAAATGAACGGGAGACAGAATTCCGCAGCCTGTACGCCTGCACACAAGACACATACGCGACTGCGGTGCCTGGTAAATTTTTTATTTTCTCCCGCGAGCGGTGCTGTTCCCTAGCGTCCGTAGCGCTGGAAGCACAGACTGGGGAGTCTAAACGTAACAAACAGTGTTGCGGCGACGCGTACGCGAAAAAAAAAAAACTTTTTGGGATTGCACGCGCTACTCAAGGGGCGCCGTAGCGGCGCCTAGCCGAGGATGTGACATCTAATGGGTCTGTTCGTATTTGCGTAATCGATTTCAGTCGGAAAGACAAACATTATCGCATTGCGACGACTCGAAGATCGGCCGTTGCTTGTGCAGGTGCTCCTTGAAGACCACCCCCTTGCTCGTCGGCCCACAAAGCTGCGAAGGGACTTTTGTCTTTTTTGAGGACGACTGACCTATGTGAACGCCTTTGACTCACTCAGGCTCTTTGTGTGCCTGCGCGAGCTCACCACAGCTTTCCTCCGCCTCCCCTCCCTCTATCTCATCTTTCTATTCCCTCTCTCCGGTCACCTAGAGTAGGGTAGCCAACTAGATGCATTTCTAGTTGACATCTCTGCCTTCTCTCTTTATTCTTTCTGCGTCGATGCGAGTCCACGCTGGCCACACTGGTGCTTCACGCTGAACATCGAGTTTCATACAATTATTAGAGGGGACTGTGGCGCTAGAGTCTACGGGAGCTTCAAGCATGACAGTTCTGCTTGGTAGTACATGGATTTCCCTAAACTTCGTCATTCTAGCTTCGAATGTTTTCGTGACTTTGCAAGGTGATGATTTCATTGCGAAAGCAATTTAAGGACACCTGAGACACATTCTCACCGTCGGCGTCCGCGTCGCTTAATGTTCCGGAGCAAGTGCGATAACAATGTGGCCGCGCGCCCTATGCTGTAGTTTAGGTGTGAGTTAGTGTTCGTGGGTCAACCGAGGATCATGACGTGATCTCAGGCGTGCAAGAGAGGCAGGTGGGGAGGAAGCGCGTCGTTTTCCACCGCACTCGAGGCACCAGGAGTGGGGTGCGTCCTGTTCAGGCGGCGACTGCGTTTGGCGCGGCTGGACGCGGCTGCGATCCTATCTTGAAAGCAGTCCTCGATGAGTACCAAGTCTAGGTGCGCCGAGGGCGCTGTTCTCGCCGCTTAGTTCGCATTGAAGCGAAAGGCAGCACGAAAGTCAATTCGCTCGCTGCTGCTGCCGCTCTTCCTCAGGCCAGCGTTTTGACAGCGAGTGTCCGCGCTCATCGAGTGAGATGCGTTTCTGTTTGCCTGTGCCCGCCTGACATCATGCACGTTAATTTAGTTAGTAAGCGATTGTTTACGAGTTTATACCGCCGATAATACTAGCGTCCTTACATCGTATAACTGTCGACTAAATTGCTATCCAAATCGTTGCTGTACCTTTCTGACGAAATGGCGACATTTTAAAGGAGGTACAGCGTTATAACTAATTAAGTAAACGTTATTCAAATTGTTCGACGGCAGGATTTCAACACAAGAGCTGTAGCAAAGAAGTACGATATTTAAACAATTACACCACGGACGCATGGAAAAGCGGAGTAACTACAATTAGCAGCAATTATGCCCGCTTGCACAGTTTCATTACCTGCTGCATTAAAAAAGCATGAATTGCTTCGAAATTTCGTCGAATTTAGGAGAACATAAAGCGCAATAAACGAAACCACAAGAACGTCTGAAGCCCCAAGCACAAAAGTCAGACAAATTCATGTAGTGCCCATCATTCCCATAGTACTTGAACAATCACAGCACCAGCTTTCGCTCCAGTGATTGTAGCGAACTCTATGGCCGAGAATAGACATGCTCCGCACATGATCACCCTAATCCAGGCAATCACGGTTCGTCTTAAAGTTATAAGCACACCCCAGGCAGTATCAAATAACGCATACGGTTAGCCAACCATATCTGCGCCTTTTAGACCGTGAGATGGCGTTTCTAAACACAAGATACTGAATGTTATAGAGAGGCTTGAATTGAATTAGGGAGTTTCACGAGCCGAAACCACTTTGTGATTATGAGGCATGCCGCAGTGGGGGACTCGGGAAATTGGGACCACCTTGGTTCCCTTAACGTGCGCCTAAATCTAAGTATACGATTTCGCCCGCATCAAAATGAGGCCATCGCGACCGGGATTCGATCCCGCGACCTCGTGCTCAGCAGCCCAACACCATCGCCACTAAACAACCACGCCGGGTTTGGAGAGGCTTGTTTCTGCTGTTGCCATTACAGCGTCGATTTTTCTCTCTGTTAGTTTTTCTTAAACGTGCGCCTACGCTATACAACGCCACTGTTAAAGAAATGCTTTCATAGTTTACTTATGATAGTTCCATTTTTTTTCGCTTTTCTTGGATGAGATAATTCGAATAATACGAGCATACATTCTATGTATGCTTCCTAATAAACTTTGGTTTCAATTTTGCGGCTGTCACGTCCATTTATTTTCTTAGTTCCCCTCTTTCTTGCGCTGTTCATTGTGCAATGCACAGCTGCAAAAGGCCATACACCCACCAAGAAAAAAAATTTAAATAGAATTAAGTGACCGCACCGTTGCAAACTATAAACTTATAGAATTTGACACTGACGCCACACATGACGCCAACCTATCGTGCCATATGTGTACTGGTTTTATTTTTACCTTATCTGTACATGTTGGATAAACGCAAAGAACGTTGGAGCTACAATTGAATTGAAAATATGTTAGCGTCGCAGTAACTACGGAAAGGCAGTACTTTAGATCACATACTAGATGATTTTACATCACCTGTTATTCGAAAGCTTGAATTCTACAAGCACCTGAAATTAAAAGAACATACAGCTCTTCTATATTTTTGTTTTCTTGTTTTCGACGGATCCGGCTTAGAACGATGCCAAGTTTTTGCATTTCTTCGGTTGTCTGAAAATAGCCCTGAACTTAAGGATCGAATTCAATCTTTTGTAATGAATGTCGGGAACAATTCACTTATTCTTTTCAGACATCGATGTCCGCCTTTCGCAGAAGGATGAATCTGCAAGCAGGAGTCACTATTTTTCTCGAGAGAAATGGTGGGAAGCGACCAGGGCGTCAAACCGAACCAGAACCGACATTTTTCGGAACGTGCCAGAATGCGAATCGAACCTGTGCCGAAAAAAAAACGTAATATTTAGCGGCTCGGCACGAAGTGCTTCCAGCGTATCATCATCATAATCGTCATCACCATCATCATCAAGAAGATAATCATCATCAGAAGAAGATATCATCATCAGAATATAAGAATAGAGACAAAGAAATGATTACAATTTCTTACAAAACTCAGCCTGTGGATTCGTATGAGAACAAAAAAAAAGGCCAAGAGGCACACTGAATAGGATGCAAAAGCAAATCAGCAAAACAGTCACAATGTGAGGCGGCAATCGCAAAACAATGAATGCACAGTACGGTCACTATAAGGTTAGGGTTTGAGGTGACCAGTAAGCAGCCGCTTGAAGATAATGGGGTTACGCTCATTGACAACTCTGTCTGGTAAATTGTTCCACTCTGCAATGGCGCTAGGCAAAAACGATTTATTAAAGGAAAATGTTGAACCATGCAAGTGATGGATGCTGCAAGAGTTAAAAAGGCGACGAAATGTACGGGTTGGTGGGATTAGACGCCTTCCACGCAGTTCATGGAAGTTATAATAAAGTCGCTGTAGAAGATGCAGTTTGGTAATTTTCCGACGCAACACCAATGGTTCTAGTCCTAGAGATGATTCAGTCGCACTGACACTTTCTTCATGGCTGTACCTGGAAGTGATGAATCTAGCAGCAAGATTTTGTTTTGATTCGGATATATTATTTAAGTAAGCTTGGTGCGGGCTCCAAATAGCTGAGGCCTATTCAAGTTTACTTCGAGTGAAAGTTTCTTAAGCTAGTTTTCTTGTGGATGAGGCGCACAGCGCAAGGGTACGTCTGACGTAACCAAGTGATTTAGTGGTGTCGGTAGCCAATTTGGTTATATGGTCGGACCACGTCAACTTGCTATTTATAGTGATACCGAGATAACGATATGATTCAACGGTGGATAGGGCTGTCGAGTTTAAAAAGTACGGATGATCCTTGTAAGAGTGTTTACAAGATACCTGCATAACTTCACATTCGGACATGTTAAGTTTCATTAAAGAGTTGGAACACCAGGTTTCTAACAAGTGTAAGTCTTTTTGGAACATTGCGTTGTCGGTTGGGCCTGTAATGCGACGATAGATTACCCAGTCATCTGCAAAAAGTCGGATATTGGATAATATCCCGTTAGGAAGGTCGTTTATGAAGATGAGAAAGAGAAGGGGACCGAGGACGGACACCTTTGGTACTCCGGAGATGACGCTAGCAGTGGTTGAGCAATGATTTCCGACAGCTGTGTACTGGAATCGATTAGTAAGAAAGCAACGGATCCATGACAATGCGAGAGGGTCGAGACCGAGGCATGAAAGTTTGGCCAAAAGCCGCTGATAGGAAAGACACTCAAATGTCTTGGCAAAGTCCAGGAATCCGACGTCAGTTTGAAGTGATGAGTCCAAGTTCAGGTGAATTTCAGTAATAAATTGAAAAAGCTATGTATCGCATGACAAACCAGGCTGGAAACCATACTGATTCTGAACAAAAGAAGGAATGATCACCGAGATCACATGCTATTTGCGAATATGTTATATGTTCTAGGAGTTTACAGGGAATACTCGTTAGCGAAATGGGGCGATAGTTGGAAGGATCAGAGTGGCTGCCTGACCTATATACCGGTACCAATTTACTAATCTTCCAGTCATATGGAAGTGAACTGTCAGTAATGGACTGGACAAGAATTATTTGTAATATAAGACGAGAAATTTCTTTCGTACCTTTTAGTATCTTAGCAGCGATGTTATCTGGCCCGAGGGCACCTAAATCTTTAGGTTTTAGATAAGTGTCATAACGCCTTGAGAATTAATCGTAATGGGAAACATGACGGGAAAACTAGCTGGGCAAATCGAGGTCCTTCAGTGCAGGCTCATGGGTGAAAACAGAAGAAAAATATGAGTTCATTACGTCTGACTGCTGATCAAGCGGCACGTTTGAACCGTCCGGATAAGCCAAGGAAATGTTATTGGAGCTATTGTTTGGTTTCAGAATATACCAAAATTTTTGGGGCTTGACACGTATGATGTTAGGCAAATCGTGGTGGAAGAACTTCTTTTTGAATTTTCTCAAGGTGCTAGTGTATTCGCGTAGGCATTTAAAGCAATTGTCTCACTTTTTACAATATTTAGAGCGTTTCGCATCACCAAGCACACGTTTTTTTCTTTCCCGACAGCCTCCTAAGTGCGTCAGAAAACCAGGGTTTTCATAAATCCCCGTGAATGCGAGCAAGACGCACATGTCTTTCAACAAGCCATAATAATTTATTCTTAAATAGTAACCAGTTTTCGTCTACTGTACGATAAGGAGCAGTCTCACGAAAAAAATTTGAAAAAGTGTTTAGTTGAGCGTTAATTTTGCTAAAATCTGCTTTCATGGTTATATTGCGCTTAGTTTTACACTTTCGATATTAAGTGAAGGACAGGACGTGGACGTATTGCGCTACGTACGTCCACGTCCTGTCCTTAACTTAATATCGTCAGTGTAAGACTAAGCGCAATATTACCATGAACGTTCACCAACTAGCCCCCTTCATTGCTTTACTAAAAGCCTGCTTTGTTGTAGTCCCTAATGTGTTTGGTCGAACGCTGTCCGAAAGGAACTGCGATGCAGAGATTAAATATCAATTATTTGTGGTCGCTTAGACCGGCAACGGGTCATAGAGATGTTATTATTTCGGGGCTAGAAACAAGGACAAAGTCTAGAAGGTTCTCCCCACGGGTGGCCATATTAACCATCTGAGTAAAGTTGAATGTAAGGATTGTGTCAAGAAAATTTTTGGATTGCCGGTTATGTGCCTCTAGATTTGCCCAGTTTATGTCCGGAACATTAAAATGAACAATAAAATTCGCGGATGGGTGTTCCATAGTCTGTACTACTCTTCGAATAGCCATTTCTTCAATCGGCACCCCCTACTAGCAAGACATGCGAGTTGCGTTGCGTGCGAGAATGTGCATAGACGATGGGTATGCGCTGCTGATTGCGGCCACCTCGGCAGATATACTTGCACTTCCTCTCTGTCATATTTGTAACCCCTATCTCCCATCCCCAGTGTAGGGTAGCAAACGGGAGACTGATACCTGGTTAACCTCCCTACCTTTCCTCTGCATCTCTCTCTCTCGCTCTCTGAAGTCAGCCATGCCAGCTGCGTTCTGAGGTTTATAAGTTGTTTCCCGGGCTGCGCGAAATCAACATTTCTGCTAAAGCTCCCGGTGCGGAAGTTAGGTACATTTGTTACTGCAACTAGATGAACTAGATAAACACGAAGATCGCAAAATGGAATTTCCTCGAGGATGGATCTCCACAAGTTAACTTGTGGAGATCCAGAGTTAACTTGCAGCGGCAGCAAACATCACGTGAGATCTGCTTTGACTACTTGCTATGGCTCAACGGACGTTTGGTGGTTAACCAAGCAGAGCACAACACTATTCTGTAGTAGAAGTTATTCGTGGGGAAAAATGTGCGTGCTTTGGGGTTCCTTAATTGCCTGCCCTTACAATGCAAGACTAGGCGAACGTGCACATGCGCAAGCAAGATTGATGTATAGTTTAGCACAAGCAGTCTTTGTGCAGTCTTCACAAGCATCAGTGTCATTACCTGCTTCTGAAGAAGCAGTAAGCTGCGCGATATGTCATGTGTTGCCTTCTTTTCTGCAGGCTTGAAGTTTGAAGCTGTAATTTATGCAATGCAATGTGAATTCGCGCTGCCTTCGACACCATAGATCACATGCCACCGTGCACTCACCACCAGTATGCTGTCGTAAAAACCTGAAGCAAAACTAAAATTTGCTGAACCTGGTGCTGTCAAACTAACGAGGGTTGAAGCTGCTGAAACCAATGCGTCACAAAATTCTTCCGTTTATTTTTAAATATTTTCTAAATTTCTGCCTACTCTTGCAGGAATTTGCGCATGCGTCATGTGGACAATTCGATTGATTATGCTATGCAGCATAGCGCATGGAGCAGGATGAATCGGTAGTGTTATGAAGTGCTTCTGATATGACTATATTTTTTTTTAATTTTACAGCGAAGCCATCCCCCCGCCACACACACACGCACACGTACGCACGTACACGGAGGTGGCGACGCGGCTGCAGCAGCGGTTGCGGCACATGTACGGGAAATGCGGCGACCGCAGCGGCGCTTGTGTCGGCGTAGTGTGGTGCCGTATGAAGAAAAGAAGTATTATTTCATGATGCATGCGGCCCAAGCATGCAGCCTAAGCAGCTTCACTGGTCATCCGTCCCCATTTGAGGGTTGTGGCCCCCCAAATTATTCTGGCAGCGGCCGCCAGGCGCCGCAGGAGAATGAGTGCGAGCGGTTGTTGTTTCAGCCGTTTGAAGCATTATTGTAGAATTCATCGCCCAATGATACAGGTGGGACTATGGTAAACTTCGGACAGGTCATGCTGACGAATATTTTCGAAAAAGACACCGACATGAACTATACAAAGAACTCTAGAAAATAGCAATCCAGCAGTAATTCAGCGCCTCACTCTGCATAGTCGCGCCACGTTGGCCACCGGTGGCGCAGTGGAGTACAGTATGCGGAAAATTTAGGTAGTACAGACAATTCCTGCGTTCATTTCATATGCGTGGCTTCAAAAAACTTGAAAAAGCTAAGCAATTATGTGCGTGATGGTTACTTAACACTAAGCCCACCTTTATCGAGTGTGCCTGTAGCACTTGGGCCAATGGCAGTACGCGAGACGCATTCAGTGTTTGCGTGAATAGTCAGTAAAGGAAACAATTCACAAGTCTAAATTCACTTATGTCGCTTCACAATAAACCAACAGCACGCAACATATAGAGAGAGTCTGGCTTGCAGAAATTTTAAATGTCTATAGATCGTTTTATTGGCGAGGAGGAACGCAGCCTCCAACCAGCGCACCGCACCGCTCTCCTCCTCGCACTGGTATGTGCGGATTGCGTTTTCTCCCAGCGGCAGCTTCGAAATGCAGCGGTTTATTTGCGAATTAGTCCGATTCTAACGTGCTCTGTCTGGGATTTATGCGTTGTCAGATGACCCAAGGTCGACTGGCTGCAACTTTGCTGTATTTGGCTGAAAAAAAAAAACTTTCTAAAGCAAGCGTGAAGTGCATCTTCACGCCGCGGCCACTTCGTGGCACAGCCACGGCGATCGCTGAGAAGCGTCCGCTTTGTATTTCCTGCCTAAAAGGACTTGATGCTATTGAGTGTCTGTTCGGAAGGTTTTGTTCGCAGTGAGCGCTCGGCGACCAACTCGGAACTCGGCACCCATGATCAAACTAGAATATGAAATAAAGGTGCCAGTGCGAGTCGGTTAGCTACTGCGAATGGATGAAGTTAACTATGTCTCCGTGCACGCGCTTTAAACTTATTCTCCCCTAACGTGTTCTAAGATTATCATGCTCGGAAACGTAACGTTCTGGTGGAAGTTGACCGAGGACGTATTATGAAAACAGTACGCGCCAACTAAAAAATGAAGGTCTGTTCTTTTCCATTTCGTAACCGAAACCATGGGGCCCCATAACCTAAAACTATTGCAATATGTTTTTATTCCAATCTCCTGACGTCAAATTTGCGCAACCACCAACGCAACAATAGGGCGGTGTCCCACAGGTTTGTCTGAACAGACCGATCAAACGCTTTCCTCGTTTATAGGAGGTCACTTTTGTTCGCTTTAAGAACGAATAACATTGCCTACACTGAGCGGGTAGTCATATAATTGGCTGACAAGAGGCGAAGAGCACGCCCAACTGGAGAAGGATTCGATGGGGCCGAGCCAGTGAAATGAAAATGGATAACCGGATGAAGAGGGTGGTGCCGACGTCTGCGATTGGTACGCTTTCCTTTACTTAGCTTGAGGTGGCTGGTCGAAAATTGCGGCGGTCTGAAACGGAACGTTAAGAATGCCGCTAAAACCGATCCTCAGCAAAGAAGAGTTGGCAGAGCGAGGTCGTAAACATGCCGAAAGTGCTCGAAAACGTTACACGGCCACGCAAAAGTTCTATTGTACGTAAACAAACCCATGCTCTCCGGCAGGAGCGAGTACCCAGTGCCTGAGCGATCGGCAGCAGCCATATTTTATTCCTTTCGGAACGGGTCAGCCTGTGGCCATTCAGAAAAAAAATTCACTTTTGTCCGGCATATTAATACATCTTTAACGCCTACACATCACTTTGACGCGGTGAGTTTTCGTGGTTTTGCGACGTCATGTGACAGACAGGTGAAGTGGGCGCAGCCCCATAACTTTTGACCAATAGACGAGAGCTTATGGCGAAAGGCGTCGAATGAGGAAGAACTATTTTTCTTTCGTTCGGTGCGATCATGCATAATCAGTGTGTACGCGTCACATCAGATGGGGAGCTATCGCGGTTTTCGTGACATCGCGTGACAGACAGGCCAAGTGGGGGTGGTTAAACAAAAGTTTTTGACCAATCGAGCCCGGCTGATTGCAGAATTAGAATAGAAAAGTTTAGAATAGCTTTACGTTATAGCGCCCCATGTCTACCGTACGCCGGCCGGTCCTTCTTCCCATGGGCTCCCCTGTCCTTCGAATGTAGTCGTCGACGCCGCTGAAAGCGCGCTGTATTACTGCAGAAAATAAGGTTACTGTTGCAAAGAGTAGTTCGTTTTTCAGCTCTCTCGAGTGAGCGAGGTGCCCTTGCGCGCACAGGCACCATTCCAGACCTAAGAGTGCGCATAATCTTTCGACGTGTCGCATGCGTCTGGTTGAGCGTGGCATATTCGCGGCCACCACCATCAGCTCATTTGTTTTATGTTAACCGCCCTTTGATAGAGATATCTGTTAGTCCTCTGTTTGTAAAGCTTGATGCCCGGGTGCCAGATAAACAATCTTTAGAAAATCATACCGCGAAAATTTTAGGAGCACGAAAGCTGGCAAAACGTGTTTCCTCGGAGCTTCGCAGTTACCTGGATTGTCATGTACGCTGGTGCAGCACACCGCATGACACATGGAGACACTTCTGATTGTTGTCGCTTGAGTGATACCGTAACAGAGTTAAAGGCTATACATACAATAATAGCACATTACATGTGTACGTTGCGTATCGACAATGTTCAGGTTTGACTCTCTACCTATTTCGATAGTGGGTAGAGCTGTGGGAACGCCTCTAGGCCCTTCGCCGTTCGATATTGCGTCTATACCGAAGCTAAAAGCTTAGTGATGACACGCTAAGAAGCTTCCTAATCCAAAGAACTTGTTGACACCTCTCGAGAAAGTGTGCTAACTTGCTGCTCGCTGTCAAGAGCACGTTCGCCGTGTAGCCTCCAGTGCGATTCCACATACCAGCATGACGCCAGACGATAGACGGCGCTGTGGTCGCAAAATCGCTGCGCCCTTAATAAAACGGTCTATACACAAGTACTAAGAGGCATACAGTACTTATCTCGCAACGAACGGCGTGTTTCGTAGGGGCGAAGTATTTCCTTCCGTTGTTGTACAGACGTTTTCGCCGCACGGAGGTAGTTTTCCTTGGGGGGATCGTGAACAACGCTAGCCCTTCATTCCGGTCGGCTGCTGCACTGAGAAGCGCAGCAGCCAGGCATTCTTTACGGCAAACGAAGCTCACTTAGCTAGCAAACGCACTGTTTGCTAGTTAAGTTTCATGACGTCTCCTTGAGGTCATGAACAAACAAGTTTCATGACGTCTTTTTGACGTGCGGGTCACCTGATAGGGCGATTTCACGCACCGCAGCCAATCAGCGTGCGGGTAGCGCCGGCACGGCGACAGTGAGGAGGAAAGCGAGGAGGGCAATGCTGAGCGTGAGTGTGCGGGGGCAAAGATCTATAAGTGTCGCTACTTTCAACAATAAATGGATTCAAGGCAAACGTGAGGTTTAGAACCCCCTACCAAGGCCTCTACGACAGCGTGCGTGTTCGCCGCTCGTTGCTTGTGGCGCTAGCGCTGCGTTCGTCCCTCTCTTGCTGTGCGCAACGCTCAGTTAAACTGTGCGAGCTCTCATGGCTCGAAGCGCTCACGGTGTGCGTGCTCTCCTTCTCTCGTCACTTAGTATGAACGGTTTACTTAAAAAATTAAGAATGATGTTTGCTTCAGTGACAGTTACGAGCATGTATTAGTGGAGTGTCTTGCAAAGTGTAAACGGAGCGATTTATAATAAACAGTGCGCAATTTCCAGTTGTATAAACTTCCACAGTTGTCGTTCTGTCACGAGACCACCACACAGACTCGCAGATCACGGCTAGAATTTACGGAAAATAGCCATCTTGGCCCTTTAAATCTCTTGGAAAGTGTGTGTTTGCTTTAGCTGCATTTCCTCACTGACCCCTTAACTACGCCAATGTAGCTCATCAGATGGTCGTGCAGCACGCTCCTTCCCGGAAAGGGCCATCATTCAGTGAGCCTGCCCCCCAAGTACTAAGCTGGCCAAACTTCATCGCTGTATATGTAAGGGCGGCTCAATTTATCACCAGGCATGAATGAAAAGAAGGCACATGGGCAGAAAAAGAGGCAATTTCATTCAGTGCACATCGCGCATTTGTTTCGTCTGTTAATTTCTCTGAAATAAGCAGTTTCACAGGCTGGCCTCAGTGTTTCCTGTTTTCGACGTGGTTCTGGCACTGAGCGAGAAAAAGAAATACTGCGCCCCAAGCTAACCCGATGTCTAGGCCCCGCTTGCCCAAGTGTAAACAAGAACACCGGTAGCACGTACTCCAACGGAAACGGGCGCGCGGTTGCTTCGACGGGAAAGTAGGCGACCGGCTACCTTGGAGTCTGTCTGCTAGAGGAGCACCTGGCGCCGCTGTCGTGGTTGGAAACTTCGGGTTGTCTCGTTTATACCACGTAGAGGCATCGCTTCGTACCGCCTGTTACGATGTTGGGATGCGCGAGAGCTGCCTGGCTGCGTGCGCTGAAGTGGACTGCGTTCGCAAAAGTGTTACTCGAGCAGGGTCTTAGCAATGCCTCCTAGATAGCAGGCCTGCGCACTCCGCATTACGGCGTCGTGCTACTTGAACTGAAATTTGCACCGTCATGCCCGGCGTGACGTCAGATTCACCGCGGCTTACTAGAGAGCATCCCGATTAGATTCTTTAGCAGTCGGACAAGGTAGCATGACGTCTTGAACCGAAGTGCACAGGCCTGGTCTATCTAGGAGGCGTTGGCCCAGGTCACGAAGTCAGCCTTTCGTTTTTGCTTCACATGTCGGCAGATGCCCCATCCTGACCCAACGAACTGCATCGACTCCAGCAAACTGTTCTCTCTTCAAGGAAAAGGGTTTATTTCCTTTGGTACTGTAAGAGCTGTACGTAACAAGAAGGGATAAATTGTTTGTTACCAAGAAAAGATTATACCGGCGTCTGTGCAGTTCTCGAAGAGACATCGAAGAGAAAGCAAAATATGTTGACCGTATTTGTAAATAGCCCACCTGCAGGGCGAAAAGTTACCGTGTTACCGTAATAAACAGCAAAATATGAATAGGACAGACAGATGGCGACGCACCTTGAACTTCTAGCGCAATCACCCCGTGACCCAACGGATAGTGGCGACGTCTTTTAAGTTCGACTAAACATTTTCATCGCAAAAGATTGATTCGCAACGAGCCAAAGAATGAACGCGGGCGCTATAACGCAAGGCTGTTACAAACTGCTTCTCTTCCATGTCCGAAATCAGCCCTTCCCGATTCGTGAAACATTTTTCGGGCCCCCCCTACTTCGCCTGTCTGTCACATGACGTCGTGATCCTTCTTAGGTCAGTCGGCTTCTACCTCTATCCGATATACTATTGGGAGCAAGTACATACTGGAGACCCTTCTTGGGTCCCCAGTCTACTTCAACATGTATTTCGTGGTCAACAATAAATGATCAACAGTTGATCACTTTTGGGCCAGCCGCCATCTACCTCTACTTCATGTACTATCGTTAGCAATAAGGATCTAGGGTGCGAGCGTCTACAGGCACAATCGGCCATACGTACAACCCGTTGGCTAAATGCCGCAAATAATAAATACTTCCTAGATAGACATAAACGAATAAGGTCGGCACTGTCGCCTGCGTGCCACGTAAGCAACTACACCTAGTTTATCTGAGCTTTCAAGCCATTTTCATGCGCAGCAGGAGTGCCTTGAGTGATATTTTCAATGGCCGCATTTTCCCTTTCTGTTCGACGGCAGTCGCTTCTCATCGGCCCAACTTGGATTTGAAGCTATCTGGAACGCACTTCCGTGTTCGCTTTTTTTGGGTGGTGTTCAAGTAATGGCGATCATGCATAGTTTCCGAGCCCGCAATGTCTTCAAACACTTCCAGTTAACAATAGCATGCCCTTAGAGATTGGCTTTTGTTGCTATAAGGCAGCCGTCACTGGGGGTGCAATTTGTGTTATGTGGTGTTGTTAGTGAAGCGTGTCGGACACAGGACCAGCCGAGCCACGAGCAGAAGGGGAACTGTGCTTATCCACGCTGTACAGATTCAGGACGCGTTAAACAGGTGGCGCGAGTGGTCGAATAAATGTAAAGATGTTGCATAGAAGGCTGGAAAAGCGGAAGCCATGTGCATATTCCACATGCCTTTTCTTTAATGTGAATCGGCATTCTAGCTAACAAATGTACCGTTTACAAAAGCCGATTCGATAGTGACTGCAAGTTAAGAAAATATTACGCGACGTTTACTCTAGTTACGTGGAAGTCATTTCTCAAGCTTAGCTATCGCGCAGAAGGTTTGATCCTCCTTCCGGAGCACGTAGCTTAAGGTGGAGCTGGCCAAGGCTGAACCTGCTAAGCTTGAACTGGTGGTGGATACTCGTGATTGTACGCTGAAGTACTTGGCTCAGCTATGTCGTAGTCCTCTGGTGAAGCTTCGGTGACAATCTATTTCACAGCTCTTGGTCGTGGATAGATACGGTTTCGGAAAAAGATACCTCCAATGTCTTTCTTTAAGGCTTATCTGTACGAGGCTGCGGACCGACGTTGACTATGCCTTTTACCAGTTTGACTGTGGTGAAACCACACAGGCTATCCGAAAATTAGTGGCTGGTGAGCTGGTTGTGTACCATTCCCCATGTTTCTGCTGGTCCTATTGCCTTTGCTGAAAGAGCGCATGATGACGCGCGGTTACGAAGCTTGGTTTCAGGTCATTTGGCAGGGTAGGTAAGAAGGTACGCAACTTTCTAACCTTTAGGAACTGAACTGAGGATTGTACTCCTATGTTTGCGTTGAGCAATAGTTATACAGGGCCTGTGCGAAGTCCTTGCCTTGATCAGCTGCATTTTTCTTCATTAAATTACCTGTTTGGATGGTCCTTTCTGACTTACAATTCTCGTTTCACAGAAGTGGTGTGATTTCAATGGTGTTTGCTTTTCCTGGATATGGAGCGATATCTTGATGTGTGAGCTGATGACCCAAGTGCGTGGTTACTGGCAAACATAGCTGGAGCCTGCCCTCTTTGAAGTTAAGGTTTTTGGCGCGTGCTACTGTGGCACCTTTTCGAGATTTCCCGCCGGTCTTTCAAGGTATTGTAATGCCACTGAAACGACGCCGAAGTGGGGCTTGACGCTGAGTTGCCGTTAAAGGGCTGTCTTACTGGCTTGCTGGAAGCGCTCAGGTAGCAGCCGGACGCTTTTATCTTTTTTTTGTTTCTGGTGGCGACAATCGGATGCACCCGCTAAGAAGGCTCTGTTGCTTCCATGATGGTTGCATTCTGCTTCATATGTTTCAGTTCTGTTTTGACTTTGTGCTCTAATGGCGCTGTGTACACGGTGTGGAGCTGACACCGTGGGAGTTACTCCTTCCTTTAGCGGTATGAAATATGCCTCAGGCAGTTTTTCGATAGCTTCAAATACATCAGGAAAGTCGTCGAGCACGTTTGGAAGCCTGCATTACTGTGCACGCAGCTACAGTCATTTGCTGCAGCTGTCTTCTCGTGATGAGATTCAAGGCTTGGCATGCGTTGGCGCCTAAAATCCGTTTCAGTGGTTGGCTAACGACAAGGACGTTTAAGGTGCACTCGATTTCTTCTGTTGAGCAGTGCGGCTTCTAATCAGTGTTAATGAGAAGTGTTTGTCCCGTAGTCCCCTGTGCCGTTGTGGGCTTGGATGCAGGTTGCGGTGGCCATGTGCCAAATTTATTCTTGAGAATGATATCTAGGTCGGAGCCAGTGTCTAACTTGCAGCTGACGTTGCACCCATTTAAGCTGACCGTTTCTATCCTTTCCGAGTGGCTGTTTACGTTGTTGATGTTTAGACGCTCAAAGGAAAAACCTTGCTACTGAGCCGGTTGCTCTGCGCCCTCGAGGAGACCTATGCGCTGGCGGGAGGTTATGCTGCCTCGACGGCCTACATATCCTGGCGACATGCCCGAATTTGCCACATTTGTAAGAGCTGGAGCTATAGGGTGGGCATTCGCGCGGTATGTGCGTTGTTCCATGGCGTGAACACCTTTGTTGCGGTTTCAGCTGTGGTTTCAGTTGCTGGTTCCTCGATGTTGCTGGTTGATGCGAGTTTCATCTGAGTTACTTTTGCTTTTGTATGGTTTCTACTTCGAGCTTCGGCACTTCAAGCGCTTTTACGTTCTTTCGAGAAACTTCCGCTGTCTTGTACGTGGTTGTTGCTTCATTGAGCATCATGGCCCGTTCGCGAAATGGCGTTCTCGCACTTCTGCGTCTCTCATTGCTATGACGATGCGGTCGTCAGCGAGTCGGTATTTATTCTCCTCAATGTCTAATTTTTCTGCTTCCCTCCGAAGGTCCGTTACAAACTTATCGAATGTTTGGTTTTCATTTTGCTTCATTGCGCTGAATACAACAGACGCCTCCGTTACGTTCTTATACACCTTGTGAGGGGCGCCAAACTGTTCTAGGGGGTAGGTAACTTGATCCGTTGGCCGTTGGAGGTAGATGGGGAAAAGCCTGGGCGACGCGGTGGCCGCAGGCCCCGAGAACATGGATGGGTAGGGCGTGGATGCGTGTTTTGTGGCGTACTCACAGGCTGAATTGTAGGTAGTGTGCGTCTACTTACATTCCTCCCAGGCTTCTCGCGGGTTGTCGCCTAGCTCGAAGTGTGCCAGTGGTTGCAGGAGCGCGTTGGCCATAGTTGCGGGGTGGTGCCGATTGCTGTGACGCCAGGTTATGTTGTGTGGTTGCTGGAGCGAGTCAGGACACAGTACCAGGCGAGTCGAGAGCAGAAGGGAGGTGTGTTTATTTAGGCTGTACAAATTCAAGATATGTTACATAGCTGGCGAGCGCTGTCGGTTAATTTGAGTGACGTCGCATAGATGGCACAAAAAGAGGAAGCGATGCGCATATATAACTATTTGGACTTTACGTGTTACTCATGACACTGCGACAGTAGAAGCGAGTGTTGAACGTTCGCGTACAAACTTCGCTTCCCGGATGGAAACGGCCTCCGTTGATTACCAAGACCTTTCCCGTGGTGTCGGCTGTTGAGGACGAGGTTGAGGTTATATAGGCCATGGTGAAACGTAGTGTGTCGGTGGACTCTACGCGAAATATACTTTTCACTTCACTTTATTACTTTAAGGACGCCCCTATTGGGTGTTACATAAGGGGTCGATATACAGAAGCAGCAATGATAACAATATATTAATTGCGCGGGAGGTAATCTGTGACATTTTGAAGAAATATTGTCGGGCAGGTGGTAGCGCTACTGCTGTGGGAAAGATCGTTACAATGGGATTCTGCATGTGTAAAGAAGGAGGTGGAGAATGTAGCAGTGTGGCTGGGTCGATGAGCTATCTTTTCTTTTTCATTTCTTTTTTTTTTCTGTACAGGAACAGAAACGGAAGCAAGCGCAAAGGACATGGTGATTTGACAAACGCCTTTGCTCTAATTACAGTGCGGCACGCAGGACAGTGCGCACGCTTTTAAAAAGTATATACAAACATGTTTCAACAACGCATAAACAACATGGGTTAAAAAGCATAATTATTTTGGAAGCTTTTAGGTGTTCAGAAAAAGCAAGAACGGCAAAATTCACAAAATATGGCCACCTTATTTACAGGTGCACATATTTTTACAATACGGCACTTGTACTGTGAAGCCGTTCATGATACACAAGTTAAAGTGGTTCATCAGCTCACCACATTTAATTGCACAAAGGAACAGCAATGTGCACAAAACATGCAAGGTAAAAATGAAGATATATGTGAATATAGTGTCACGTGCAGCATTCGGGTTTGACATCTCAAGAGGAAACTTGAGCGCATCTAAAGAATGATTTAAGAAAATTAGGTGTTATTTTCGATCAAAGCCATTAAAATTTTTCTTTTCGAGGTGTGATGTCGATGCTTAATATTGTCAATATTATTTAGCAAACTAGGGACCCGATATGCAATTTGTTGCCACCCATAAATAGTGCGAGTCTTCCGAGTATAATGCGGGTGCGGAAAGGATGCGGAGAACCCTGAAAACCTTGCAAGCAAGAAAGCCTATTACATATGATGTAATGGAATAAATTAAAATACTATACTTTATTAGCTATTAACATATGGTGCTTTCGAAAAAGTGGCCTTGACCGCAGCTCGCATAAGGGGTTTTCGTAGTTTTCAAAAATTGTTAGCACCTTTTTTGCAAAACAACTAGTTTAGTAGCGGTGTTGTTCTCCACACAAGCGCACAATAAAAAATTGGAGAGTAGAAGAGAGTATAGCAGATCTAGTTTTATAAGCCACAGCGGTATTAATGCATTAATTTGCACACATGCATTCAATGCGTCTACTTAATTCGGTCGTAGACTTTCCTGTGTTCCTTCCAAGGTAAGTAGGAACCACACTGTTTCTGTACGCCCTTGGTAGGAAATATGCATGATGAATTTCGTGGCTTGTTCATAGGGGCAAATAGCACGTATTTTGTCTTACTGGCATTCCGGCATAACTTGTTCAGTTTTAAGCAGGAAGACGACTCATTCGGAAAGCAATTCACATTTACTTCAACATCGACAAACGAAGCAACTGGGAAAAAAAGCTATTTGTGTAGTCTGCGTACATTACTAGTCTGGAGCACTCTGGAATGCGGCTTCGGTCACTTACGTATGTAATAAATAGGAAGACACTCACTGCGGAGCCCCGCGGCACCATTTGCTCCACTTCAACGTACGCTGGTGACTCGTTATTGATTCCGCGTAGTGTTACGGACTGTTTAAGCAGCTTTGCAACAAGTCATGCGCAAATGCCTCGTGTAGTACATGTGCTCAATTTACTAAAAAAAACGTCATCACACACGGTGTCAAACGCTTTGCGTAGGTCAATAAAGACCTACGCAATAAAGACCCAAGCAGCCGGACTCGAACCGACGCAGTGCGACGGGGACACGATTTGCCCCAACCTCAAACAGAACATCATGGTCGTGAGTTCCCCGCTACCCGAGAACGTCAACGGATATCCGAAAATTCAGAGCGTCACCATCGCCGGGCAGACGTACGACACGTGCAAGGGAGTCATTCGCAACATTCCGCTCCACCACATGCAAGAAACGATAACCATGTCCGCCGCCAACCAGAGAAACCCCCTCGCACTGGCGGGGAAGCGCATAAAGCAAACCGGGATGTTGATCGTGGTCTTCGAAGGATACAAAGTTCCCAACCACGTGACGTACGGAACTGCATGGGTAGAGTGCTCGCTCTACAGGAAGCAGATCGCCATATGTCAGGCTTGCGGCAAACTAGGGCACCGAGCAGACGTATGCCCCACACCGGAGAAGCAGACTTGCAGGGACTGCGGCATTCCAGACCCCGGAGCAGATCACGCTTGTGAAGAAGTCTCTTGCACGCTGTGCGGCGAGAAACACCCCACGGCCAGCAAGGAATGCAAGAGCAGATACCAGCTCCCGTAACGTGGTACGGAAGCGAAGAATCGAGAACAAGCAGGCAGCCATTGCGTCCAAGAAACTTCGAGAAAAAGCGACGAGTCTTTTAAGGCAGAACGGCGCAGGTACGGTGCAGCAGCCAGACGGACAGCGTGAGCCCCGAGGACGCTCCAGATCCAGAGGGAGTTTGGGATCCCGATCGGCCAGCAGAGGTCGCAGGAGCCGCGGCTTCGGTGCCAAGATCACGGTCCGACCTGTACCCAGAAACGTACACCCCGAAAACAACAAGGGCAAACGACAAGCGAGAGGAGAATTCCTCCTTAACCAAGCCTTCGCGAACCGCGAACGCTCAACTTTTGTGGACGCGGCTGCATAGACGGGAAACAAAGCTTTCGCAGTGGCGGTTGTGGACGGCCACGGATCCACAAGACATGCAGCCACGGTAATTGCAAGGAAGCCTGAACAGGCCGAACAAGTTGCGATCGCTGTTGCGCTCGCCGACGACAATCTTTTCCATATCTACAGCGACTCCATAGCCGCCATCAGAGCTTTCCAAAAGGGCACGGTCTGCACACAGGCTCTCAGAATTGTTAGAAAGAAAGAGATTAAGAAACACGTCATATACTGGTTCCCGGCACACTTAGGACCAAAGATCGGCGACGTCCCACACTTTAACGAGGTGGCACATGAGGCTGCGCGCGCGCTTACAAACCACGCGGCTTCACCCGACCACTCGGAGAACAAGGACGCCCCCACTACATACAATGAAATCACTAAACACTACTACCTACAACGTAGAGAGTATAGCACGCCACACTGCACGCTCACTCGAGCTCAAGCCGTTACACTCAGAATGCTACAAACAGACACATACCCCACGCAAAACAGGCTACACCATTACATGCCTGAGCTCTACGACAAGTCTTATTGCACCAATTGCAATACACCCCTTAACGTCTATCATTTACTCTGGCCGTGCTCGCAAGCTCACATAAGCTGCGAACAGGACAAGCGCAAGTTTGAAAAAGCAATCCGGAGCGAAGAACTCGCTCCCCAACTCTGGGCCGTCTAGCAGGTCCACGACGCCGCCAGGAAACTCAACCTCCCGGTTCCGTCGTGGGAGACACTTCATGATAGCCCAAAGCTCTCGTGGCCTGCAGGACCTCGAATAAGGTTGATTTCCTTCCTTCCAACTGTGAGTATATTTTCTCTCGTGTTTATCTATTATATGATCCTTTATTTTCAGTAATGCTAGCTTTGTACAGTTGTTATGTTGTGTGCTAGATTCGACATCATCAACATCATACTTATCAAACAATTCTGCAACCGGACGTTTATTGCGCTTTCATATACATTTGACAAAACAGGCAGAACTGATACTAGACGATAATTGGAAATTTCTTTTCAGTTGCCTCCTATAATGACAGGACATACGCGAGCAATTTTATCTCGAAAGATGCCCGTAGTAAAAAGATAGGTTGATAACATGCGCAATAGGAGATTATACTACGTCGGCTATGTACTTTATCAGTGCCGATTTTACGTCATCATATCCAGCAGCATAATTGTTCTTGATATTGTCAACAATTCCTTCAATTTCAAGTAACACATCACACCGTGCAGCACCACTCACCTTCAACAGAAACGCACTCAAGCGGGAAGTAGCCAGCGCTATATTCGGCACAAAGGAAGACAGGATAGTTTAGGTTACGGAAATGGCATGTTGCACCGTACTGTGAAGCAGTCGAGCATACCAACTTTATTACGGCAATAAGGGATAACTGAAAGAACGAAATGCAGCAAATTACTAACATATGCGCTAGGACAAACAGTAAAAAGTAATCTTTAATTGGGCCACCTAATTAGGGTACACAACAAGATAGTAAACATATTGTCGCAGTTAACTGAGCATGAGAGCTTTAATTAAATTATGGGGTTTTACGTGCCAGCAGAGGTCGCAGGAGCCGCTCCCGCACACCCGGGAGCCGGGGCCGCTCCACCTCGGGGTTCCGTTTCGCACCCGCGGCCGGAGCCAACAGCTGGGCTCAGCGAGTCAAGGCGACAACGGGATGCCAGGCCTCCGTCACGGCAGGGACGCTGCCCACTAACTGCGGGCCACTGAGGGACCAATCTCAAGTGAGCTTGAAAGCCCGGCCAGAGAATAATGTACACAAAGACATCTTCGACAGAATCAAAGCACTCGAGCACGAGAACGCTCAACTCAGGCGCACAATGACAGAACTGGCTAACGAAAATAGATTGCTTAAAACACAAATCAGCACACCAAATGCACAGACACAGGACACGCACATGGACACTTCACCCAGTCCGAATCCCTCCAGTGTAATGGAATCAGAAACGGCTAGTCAAGCCCCACCCGCGGGCACACCAGCCACCAAGAAACGCACGGCCAAGACCACGGAATGCGACACGCCTGCCAAGGACATAGACGGTAAATTGGACAAGATCCTTAGTACTCTAGGTCAACTCCGATTCGATGTCGAGTCACTAAAGAAGCGGCACGACAGACTAGTAGAGGCGGTCGACGGCCTAATGAGCAGGGTAGAAGGGATAGAGCAGGGCTTCGGCGCCAGGATCGAAGGTCTCGAGAGAACCGTCTTTACTCACTTCTCGGCACCGGTCAACTCACCCGCCTTGCCCATGGTCAGAAGGAACACTGCAATAAGCGATATCATCCCACCCAAAATGGCGGTAAAGTCCGCAACCAAAGTAGAAAGCACAAATGGAGAAGGCAAATAAGCGAGAATCAGCCGAAAGGCACCAAGCGCAAACGAGCAATCAAGGCAAGCTTATAATCTGGCAATGGAATTGTTGCGGGTTCCACAACAAAAAATCGGTCCTGCAACAACACATCAGACACACTACAGACAAGCCGGACATCATACTCATTCAAGAGACCAACACCGACACACTCACGCTTCCTGGATATGATACAATTGCCGTTCCACCAACAAAAGCCTGCAGCGGCGTAGCGACGTTTATCAGTAACAGGCTGGCGTGGGCTGAAATTGACAGAAGTAATCCGGACAGCAAATGCGAGCATCTGTTCATCGAAGTCTCTCCCAATGGCAAAAAGGCCAAGAGCATACTAGCACTCAACACGTACAGCAGCCCGAACCACAGCACGCAGAGTTTCAGAAGACTGTTGAAGAAGGCCAGGGACAAAGCCGGGGACAACCCGCTGATTATTGCCGGAGATTTCAACGCCCCAAATGTAGATTGGGTCTACGGCGTCACCAGCGCCAAAGGCCGAAATCTTGCCACCGATGCGAAAGAGATGGGGCTCAACCTGATCACGTCCGCGCTCTACCCCACCAGGATGGGCAACTCGGTCTCGAGGGACACCACCCCAGACCTCACGTTCGTCCTCAACACCGAGGGGGCCACCTGGCATAATACCGCCGACGACCTCCGCAGCGACCATTACATTGTGGAAACGTCAATATCAATCGCCTTGAAACCACTACGAAAATGGAGAAACATGGATTGGGATGCGTTTAGACCGGTAAGAAAGGAACGTACCAACAAGCCCGCTACACTAGAACAATGGACGTGTGAAGAAGAAGACGCGCCTCGCGGCACAGACACATCGCCAACGCCCGGCTCGGCTCCGCTCGCGCTGTTGATTACTGTCGCCTTTTTTGGACAGTGCTTCGGGCTGTCTCGCCGTTCCCGGTCGCTGCGCTTTTGCCTTAGGAGCCGCCAATAAATTTCTTCTCAATTGGTGGAGGTGCTGGGACTCAAACCCCGTCGCTTGTAACCCTGGACCTGCGATCAAGAACGCTATCGCCCGCCATGACCGACAGCTCATCCCAAACGGCGCCGACGCCACAGTCCGTCACTTGCACCAGCGTTGCACGACAACGCGACCCCAAGATCTTCAGCGGTGCAGACGACGAAGACGTAGAAGACTGGTTGGCGTCATATGAACGGGTGAGCGCGCACAACAAGTGGGATGATCTAGCGAAGTTAACCCACGTCATCTTTTATCTGGCTGGTGTTGCCCAACTCTGGTTTCACAACCACGAAAGTGACTTACCCACATGGTCAATCTTCAAGACAACCTTTACAGAAGTGTTCGGCCGACCCGCTGCTCGCAAACTGCGCGCTGAACAACGCTTGCGCGCCCGAGCACAGCAGACGGCAGAAACATTCACGAGCTACATTGAAGACGTCGTGGACCTGTGTAAACGAGTCAACGCGGCAATGCCCGAAGCTGAGCGCCTTCACCATATACTGAAGGGCATCGATGACGGCGCTTTCCTGATGCTTCTAGCCAGGAATCCGCGCACTGTGTCCGAAGTCGTCAGCCTATGCCAAAGTTATGATGAGTTACGCAAGCAACGCGCTTCGACTCGGCGTGCTCTGGGCAGCGACGACTTGGTGGCAAGCCTTGACAGCATGTACGCCCATGCTCATTACTTCAACGGGTCAAGGACTTCGTGCGTGAGGAAGTTGCCCGCCAACTTTCTTTAGTCCCCTTCACTCAGGAGCCCACCTCCCGTCTTCCAAACACGCTCCGCACTCTCATCTCCGAAGAGGTCGCTCAAGTTGTCCCTTCCGCACACCATCAGCCGCCTGCAGCCACGAATCTCAACTCTGCTCTGGCAGTGCAGCCTGTCGCGACTCCTCGCACCTATGCGCAGCCATTCCTGCCTGTGGCCGCGCCTCTTACGTACGCGCAGGCAGTACGCAGGCCTCCGCCTGCGTCTTTCGCGACCTTTCGGTGCCACCGGAAGCCCATGCTGCATCTTGGACCGCACCGAGAGCTAATCCTTGGAGGACGCCTGATAATCGTCCCATCTGCTATTCTTGCTGCACTCCTGGACACGTCGCCCGTTATTGCCGACGTCGGCCTCAAGCGTTCGGCGACGCCTCTCGGCCCTTCCAGTACGGCAGCCAGCCCTTTCGCCAATACGCCACTCCTTCCCCCCAACCGTATGCTCGTGCTGACCTTCCAGAATTCCCTTCGCGTCGCTCGCCATCCCCTCGCCGACGCTCGCTCTCCCCTATGCGTCGGCGACCCGCACCACCTGACCAGGAAAACTGAACGTCGCAGTTCACGAGGCAAGAACTGCGCCCCATTCGAACTGTCTAAGTCCTCGCACCTGTCCTGCTAACGTGGTCGAAATTTGTGTAGAAGGTGTTCCTGCATTCGCTCTTGTGGATACCGGCGCAGCCGTTTCTGTGATAGCCGCCAAACAGTGCCGTTCGCTGCGCAAGGTGACCACGCCGCTTTCTGGACTGTCGCTTCGTACGGCAAGCTCTCAGCACGTCACTCCGCACGCAGCCTGTACAGTACGTGTGCTTATTCACGGCATTGTTTACATAGTCGAGTGCATTGTTCTTCCCACTTGCTCGCATGACGTCTTCCTCGGATGGGACTTCTTATCCCGTCATAAAGCCGTGATCGACTGCGCACGCGCCGAAGTTGAATTTTCCCCTTGTGACGCACCCTTGCACGAAGATTGTTACCGCCCTTCTAAACTTACCGTGCGCGAGGACACAGAGATTCCACCTGGCTCCTTCGCTCTCGTACCCGTCTCTTGCGATGCCATCACTGATGCAACGGTCCTCTTCACATCTTCCGACGTCTTCATGAGCCGTAAATATCTCCGACTACCCTTCGTAACACTTGACATGGCTGGCGGCTGTAGCAATATATACTTTTGCAATCCCCTCTGTGCGCCTATTGCATAGCTCGTTGGTGAATGCCTTGGCATCGTGGAACTCCTCGACTCTTCGTCTTTGGTTGACGTCCCCGGAGACTCTTTTGATGTCGACTCCGGCCAGTCATCTTCGATTTCCGCGCTTGAAGAGACGTCCAAGGATGCATTCTCGAGTTCCATCGCCGATACCCTCACATCTGCCGAACGCGCCGACCTTCTTGATCTCCTGCACCACTTTAGAA
Organism: Dermacentor andersoni; assembly: GCF_023375885.2. Lineage (NCBI taxonomy): Eukaryota > Metazoa > Arthropoda > Arachnida > Ixodida > Ixodidae > Dermacentor > Dermacentor andersoni. Next base: position 182,060,556 of record NC_092816.1, read on the forward strand.
GTTCATTCGAGGTTTCACAACCTCACTTGGGCCGCACGTCGGAAGTACAGCACTACATTGGCACCGGTTCACATCAGCTGTTACGTCAACGACGATACCGCGTCTCGGCCGAAGAGCGTCGTGTCATTACCACCCAAGTCGAAGATATGCTGCGCCGTGACGTTATTCAACCTTCGCACAGTCCCTGGGCATCGCCTGTCGTTCTCATTCGCAAGAAGGACGGGTCTATTCGCTTTTGCGTCGACTACCGTCGGCTAAATAAGGTAACGCGCAAAGACGTCTATCCTTTGCCGCGCATCGACGACGCCCTCGACAGTCTTCAGGGAGCAGAATTCTTCTCGTCCCTTGACTTGCGTTCGGGTTACTGGCAGGTACCCATGGCTGCAGCCGATCGCCAGAAGGCCGCATTCATTACGCCTGACGGCTTATATGAATTTAACGTAATGCCGTTCGGGCTTTGTAACGCCCCTGCCACCTTTGAACGACTCATGGACAACACGCTGCGTGGCCTCAAGTGGTCCATATGTCTGTGTTACCTCGACGATGTCGTGGTTTTCTCGCCTGATTTTCCGACTCACCTGCTCCGCCTCAGACTTGTTTTGACCTGTCTAACGAACGCTGGCCTCCAACTCAACCTCAAGAAGTGCCACTTCGCCGCGCGAGAGCTCACCATTTTAGGCCACGTTGTGTCCAAGCACGGCGTTCTACCCGATCCTGCAAAACTTCGAGCAGTCGCTGAGTTTCCGAAGCCTCAGACCATCAAAGAACTTCGAAGCTTTGTGGGCCTATGCTCATATTTCCGGCGCTTTGTTCGGAATTTCGCATCGATCATGGCGCCATTGACTCAGCTTCTGCGCGGTGACACCACCCTGTCCTCCTGGTCCCCTGCATGTGACTCCGCCTTCGATAAGCTGCGTCGTCTTCTCACCTCCCCACCTATTCTTCGCCATTTCGACCCATCAGCTGCAACTGAGGTACACACAGATGCCAGCGGGGTCGGCCTCGGCGCCGTCCTCGCCCAACGAAAGCCAGGCTACCCCGAATACGTAGTCGCCTATGCGAGTCGCACGCTGACGAAGCCTGAGGCCAATTACAGCGTGACCGAAAAAAAGTGCTTGGCCTTAGTATGGGCACTTGGCAAGTTCCGACCATACCTGTACGGGCGCCCATTCGCCTTGGTCACAGATCACCACGCGCTTTGTTGGCTTGCCAACTTGAAAGATCCCACTGGCCGCCTAGCCCGTTGGGCATTACGCATCCAGGAGTACGATATTCGCGTCGTATACCGCAGTGGGCGAACACACTCTGACGCCGACGCCCTGTCTCGTTCAACTTTACCTCCAGACTCGGCCTGCGGAACAACTTCCGCACACTCCATCTCATCTCTCGACATGGACTCCTTTGCCACCGCACAACGTCGTGACCCGTGGATCGCTTCTCTTTTCGACTAGCTTTCTGGATTATCGACCATCCCTGTATCCCGAACCCTCCGACGCCAAGCAGTTCATTTTGCCATTCTTGACCAGCTGCTCCACCGACGCAATTACTCTCCTGAAGGCCGTCGGTGGCTTCTGGTGATTCCCCGCAGCTTAAGGTCACAAATATGTGCCGCTTTCCACAACGATCCACAGTGTGGCCACGCCGGAGTCTTCAAGACGTACGAACGAATTCGCCACCGCTACTACTGGCGCGGCATGTACAATTTTGTACAAAAGTTTGTTCGGTGCTGTCTTGACTGTCAACGCCGCAAATCGCCGCCTTTACGCCCGTCTGGTGCCTTGCAGCCGCTCCCGTGCCCTGCCACACCCTTCGATCGCGTCGGCATCGACCTATACGGCCCGCTTCCTATGACGCCAGACGGCAATCGGTGGATCGTAGTTGCTGTTGACCACTTGACACGCTACGCCGAAACTGCTGCTTTACGAAGTGCTGCGGCACGGGATGTAGCCTTTTTCGTTCCTCATCGCTTCGTGCTTCGACACGGCGCACCTCGAGAACTCCTCAGTGATCGAGGTCGCGCCTTCCTCTCCGAAGTCGTCAAAAGTTTGCTCTCGGAATGCCTTATTATTCATCGGACAAGCACGGCATACCATCCCCAGACTAACGGACTCACAGAGCGATTTAACCGCACACTTGGTGACATGCTGTCGATGTACGTGGCATCTGATCATGGTAACTGGGACCGCATCCTTCCATTCATCACGTTCGCGTACAACACCGCGATCCAGGCCACTACGGGATTTTCACCTTTCTTCCTCCTGTATGGCCGCCAGCCTACGCATACCATCGACACGCTCTTTCCATACCGTTCTGACGCCTCCGAGTGTCTACCTGTGTCCGACGTCGCCCGACAGACCGAAGAATGCCGCCAGCTAGCGCGCTCCTTTACGGCCGAGCAACAGCAGCGCCAGAAAGAAAACCGCACCGACACGCTTCCCAACACCACCTACGCTCCAGGCGTTCTTGTGTGGTTGTCTGTGCCTTTCCAGACTCCGGGGCTTTCCTCGAAACTCGTCCCAAAATTCGAAGGGCCTTACTGAGTGTTGGAGCAAACATCTCCGGTGAATTTTCTAATTGAGCCACTGTCACCACCTGAAGACTTGCGCCGGCGTGGACGTGACATTGTCCACGTCTCGCGTCTCAAGCCCTACCACGACCCTCTGCCTCCTGATTCTTAAGGCGCCAGGATGGCTCTTTTTGTCCGGGGGGAGATTGTGAAAAAGAAGACGCGCCTCGCGGCACAGATACATCGCCAACGCGCGGCTCGGCTCCGCTCGCGCTGTTGATTACTGTCGCCTTTTTTGGACAGTGCTTCGGGCTGTCTCGCCGTTCCCGGTCGCTGCGCTTTTGCCTTAGGAGCCGCCAATAAATCTCTTCTCAGACGCAAGAACTCATGGAGGACGCCCGCAACGCGACCAACGAAATAGAAACAGATATCCAGACTATCGGGATAGACGCTAAGCTCACTCACATGCTGGAAGCGAAAAGATCCATATTGCAGAGATGGCGTACCCAGAGACTCAATAAAATACTTAGGAAAAAGGTCGCACTACTGAACAAGGACATTGAGCAGCACTGTGTGGTACTCTCCAACCAACAATGGGACGAAGTATGCGCAAGGGCTGATGGCAGCATGACATCAAGAAAAGCCTGGAACCTGCTCAAACACCTCCTTAACAAAGGTCAAACAAGGAGCTCCCAGACCAAGGCGGCTGACAAGATAGCGAAACGCGAACTGAAAAACTCCAACGAGCAGGAATTTATGGCACGACTTGCCGAGCGATACATGCCACTCTCGAGCAGCCACGACAACGAGGCCGAGGCACCCGGTTCCCCGTACACGGGCGCGGACAACCCCGACCTCGACGAACCCTTCACCCTGGAAGAAATCGGGACCATCCTTCAAAATCTGAATGGCACAGCGGCCCCAGGTGCGGACGGTATTAGTAACAAGGCTCTTCGTAACTTGGACGAAGACTCCGTCCGGTTCCTAGCAGAACGAATTAATCAGGTCTGGGCTTCCGGTAGGGTCCCGCCGGAATGGAAGAACGCCACCACGGTTCTCATCCCAAAGCCCAACAAGCCCTCGGGCGTCGAGAACCTCAGACCCATATCACTCACGTCGTGCGTGGGTAAGGCGGCGGAATACGCCATTCCGAACAGAATCTCCAGATTCCTCGAAAACAAGGGTCTGTTAGCACACACCCTCATCGGATTTGGACCCGGTCTATCAACTCAAGACACCATGATTTTAATCAAGCACCAAATCATTGATGACCCCATTAGAAACGCCAAGGCCATTCTTTGGTTGGATCTAGAGAAAGCGTTCGATAACCTCTCTCACCAATACATTGTGGACACCATTTCCGACCTCAACCTCGGAGCTAGATTCCAGGCGTACGTGAAGTCATTCTTGGATAACAGGACGGCTACGCTCCGATTTGCCGACCTATCCACGGAGACTCTCTGGCTGGGGAGCAGCGGCACCCCCCAAGGCTCGGTCATCTCCCCTATGCTTTTGAACCTTACCATGGCAGGACTTGCTGAGAAACTCGGACAGATCCACGGGCTCGAGCACACCATATACGCAGATGACATTACCATGTGGTTCTCCAAAGGAACCCCGGGCATGGTGCAGGACATCTTGCAAGAAGCAGTGAATACCATAGAAGATTTTCTAATTCCCACAGGACTCAGATGCTCGCCTACGAAGTTGGAGCTGCTCGTACGCAGACCCACGCAGAAGGGCCGCAGGCCATACTCGTCAGACTTCGATTATAATCAAGAAATTACCGTACGAACCCATTCGGGACACGCCATACCGTGCGTCGACAAAACCAGAGTCCTGGGTATGATCGTAGAGACTAAAGACGTCAATACCTCTACGGTTCAAAAGCTCATCACCAAGACCAACAACGCTATCAGAAGAATTGCAAGCAGACACAGGATGGATGGATGAAAAACTTTATTAGGGTCCTTTAGGGTGCGCACTAGCGCGCAGCGGGCCGCTCCCACGTCGGGACAGAGAGGCCGAGTCTCTCCGCCGCGTCGCGGGCCCGTTGGACAGCCCATAACTGTTCTTCGAGGTTGGGGCTGTGTAGGACTGCATCCCAACGTGAAGAAGTGTTGTTTTCATCGCTGTGTAACGCGGGACATCGCCAGAGCATGTGAGGTAAATTCGCTAAATCATTGCATAGTGCACATGCATTTGTTGTCTGAATTTCGGGGTACACCTTGTGAAGAAGTAGGGGGTTTGGGTAAGCCCCCGTCTGTAGAAGCCTTAGTGTCAAAGCCTGAGGTCTATTGAGTTTGCAATGTGGGAGGGGGTAGATCCTTCGAGCCATGTAAAAGTGCTTAGTAATTTCGGTGTACGTGGAAGGATAGTCCCGATTGTCAGTACCCCCAGCGTCACGCTGCCCGGTAGCTACGCGGTTGATGATCCCTCGCGCAGCTCCGTGTGCCGACTCGTTGAGGTTGGGCGGGGCACCCTCGATCTGTCCCGTGTGGGCTGGAAACCAGATCAATGTGTGTGGCTTGATCTCCTTGCTTCCTAGTATCCTTAGGGCCAGCTCGGATATGGTTCCTTTGGCAAATGCCCTAACAGCTGATATGGAGTCACTGTAGATTGATGTCTTCTTGTTGTCCAATAAGGCCATCGCTATTGCAGCCTGCTCTGCGATCTCAGAGGACGTCGTCCGAATCGAGATTGCGTTCGTTATCTGCCTTTCATGATCTACGCTAACTAGAGCGAAGGCCTGCCCGTCGGCGTAGCGCGCTGCGTCTACGAAACTGTTCTCCGAAGCCCGTTCACGAGCCTTGTCCAGGAGAGCCTTCGCGCGCGCCCGACGTCTTCCCACGTTGGGCTCTGGATGGACGTTTCGTGGGATCGGGGCGACAATGTTGCGGTCCCGCTGCTCTCGAGGGATGCTACAGAACTTTGTTTTGATTACTGTTGGGGGAACGCCCAGCTCCTGTAAAATGTGTCTTCCAGCTTGTGTGGTAGATAGCCTGACGAACTGGGCCCTCTCCTGTGCTTCCGCTATTTCCTCTAGCGTGTTATGCATGCCAAGTTGAAGTAAGCGTTCCGTGTGAGTGTATATGGGGAGGCCGAGAGCTCTCTTGATTGCCTTCCTGATTAATGCGTTGAGCTTATCCCGCTCCGATCTTTGCCAGTTGTGTATAGCCGCGACGTAAGTGAAATGACACATTACGAACGCATGTACCAATCTCACGAGGTTATCTTCTCCGAGGCCTTGCTGCCGGTTGGCCACTCTTCTGATTAGTCTGATGGCAGACACAGGGGCCTCAAGGAACATAATCTCATCAAACTCATACACGCGTTCGTCACCTGTCACTTCGCATACGTTGCGGCAATGCTCAATTGGTCATGATCCGAAAGAGACAGACTTAATGCCCAAATCAGAAAGGTCACCAAGCAACCCCTCGGCATTCCGACGAGCACCAGCAACGAGAAGCTGGAGCGCCTGGGCATGCACAACACCCTGGAAGAAATTGCCGAAGCCCAGCAGCGCGCCCAGCTTGCTAGGCTTTCGACGACGTCTCCGGGGCGCACGATCCTAGGGAAGCTAGGCTTTCCTCAAGAAAACATAGAAAAAGACTTTGCGGACCTCCCACGGGACATCCGTGCCAAGATCACGGTCCTACCTGTACCTAGAAACGTACACCCCGAAAACAACAAGGGCAAACGACAAGCGAGAGGACAATTCCTCCTTAACCAAGCCTTGGTGAACCGCGAACGCTCAGCTTTTGTGGACGCGGCTGCATACACGGGAAACAAAGCTTTCGCAGTGGCGGTTGTGGACGGCCACGGATCCACAAGACATGCAGCCACGGTAATTGCAAGGAAGCCTGAACAGGCCGAACAAGTTGCGATCGCTGTTGCGCTCGCCGACGACAATCTTTGCCATATCTACAGCGACTCCATAGCCGCCATCAGAGCTTTCCAAAAGGGCACGGTCTGCACACAGGCTCTCAGAATTGTTAGAAAGAGATTAAGAAACACGTCATATACTGGTTCCCGGCACACTTAGGACCAAAGATCGGCGACGTCCCCAACTTTAACGAGGTGGCACACGAGCCTGCACGCGCGCTTACAGACCGCGCGGCTTCACCCGACCACTCGGAGAACAAGGACACCCCCACTACATACAATGAAATCTCTAAACACTACTACCTACAACGTAGAGAGTATAGCACGCCACACCGCACGCTCACTCGAGCTCAAGCCGTTACACTCAGAATGCTACAAACAGACACATACCCCACGCAAAACAGACTACACCATTACATGCCTGAGCTCTACGACAAGTCTTATTGCACCAATTGCAATACACCCCTTAACGTCTATCATTTGCTCTGGCCGTGCTCGCAAGCTCACATAAACTGCGAACAGGACAAGCGCAAGCTTGAAGAAGCAATCCGGAGCGAAGAACTCGCTCCCCAACTCTGGGCCGTCCAGCAGGTCCACGACGCCACCAGGAAACTCAACCTCCCGGTTCCGTCGTGGGAGACATCCACTCCATGAGAGCCCAAAGCTCTCGTGGCCTGCAGGACCTCGAATAAAGTTGATTTCCTTCCTTCCAACTGTGAGTATATTTTCTCTCGTGTTTATCTATTATATAATCCTTTATTTTCAGTAATGCTAGCTTTGTACAGTTGTTATGTTGTGTGCTAGATTCGACATCATCAACATCATACTTATCAAACAATTCTGCAACCGGACGTTTATTGCGCTTTCATATACATTTGACAAAACAGGCAGAACTGATACTTGACGATAATTGGAAATTTCTTTTCAGTTGCCTCCTATAATGGCAGGACATACGCGAGCAATTTTATCTCGAAAGATGCCCGTAGTAAAAAGATAGGTTGATAACATGCGCAATAGGAGCTTATACTACGTCGGCTATGTACTTTATCAGTGCCGATTTTACGTCATCATATCCAGCAGCATAATTGTTCTTGATATTGTCAACAATTCCTTCAATTTCAAGTAACACATCACACCGTGCAGCACCACTCACCTTCAACAGAAACGCACTCAAGCGGGAAGTAGCCAGCGCTATATTCGGCACAAAGGAAGACAGGATAGTTTAGGTTACGGAAATGGCATGTTGCACCATACTGTGAAGCAGTCGAGCATACCAACTTTATTACGGCAATAAGGGATCATTGAAAGAACGAAATGCAGCAAGTTGCTAACATATGCACTAGGACAAACAGTAAAAAGTAATGTTTAATTGGGCCACCTAATTAGGGTACACAACAAGATAGTAAACATATTGTCGCGGTAAACTGAGCATGAGAGCTTTAATTAAATTATGGGGTTTTACGTGCCAAAACCACTTTTTCATTATGACGCAGGCCGTAGTGGAGGACTCCGGAAATTTCGACCACCTGGGGTTCTTTAACGTGCGCCTAAAGCTAAGTCAACGGGTGTTCTTGCAATTCGCCCCTACCGAAATGCGGCCGCCGTGGCCGGGATTCGATCCCGGCACCTTGTGCTCAGCAGCCGAACACCATAGCCACTGAGCAACCACGGCGGGTTGAGAGCTCTAATTGCGAGAGGTCGTGCTGTCGCACTTATGGGCACGTCCAAGAATAGGGAACGCGGTCTTCTACTGAGCCTGCCCGCACTCTCGAGCAGATCGTCTTTGCCGTCACTATCGTGACTCGAGGCAGACAGGGGCGGGGGGGGGGGCGGCATTGGCCTCCTTCCAGAGCGAGCATCGTCCCGATGCGCGGCGACTAGTTGTTAGCGCACAAATGCAGGCTTCCATGTCATTCCGAGAGATAAGGCTTCATGCGCACAACGTGCACTGTTTCAGGCATATGCTGGCGGCACTTTCAGCAAGATTCGGTGTCAGAAACGACTTCGTAGGTGACGTCCCTAAGGCGGCGCATAACTTTTTATCCTGTGAGGTACCACCGTAGAAGTTTCTCAGAAATGTCACGGCGTCTAATAGGTGACCATACCCAAACTATGTCGCCAGGTTTATAAACGACAGATCTGTGCTTGAGGTTATACCGACGGTCGTCACGGTCTTGGCGGCTGGTCATTTGGACACGCGCGTACTGTCTGGCATCCTCGGCGCGCTCTGTGAAATAGGCGACGTCACCGTGTGTATCGCTAGAATAATTTTGGAAGCATAGCGTCGAGCGTCGTCATTATTTCTTGACCGTGAAGAATACCGAACGATCGTCGTCATCCTTGTAGTTTGCTAGGGTATCGTATTATACGCAAATGTCAAATACGGCAGGATTTTGTCCCACTTCTTGTGCTCCAGGCCGAGGTACATATACATCATGTCAGCGTGGGACTTGTTAAGTCATTCTGTAAGCCAATTTTTTCTACTGTTCTCATTTTGCGAGTATTTTTGCGTGTTTTCGGGAGGCGCCGCTTCCGAGACCTTCGGCGATGGAAGCGGAGTCAGGTAGACGTCCGGAGGAGACCGACGTCACAGCGTCGAGCGCTCCGAGGAAGCGCAATCACCTGATGAGCGACACAGGCAGTGAGGACACCCTGCTTCAGAAGAAGATCTGTCGGATGACGGCGACTACTTGACAGTTGTGAGGCTAAAAGGAAAGAGGAGAATCGTCACTGCCTCCTCGTCTTCAACAAGGACGACGGCGGCAGCAAAGGCCCATGACACGGCTCATACCATCCTCTTCTTACCCGTGACGCCGACCGACAACCTGAATCGGCTAAACAGGCAAGCCGTATCTGTAACACTAGAGGCTGTTGTTCCAAATGAGATCACGGATATGAGAGTTAACACCCGTAAGAACATTCTCGCGGTTGATGTCAAGAACAGAGCATCGTTGGATATCTTGAGTACAGTGAAAATACTGGGCAAGATAAATGTTCGCACCATAATACCACAGGACAGCAATACTATATCAGGTGTGATTTATGATGTCGATGAGTCAATCGACGACAACGATCTGCCTATTTTGGTCAAACCCGCCACAGCAGATGTTCCTATTATTGAAATCCGTCGCCTAGGAGATTCACGCTGTGTGAGGATAACTTTCAAGGGAGGTAGCTTGCCGTCCCACGTGAAAGTTGGATTTTTTCGTCATCCAGTGCGACCGTTCGTTCCAAGACCACTTCAGTGTCGTAATTGTTTGAAGATCGGGCATGTCAGCGGCATATGCAAAAATTCGACCGTGTGCGCGAGATGTTCTGAGCAGCACAGTGCAGATGCTTGCCGTGCGACTCACTTCAAATGTGCCAATTGCTCCGGTCCCCATGAAGCATCGTCGAAAGACTGCCCGAGACACAAGACAGAGCGGAAAGTCCTCAAACAAATGGTGAGAGACAACTCAACTCACAGAGCGGCCGCCGCCAAAGTACGACGGCGTAGTGTCCGCCGTCACCGTAGACGATCCTCGTCTACTAGAAATGCTGATACCGTCGCAAGACAGCCGATACTTCCTGAGGCTGGTGCTCCCAAGGCGCTCACCCACACTAACAACACGGTGTCTGATGACGCAGTGAATACCTCTACTGCAAACGACTGGCCTGCACTTCCGACATTAAGTCCTCCAGCCCGACAAAGGTCGACGGTGGACTACCGACGAACCAATGAGGGCACAGATCACGTGCGAGGTCAAGACAAGCAAGTCATCGCCATAATAAGATCTCTAATGAATGTCATTCGCGTGTTGTTAAACGACATGCAGACGCCATCTGCTCGAGGTGCACTACAAGTGCTGGACGGCCTGGATCCGGTTCTTGCGAGCCTCGAGTAGCAAGCACAATGGCTCTACCGCGTCAGCCGTTCTTCAGACAAGTCAAGGAAGCATCTGTTATGCAATGGAATGCCCGTGGCCTGAAATCCCGCAGTGATTTCCGCCATTACGTTTTCACCAATCGATTCCCCATTGTTGTCGTCTGTGAACCGAAGCTACAGACACCCGTCCGGATCTCAGGCTATGAACCTCATGTGTCATCGACTTGTACTGACATTAGCAAAGTGACCATCTACATACGGTGTGAATTGACTTATGTTGTTCATCCAGTGCGGCCACATGACACTAATCAGTATGTGTGTTTGACCGTGAAACAACAAAACCTTGCGTTTACTTTAGTGGGCGCTTACCTTTCTCCATCAAGTCGTTTTGATAGGCAGAGACTGAGTGACATTATAGATGCGACACCTGGTCCATGGATTGTTGTTGGGGACTTCAACGCGCATCATTCACTTTGGGGAAGCAACAAGATAAATTCGAAAGGAAGAAACCTCGTGTCCTTTGCTTGCGACCATGAACTTTGTTGTCTAAATGATGGCAGTCCCACGTTTCTGCGCGGCCGGACATACAGTAGTTGTTTAGACTTAGCATTTGTTTCGCGATGCCTCACTCGCTGCGTCCATTGGTTCGCAGATATAGAAACCCACGGAAGCGACCACATTCCTACCTACCTGAAGATAAAAGGCCTCACCCAATCCGTTCCATCAAATTTTAAACAAACAATAGATTGGCCCGTGTTTAAATCCCTTATGGAAGACGCATGCCACGAAGGCATTTCGTCCACACTAGAATTTGAGATCGCCAAGGCTATGCAGGATGCTATGCGCTCATTTCGGCCATTAGAAAAATACACAGATTTTGATTCGGAAATACAGAGCCTCCGTGCAATCCGCCGGCGAGCGGAGCGACGGTACCGACGGACTAAATCACTCTACGACCTTAGAGAGGCCAGACGCATTCAAAAGAAAATTCAGCGTCGCCTTGCTGTACTGCACAATCAACGCTGGAAGTCGTTTTGTGAGTCTCTCGACCCACGTAAACCTCTGTCTGTTGTCTGGAGAACAATCCGTGGTCTTCGAACAGCTCCTCCACAGCGTCGTCCATTTAAGTCTCTAGCCCTACATCAAGGACGCCGAGAAGTCGAGGTGGCCGAAGATTAGTCCGCAAGGATCGCGGGTCCGGCGCTCACGTATTCACCTTGCGCACCTATTCCCATTGTGCCCCCTTGCTCCCGGGATCCTCGTATGGACGCTGCTTTCTCCATCGAAGAACTGGAGGCCGCACTTGCTGGTTGCAGGCGATCTTCGTCACCAGGACACGATGGCATCACATACTCTGCGCTTGTAAACCTTGGTCAAGAGGACAGAGATGCCCTTCTTGGCCTATACAACGCATCATGGCGTGACGGCTTGGTCCCTACAACGTGGAAATCCAGCCGGCTTGTTCCACTCCTCAAGGCTGGCAAATCCCCGTTGGAATTGTCATCTTACCGTCCAATAGCACTGGCCAGCTGTGTCGGCAAGGTAATGGAAAGAATGATACTTGCACGGCTAGAATGGTACTTGGAATTCTACAACGTCTATCCAGAGGTAATGGCTGGTTTTCGACGTGGCCGCTCGTCAATAGATAGCGTTATCGACCTTGTAACATATGTACAACACCAGAAACATCTGAAACGATACACTGCGGCCCTATTCCTTGATGTTAAAGGTGCGTACGACAATGTAGATCATCAGGCAATTCTGGACGCCTTAGAAGCTGTAGGGATAGGTGGACGCACCTTTCGCTGGATATGCAACTATTTGCATGGAAGATCTTTCTTTATTTTGACTGAGGACGGACCAACGCCATCTAGCTATACCAGTCGTGGTGTACCGCAAGGCGGAGTACTCAGCCCTACCCTTTTCAACTTGGTGCTCATTGGTCTCGCTGATTCGTTACCGCAAACTGTACAGCTCTCCGTATATGCAGACGACATTTGCATATGGGCTTCAGGCGTGACACGTGTACAAGTCCGCGCACGACTTCAGAAAGCCTCAACGGCTGTGTCAAGATACCTAAGAAGACAAGGCCTGGAGCTTTCTGCTGAGAAATGTGCAGTCGTTGCTTTTACTCGTAAATCGATGTCTCCGTATGCTTTGCGGATTAATGACCAAATCATATGATATAGACGAACGCACCGATTTCTTGGCGTCATCATTGATAGAGACTTGTCTTGGAGCCCTCACATCTCGTACATGACAAAGCGTTTGGCCGCCATTGTGGACCTTCTTGCGTTTCTCGGCGGGAAGTCCTGGGGCGCAACAGTACCGTCAATGTTGCAACTATATCAAGCACTGTTTTTGGGCTTCCTGCGGTACAGCTTACCTGTAATAGGTAATACTTGTACTACGAATATTCGCAAACTCCAGAGCGTGCAAGCCCAAGCACTCAGGACTTGTCTCGGTCTTCCCAAAACAACGTCATCGATTACGACAGTGGCCGTAGCCAGAGACGCGCCTTTGACAGTCTACATTGATACAGATGTCCTGAGAGCGCACATCCGACACCTGACTCGGATTCCCTCACACCATCTTGCTTGCTTGCCAGCAAAAAGGCCACTTTCAACTTTTGCTAAAACTATGCAAGACATCAGTCGTACTTGCCATCAGAATTTACGCCCGCTTCACGATTGTCAGATCCATTGTGGTGTCTGCACCGGCCGCAAGTGCACCTGACAATTCCAGGAGTCAGAAAGAAAGCTGGAGCGCCATTGCAAGCTTTGAAGCAAGCAACTTTGGAGCACATTCACAACGTGCACAGATTCCGGAAACATGTATACACAGATGGCTCAGTAAAACTCAACAGCCCTGCTGCTGCAGTCATCATCCCGGCACAATCTGAGGAAATCAAATTAAGAACTTCATGTGTGACCACATCGACGGGTGCAGAACTCGCGGCGCTCCGTGCTGCACTTGATTTCATTAAGCAGAAACCACCGCAACAATGGACAATCTTCAGTGACTCCAAGGCAGCCCTTCAGTGCATACGAAGCCCAATGCGCCACGGACCCAATGAACAACTGGCCTCAGAAATTCGGCACATATATCATCAAAGCTATGATAAGGGACACAACATAATCTTTCAGTGGCTTCCAGGACATTGTAACATCAGCGGGAATGACCAAGCCGACAAAGCCGCCCGATCGGCACATGAAAGTGGTCAACGAGTCTTCATTCCGCTTTCGCGAACAGACGCTGCGGCTGGGCTGCGATTGATGTCCCGTGAGTGTACTTTGCCCCTGTGGGACTCAAATTTTTTCACCCTGTGTCGGTTGCGTTCGTTGTCTCCGGACATACGGATGCACCTCCCGCCTGGATTACCACGACGTGAACAGACCATGCTTTACCGTCTGTGGCTAGGCGTTGCCTTTACAAACGCCTACGCTTTCCTCATAGGAATGGCCAACAGCCCCACGTGCGACACATGTAACATCGACGAGACGCTCGCACACATTATCTGTGTCTGCCCGCGATACAGTGCTGAGAGACAAGTGATGTGCAGGGTACTGGACCAGCTGGACAATCGTCCACTTTCAGAACTAAAAGCTTTAGGCCAATGCTCCGAAAGAACATCCGCGTTGAAGGCCTTACTCGCGCTATTAACGTTCTTGCGGTCTACGGGGCTTCACGACAGACTCTAAGAATGCCGCCCCCTACCGTTCTGTAGTGTACGCGCTTTGTTCGTGCTTGTCAGGGAGACAAGCATTTCTATCTCCCCCTTCCACTCTGTTTCTCTTTTTATCCCTCTTAACCCTTCCCCCTGCGCAGGGTAGCCAACCGGAACTACCTCTGGTTAACCTCCCTGCCTTTCTCTGCATTATTTTCTCTCTCTCTCTCTCTGTAAGCCAATTCATTTGAGGGTTGAATGTAATTGCCCTCCAATTGGTCGTGAAGGTGGGCGTGAGGAAACCTAAACGCTCCGCTGGGAAGGCGGTTCCTTTGTCTATTATGACGACAGCTGGAGCACCATGCCTTAAGAAGATGCTCTCAATAAAAAAATTGTACCGCCTCAGCTGCCGTGACACTAGGAAGTGACTTAGTCTCCGTGTGCCTGGTGATCTTGTCTGTCGCGACTATTACCTATTTATTTCCGCTGGCAGATGTCGGAAAGGAGCCGCGAAGGTCCATTGAACTTTGGGAAAACGGCGACTCCGGCACTGCAGCGGGATGTAAGAGCCCGATGTGTTTAGTAGATCGTACTTTTCGTCGCTGACAGTCAAAGCAAGGTCTGACATAATGCTCCCCCTCTGTTGCAAGCTTTTGCAAGTAGTATTTGATTCTCATACGTAGCAATGTCCTTGTGTAGCCGAGGTTGTCTCAGCTGACTTCATCGTGGCGTCTGCACGCCTGCAGAATTTCTCTGCGGAGAGTATTTGGTATGACTACCAGGTAGCTAGCTGTGCCCTGTTGAAGAATAGTTCTTTTTATAGTGGGTGCTGTTGCGCAAGCATAAGGATGATAGTCCATTTAAAATAACTTTCGGCACATTGGTAGGTCGGCCTTCCAAAAAATCAATGAGTGAATGGAGCGCTTGATCGTTTTGTTGTTGACGAGAGATGGTGGCAGCATCAACAACTGCTAAAGGGTCTGCGCATTCATTATAATTTGCGCCTGCTAATTCAATTGGTGATCTTGAGTGGCAGTCGGCACCGAAGTGCAGCTTCTTTTATTTAAGGGCCACTGTCATGTCCTACATTTATAGTAGTAGGCTTCAGCGTGCGAAAGGTCCAGAAGAGTCTTTCATGTTTGTCAACCTACAATGCGAGTGATGGTCGCTCACAACTGAGAAGCAGCGGCCGTATAAGTAGGAGCGAAACTTACGGAGTGCCCTTGCTACAGTCAGCCTTTCTGAGGCACCTTATCCCTGTTTACAAACTTTATACCACAGCTTGCTACAGTCAGGCATTCCTTCTCTGTGGTGGAAGAGTTAGACTCCGCACATGACAGAGTTCTGCTCACCTGAGCAATGATTCGCACGGCGCCGTCTTGCCGCTGAACGAGCACGGCGCTAAGGCCCACGTTGCTGGCACCTGTGTGGATTGATGCAGGTGCATTCTCATCGAAGTGAGCGAGTACGGGCGGGGATGTAGGTGCTGCTGTAAATCGTTGAATGCCGTTTCCTCCTCCTCTCACCACATGAATGCGACGTGTTCCCTTTTTAGGCTGGTGAGCAGAGAGGCAATGAGCACAAAACCCTTTATAAAACGCCGGTAATAGACGCAGAGGCTCAGAAAGCGTCACACAGGTTTCTTTTCCTTGAGCGTTGCAAACTTTGCGACGGCAGCAAGTTTTTCGTGACCCTGTCTAACACCGTCATGACTCACCACATGACCCAAGAAGTAAAGTTCTTCAAAGCCAAAGTGGCATTTCTCGGCTTTCAAAGTCAGTCCAGCGGACCATACGACTTGAAGAACGGAGAGAAGCCGTTTAAGGTGGTCCTCGAATGTGGACAAAAAAATATTTCATCGTCCAAATATACCAAGCAAGCCTTCCATTTAAATCCGTGCAGGACAGCACCCCACTAGGTTTTGAAACGTGGCTGGGCTTGAGCACAAACCGAAAGGAGAACGTTGAATTCGTACAGCGCATTTGGCGTCACGAAAGCGGTATTCTCTTGGTCACGTACATCGATTTCGATTTGGCAGTACCCACTTTATTTAGATCTATCGATGAGAAGAGACGCGCATGCCGTAGCCTGTCGAGAGATTTATGTATGCGTGGCAATGGATAAGCGTCTTCCTTTCTAACACAGTTTATTTTGCGATGAACAGTACAAAACTGGAAGCTACAATCCTTCTTTTTTTACGAGCACCACGTACTGGTGCTGCGCAGGGGATTTTTGACGGTTCGAGTACATCATCCTCAAGCATTTTCTGGATCTCTATTACATTCCCTCGCACTCCGTCTGAGTAGCATGGTACGCATTTTGTTGGATGAGTCTTGCGGTATCCTCCGTGATTATACGGTACTTAGTCAGCAGCATTTGGCCAACTCAACACGTTGAGAAGAAACGATACTTCAATTGGTCAAGCAGTTCGATAAGTTTTTGTCTATCTTTCGGTGTTAGTTTTCGATCAACGTCGGCGACCGGTACGTGTAGTGTCATACCAGCCATTGCTTCGTCTTGAGCAAAAAAAAAAAAAAAAGAAGAAGAAGAAACAGTGTTGAGCATTGTCGTTGGGGCAAGGTATGCTAGCGTGGTGCCTTTGCTGATGTGTCGGCGTTGGTTGGTGAGATTTCTCATCAGCATGTCGGCACGTCCCTCTGTTAAGCTGACAATGCCGCGAGCAATGGCAACACCTATACATTGACGCAGCAGAAGTGCCGTTATTTGTTCCGTTGCTCCATCTTTGTTCTGTATGTCGCAAATAGTAGGAACAAGACTGCGTGATAGGGGCAGTATAAAGACATCGTTGTCAGTGACACGTAAAGGTCTGCTTTGTGATTCTGCGCCATGCGTCGTCGTGTCTTTATTAGCGTAACAAGTGACCGTGCCGTCACGTATGCTAACCACAGTGCCATATTCCCGCAACAAGTTCATGCCTAGTATGAACTGTTTGCAACACTGTGGTAAAATGACGAAGGCAGCGACGAAAGCTATCTTCCAAATTTCGAGTCTTGTCGTACATTTACCTCTAGATGTCTTCAGCTGACCTCCGGAATTTCGAATAGAAGGACCCATCCATTCCGTTTTAACCTTGTTTGTCTGCCAAGGGCTCGCTCGTTATAGAAAGGTAGGCACCATTGTCAACTAAAACCATTACTTCTTGACCAGCAACGGTTACAGGGAGATCGGCACAGAAAATTGTGTCGGCCTTATGCTCAGGTATGTCGTTGATCTGCTTCGTTCTTAGCAATACTGGGAGCCTTTCGCCAATTCGTGTACGTGCGCAGGTCACCGCTTTCATTTTTCTGCCCTGGGCAGGGAGACTTTCTCACCAAGTTAGCAAAACTGGGGCGGTTCGGCGATGAAAAACGCGTTGGAGACGGCGACCATGACCGACTATTAGAGGCGCTCACTTGACGTCCTGTACGGCTGCCGTCAAAGGCGCCATGACTTTAATCAAGCTGACTGCCTGTAGCGGCAGGTGAATTTCCCTAGTATCCAGCTTGTCGATGAGGGCAGAAACGGAAAATGTGCCCTGGTCCTCCACAATTGTAGCACGATGATCGGCGATCGGCGGTTCGCCATGCATTGGTCCTGCGAACCTGCTTAGGTGGCTGAAAATGCTCTGGTTGGGCCCAGACTGTGGCATGTGGGTGCTTGCGGTACTGTTGCGTGGGTATTGTAGACACTGGACGGCGGACAGCGTCAGCATAGCTGTATGCGCTTGTCTCGAAGCATAGTTCGGGGCCTGGTTCGAGAGGCGCAAAGGCTTGTCGGAGTTATTGGAGGACAGCTTCAGCAACGGAGGCGACTGTGAACTCCTTGGCGTCGCTGTTTGCTTTGCAATTGCAATCTTCTCCCTCGCACAATCTCCCTTATCAATTGGCGCACAGAATTTTCGTCGGTGGCCGCCAGTACTGTGTCTCCTGCAGATGGTTCGCCAGCGTTCCGATCATATTGCTGGTGACGTTGCTGAAGTGCCCGTTCGATTGATGTGGCCTCCCTAATAAATTCTTACACTGTTGTCGGTGGGTTGCGTACAAGCCCAGCAAGGAGCTGTTCCTTGACGCCACCCATGAGAAGACTTAGCTTCTTTGGCTCGGTCATGTCAGGATCTGCCCGACGAAACAAATGTGCCATGTCTTCGGCAAACACTGCCACACATTGTGTCCAAATGCTGCCATTTGGGATTTGGGTACGCGACTCAAGAAGGCGTTGAGCGTTATCCTGTCGACTTATATTTTCGATTGTCCCAAGCAACCGACGGCAACACTCATCCCAGTCTGGCAAGTTTTTCTCGCTGTTTACGAACCATTTCCGTGCGCTCCCTACGAGGGCGAAGTACACGTACGAGAGCTTTTGGTCTGGACGCCAGTGATTGGAGTTGGTCACGCGTTCATACTGGTCCATCCAGTCTTCACCATCTTCATGGGAGCCACTATGAAAGCTCGCGGTGATTCGAAGGTTTTGAAGCGTCAGCTGTATCGGGCTTGCCAACGCCATTCCTTGGGCAGAGGTGGTCATTGAGAGGGCTGCAGGATACCGAATTCTGGGCTCAGACCTTGCAGGCGACGGCTTGGGCGTTCTACAGGCGTCTTGAAGCAAGGATGACCTACTGGGCTGAATATAGGGCTGGTCGAAGAAGTTCTGATCATGACGCAGCCCGTGCAGCACTCAGCACCTCCATGAATGTGGTGGTCCACTGGGAGTGGCAGCTTGAGTTGCGAGCTGATGTCCTGTCGCACGCTCCGGGGCACACGAGAATAGGAAACGCAGTCTTCTCCTATTGTTCCTGCACGTACTGTCTAGCAGATATTCTTTGTCGTCAGCATCTTGGCTTGATGCAGAAAGGGGGGTGGCAATATTATATATATATATATATATATATATATATATATATATATATATATATATATATATATATATATATATATATATATATATATATATATTAAGTGGAGTCACAACCTCCCAGTTGAATAATTTCCCAAATATATCTGTTATTGCGCAGGTTAGGTATTTGGTAGGATAGTGTTTGATTTCCGTATGTGGCCCTGAATAACGGTGCAAATTTAATCTAATTTGTATAATTGCTTACTTCCTAGCTATAGGTATATTATAATGCGCTTATCCGCGATAAAATAATCGCGACAAATTGGCTTATATATTCTTCCACATACTTAACCCATTAGGGACCGGTTTCTTTTTTTTCTTGCTATCTTGAAATAAATCTAATATATTAACTTACCTTTATACTAATAATTCACATGCAAAAATTATTACTCTTGCCTAATTAGTTTTTGAAATATAGCCCGTGACCATATGGTTACACTGGGCCCTTACGCTACAGCAAAACACACGAAGTGAAAAACATTTATTTCAAGCCATGAAACATCACAAAATACATACATAGCGAATAGTGGAGCACTTATTTAGTGTGACATGGTTTAAATCATGGAATAAACATGCCGTCGTCATACTTTGTGCATTGTGTGTGCACTGCGCTGTTGCAAATATCTCATGCACACCTCCGCCTCTTGCCATTAGGTATTGGTGCAACAAAGTGGGCCACTTGGTCATACCGTGTACCAGTCAGGACACACCAATCTTTGGGATTCCGTGTTGACTAGGTCCTCTATGCTTACTGTCCTATCGCATCAGGTAGCTTTGTGCAATTTGCCTGCGGAATTTCACCTGCGTGACGTTGAACCCTGTACTACGAACTAGCGCCCAAACGTTGCTGATAGATACACCACAAAGTCAAGTGAAAATCGGCCACCACCACTTTCTGCCACGAATTACAATCCTGTGGGCGCCTACATTTGCATCCATCTGGTCCGTACCTCCCATGAAACTTGTACTGAGCAATAGTGTTTCTTGCGGGCCACCTTGATTTGCTTGTTCTGAACACGAGAGTAGCTGTCTGCAGATGACATTGGCTCTACGTCGTGAATGGCGCTTACGATCGTTACTACAGAATTGTCCATCCAGCGGACAACAATCATCCCATTGTCGCTCAGCACGGGCTCTTCGTGCCCGCTAGGTTGGCGCTTGACGAATTGTGGTCGAGCGATAGGGCACTCTTTGGGAACACAGTTCTGCTTCACTGTGCCCGTGCCTTCGTAGCCCTGTGCCTTGAAATGTCTGAGTGGCGGCATGCCTGTGAATAAATTATCAAAATAGAAAAAGAAAGGAAGGTCGTGCGTCTCTGCTGCGAGTTCATCCCCCATTTGAAGAAGTGGCGCCGTTGCTTTTTCGAAGTCCTTTTCATATTTTTCAGTGTTCCGGGATCCCCTTCTTGCCTTGGTACACATTGAAGTTTACAAGGTATCCGTTCTTGGCATTTAGGCACCATACTTTATACCCGAAGCGGACAGGCTTTCAGCGTCTAAACTGTTTACAGCCATGACGACCATAATACTCAATCATACTTTCGTCATAGCTCAGGTGACGCACAGGTTGAAAGTGCTCCGGAAACCTTGCTTTCAATAGTGCCATCAATGGACGTAACTTTGCCAACTTGTCACTAAGCGTTAGGCTTGCATTTCGCACATTGCAGGAATCGCATTATCTGTACGAAGCGATTTCTTCGCATAGCATTGTAAGCCATCGTGTTGCGCATATCCGAGCCGCTGTCCCAATAGCGCTTTCTCCCAGGCAAGCGGTTATAGCCGGACAAAACGAGCACTCCAAGAAAACCTAATTCTTCTTTGGTAACCTCCGGATCGGGCGTATTGAAAAATAACGCATACTTTCTTGTTCGTTTGACTAGCAGCTCCACGACGGCTTCGTCAAAAAGAGATTTCGAACAACTCAACAGGTGAGAAGTCCCTGTAAGCAGCAAAGTTTGGGTAGGGAAATATGTCAAGGCTTCTCTAGAGATCACCGTTCGTCCACTTAGAAGCAGTGGATAATTTCGCAGGAATGGCCGCATCAACTGCAGCAGAAGAAACCTCTCATGTTCCGTCACCTTGCCTGCCGGGGTCGTCATCGTCCTAGTCGGATACACCAATGCGGCGTCCGTCAGGGAAAACAGTTTCAGCGCCGGCTCATAGCTGCCGCCCGATTAGATTGTCAATGAGCCCGCCTGAGCCTTCATCGGCCGACTCTTCATCCGAATAGGTGCTAGCCGCTCGCGGGTCGATATGAATCACTGACACGTCGTCATCGTGTTCTTCGAGTATCTTCGCTATTTATTCCAACATCAACCTATTCAGACAAAAACATAAGAAATAACCACTGTGGGAACGCGCCAGCAGCCGTGCAAGAGATGAGAGTGCAGTTTAAAAAAAAAAAGTTAGGTCGCTTAAAGGCCCAGCGTGACCATATGGCAACGCGCAAGATAACACGCTCGTTCATGGATAATTCAAATATTATTCTTTCACAAATGCTCATCGAAGGTCACATATTCAAAGAGCAATATGGAGATAAGGATATCCGACTATTGCTTAAACAAGTAGTGAAAAAAAAACGCATTACCCCTTGGAGTGATGCATGGCAACGCTACTCGCACAGCAACACTTATTCCAGCCTTTGTGAGGGGCTCCCACAAAACGACTGACACCTGCTGCCACTTGATATCCATAAAGGGAACTCTCATCTGTCTAACGGCATGTCAAAGGCGAGTTTGGTGCCGTTTTGTTATTCTTAATTAATTTAAATCCACTGTGCAGAGTAACGTGACCATATGGTCACGCTGGTCTCTAATGGGTTAATGTATTTCGAATATATTGGCAGAAACATCCTGAATATTCGACATATGTACCCTTCACCACACTTGTCGTCTATTTATACGCTTCTCTATCACGTTATTTTCTGTTGAGTGCCTGCAGTATATCCGCTGTTTTGAAGTGCCGAGCTGCCCAATATTTTTTACAGTGACAAGACGAGAGTATATCCTACAGCTTTGTGATACAATGACAACTTCGCCCCTCTACCGCATTTTGGCTATCAGAAAGAGTAGGCAAACCGCACGTTGATATCTTCAGGTCTTCGCACTACTGCGAGCAAGCGAACAGGCTGACCACGGCTCTCTCAATCAAGTATGTACAGAGAACTAATGACAGGTCGACAGATCTCTCTTTCTACTACGAATTATTTCGTGCTTCGTTTGTCTTGTCAATGAGCCCGAGTTACCGGTGCTCGTTCATACAAGCTATTCTCGCGTACAATATACAGTAAAGGAAAAAGAAACAAGACATAATTGTTTGTGTGACAGAACTGAACTGCTACGCTAAGTACAAAAGAGAAATTAAGTGCTGAGTGAGAGCAAACAACGGTCGCTTTGCACATGGTGAAAACCATATATAACTGAGGTGACAGCTGGGATGACTGCGAGAGTACTTAAAAAGAAGTAATTAAACTCAGTGGTTCACGCGGCAGAAGAAGTATCTGATTAAGAGGCAGGTTATAGTGTGGACTGTGGGCTCATGTTGACCACTTGGGGATTTTTGACGCACCTTAATGCGCGGGCCGTGGGCACCTTTGCATTTCGCCCCATTGTAAACGCGTCTGCCGCGGCAAATATTTGATCCCGCGACCTTGTGCTTAGAAGGGCAACAGCATAGTCGCTAACCTACTTCAAAAACAAAATAATTTGCCCAATGGTCAAAGGATGATACGAGGCGGCGTTAAATAAGACCGTTCGGCCATAAAGCACACATCATAGTAACTGTTATTGTTAGAACGGGGGAGCGGAAGGTAGAAAGAAGAAAGTAGGCAGAGAGAGGAGGAGGAACGAACACACGATCACAGCCGGTCGCTATATACCGCTGCAGATTATCACATCACAGGCTCACTTGAACACCATTTAAGTCTACAGCCACTTGTGCAGGCCTGTTCTCCTTAAAAAATTGTAGCAGTGCATTCGTCACTCTCAGCTGCGATAACTCATGGGGTCAGCATTCCAAAATGTCTTGTTCTGATATTGGTCTTTGATGAACTAGATAAATTGGGAACGATGATATCTGCATACTACAGCCAGGACATTCACAAAGAACGTATTGAATTGCCTCCGCTTGACCACAGTCTTCACAGAAGGCGTTGTGTGCAATTCCGATGCGAAGAGCAAAATAATTTGCAAAAGCCACTCCTAGACATATCCGAAAACTGGACTAGCCATAGCCGATCCTAGCCATAGTCGACAACTGAACAACTGGACTCGGCCAACCTCGCGTCGGCAGAGTCCAGTTGCGATACGAAGGTGGAGCGTTGAGTGCAGGTGGGGAAACTATTTGTTTTGAAAACTTCCTGTGCTCCACGTAGGGATTTCGATATCTCGTGCGAGCACTCGAAGTTTTCTAGCGACATCTAGCCTTCATTCGGTATCATCTCCTCTTCGCTGCTTTGAAGAGCTGACTGTGCCGTGTTATTGGCGTGCTGGTTACCGATGACGCTGCAGTGACTTGGGGGCCAGTTAAATGGGGGAAGCCAGCACAAAATAAAGAATCAGTGAAACGTGTCCATTTTATTCACGAGAATTGTTTGTTATGTGCACTGCTTTTCTGATGTGTCATGGAATCCGACCGAGGGCGTTACACCCCCGCAGAGTACAGAGGATAATTCGAAGGTTAATGTGCCGAAGCATGTACTAAGAACGGAGGAGACCGGCTCTGAAGAAGCGCCAAGCGAAGCAAGATCCTCTTCGACACGCAGCGAAGCGTGGTTTAGTACACGCACGCGTTATGAGAGGCGGCGATGAAAGTTTTGTCCAGAAAAGCGAAGCGGGGCATAATCGATAAGCCCTGAAGTGTGGCTCGGAACGCGAGCGCACGCACACTTCTTAACGCGTAAAGACGTGGCGACGATACGGTGCGATGAGACGAAAGCGGAACTAGTCCGCCTCGTTCCCGTGTGCTCAATGTTGCAGTCGAACGCCTTTATGACGAGTATGACGAAGTTTTCGGGGCTTCCGCATCCGTTCATTCTGCGCGTCCCTTCTTTGCAAAAGTTGCGCATCGCACGTCTCCAAATTGATTCGGGACATAATTATTCCTTCGTTACGCAGGCCATTTTGTTGTAAGCATTCGTTGTAGAAGCACTTATTCGAAGGAACACCGATGCATGATGAGTTCGGTTCGCTGTGTATACCTTGTGCAATGGACTGCTCTCTGTAAGATGTGTTTCTGGTGTCCGAGCGCCACACGTTTATTGAGCGAGACATTTCCGGGTGAAAACGTATCGACCTTCAGCGTGTTTTCCATATTTGCAAGTGGTTACTCGCACTCAACGTCCCTACAAACACAAAGAAAGCTACACTTAGACCGATTCCCACAGTGCGTGCGGTCTGCAAGATGTGGACATAAAAATACACAAGATTGGGATACCTCCCGGATAGTGCATGGAGCAGCGAAATACGTTGTTTGTTTTCATTGGCATCACAATCTTTACTACGATCTGGCCGCCAAAGCACGTGCCGCTTTATACTCGATTATTGAAATGAATTGTCCTTAATATCTCAAGCGGCGCCGGTCAACCTCTGTCCTTCTCACTTCAGATAGTTTTAAATTCAGCTGGAGAACAAGAGATTCGCTTCTACAGCGAGAAAAGGTAAAAACCCGCGAGCTTGGTTCACGTCCAAGTCGTTATCGCCATTCGCTCTTCTTGGCAAACGCTCCCACCTAATGCCAGGTTGGCTCCCGAGTGCCTTAAAGGGTTTTTCTTTAGCAACATCATCCAACTTTTTCTACTACAGATGCTGAAATTTCGAGCTGGGCCTCAACGTTAATTCTTGCTGTTGCCAGCGTCACACTTGAACTCTTTAAAAATCTGTACTTTTTAATGGTTCCAGAAGCCGCAAAAGTGTGTCCGCTCATGTCAGGCGCTTATCATTCACGGAAGGAGGGAGCTAGGAAGTTTATTAGGAGCCTAAAATGATCATATCTTTGTTTCTCGCATTATATGTTGTGATCTATTATATTATAGCTAGCGTATTTTTATTATATTGCAACATTGCGGGACAGCATAGCCAGCCCAACCAATGGCTGTTCAATGGCTTGAGCCCTGGGTATATTAGAACTCCGCGCAAATTAGACACTAAGTATTGTGCGCGAAGATGACATAGTCGGTTGGATTTACGGCAAACCTCTGACGTTCCGTAGGTGAGGAGCTGGAATGAAGTGCGCAGTTGTGGCCAGGTCGACCTTTCTGTTTAGGAGCTGTCTGAACGCGCCTAAATACCCATCATGATTCATTGTGGCAGGCGCTGCATGACACGTGATGCCCAAAAAATAAATGAGGTACTCTCCCAGTTGTTGAAATTTTCAAGGAAGGAAAGACAGCTTACAGCACAAACGATTCGGAAGCCGTGAGCACGTAGGCAAAAAAAACCACTATTGCTTTGTGCCAAAGTTAAAGTATTATTACCAGCTGAATGGAACAGTATGTGCTACCATGTCTAATGAATCACTGGAAACATTACAGGAAACAGAGACAACCGGGACAATCTGCAACTTTACGGGACGCACAATGTGGATTCTGCGCGTTACATGAGCATCAAATCGCAGGAAATAAAGTGCAAGCCGTTTGATAGATGCATGCACGTAGTTGACACTAACATTGGACAGTTTTATGAAACCGCGACATGTCGCAAATACCGACCCTACAGATGGCGTAGTTTCGTCGCCGGTGCTGGATGGCAACGAGGGGCTAACATTAATTGCGCAAGATGGAAAGAGTATAAAATGTTTAATTACCATTGCGGTTTATCACTCTAGTTCGTATGCACAACTACACAGCTTAAGATAACAGTGATCGGTTTATGCAAATTTCATTCCAAATACCAGGGCTAGCTCTAGCTTCAACATTTTTCGGTATTAAAGGCTCGGCTACCTGCACTGGCGTCCCGAACGTTACTTTGCTCGAAAAGTCTTCCCGGCACCATGCTCCATTGGAATCTGTGGAATGCCAATGCATTTGTTGCACATTTTGTCGGCATAAATTCAGGCATGTTTTAAAATGTGAGCAGCCTTGCTTTTTCCGTTGAAAGATGCACCGTATACTAAATGAGAGAAAAGTTAGAAAATAGCGCATCGGGATTTGTACCGCAATCATGTGTGTTTCACCAAGTAATCTAGTCAAGAGGCGGCATTAGTTTGTGGAACACGCGTTAGTTTTGAAACTCTGTCAATTCTAAAACAACATGCTCGTATTACAGCAGCAATAAATATTACTTAGTATGGTTGGCTAGCCAGCAATGTCGGGTTAGCTTGCAGGGCTTCTTGCGTAATTCGAGCGACATTATTCAAGCGCAGCACCAGCTGCACTATATCATTGCACCGGAAATCAGTTACGCAATTTGCGTCCGCTCGTCGATCATAGACACGTGGCCACTAACGGTTGCACTATGCATACAGGCCCACGCTAGCCGTCGATTCACAACGCCGCCAGTAGGAAGAGTCGGTTCGACGCTTCTATTGTTCTCGTAACTCTACCATCGGTAGCGGAAGCGCGCTTTTGTGGTCGAACGGGCATCCCGTCGAGCAGCCTCCAAAGCGCGCACGCAACAAGTGGGAACGCGACTAACGCAGCAATAGATCGCGCACGAACTCGATGAGCCGAGGCGACCCTCTATTACCGATGACGGGCAGAAGAGCAACAGAGAGAGGAGGAAGAGAACGCAGGAACTGCTGCCGGCCTTACGACCGCAACCGCGTCCAACCGTAGCACCGGCTGCTGAGCGTTTAGCGCAAAAGCGAGGCGAACGGGGGCGGCTGCGAAGTAGGCGGGCGCCCGCCGAGCACTCGAAGCTCGCGCGTGTGCCGCTCCAGCGCTGCTCGGCAGCGGCGTGCAGCGCGTCGCTCGCCGGCAGCGAGCTGCCCGCCAGAGCAGTCACGGCTGCCGTCGGAGAACGGGGCCAGCGAGCTGAAGACGCGGCTCGCTCGAAGCGCGGGCGAGGGCAGTCCGCTCCCTTCGTCGCTCGCCGGCGGCGCGCGAGGCGGTGTGCCGGCGGCTCGCGCCGTCCGCCGCCCGACCTCAGTCGCCGTCGCGGACAGCGGACGGCATGCGGAGCGCGGCCGGCACTGGCGGCAGCTCCAACGCTAGCGCGGGGCTCGTCACTCGGAGCTACGACGTCTGGTTCAATGTTGATGCGGCGACGACTTCGGCGAGCGCCGAGGCGGCTGCGGCCGTCGACGGACCGTCACCCGTGCACCTTCTCTGCACCAGCCTCGGGGCCACCGTCGGACTCGTCCTCAACGCGTACATCCTCGTCGTGCTCTTATGGCAGCGCCAGTTCCGCACGGCCAACAGCCTGCTCCTTCTGCACCTGGCGTTCGTCGACAGCGTGTTCTGCCTGCTGGTGCTCGGGTCGAACGCCGTGTTCGGCGGGCTCTCCGCCCCGGCGGACGTGATCGACTCCTCCGGTGCGTGCTACGTGCAGGGCGTCCTGTGGGCCGTCGTGCCTGCCGTGGCGGTGTGGACGCTGTGCGGCCTCAGCTGCGACCGGTACGCGGCAATCGCGACGCCGCTCCACTACTCGCGCCTGGTGAACACGCGGCGGACGTGCGCGTTCCTCGGCGTGTCCTGGATCGTCGTAGCGGGGGCGGCTGTGCCCCCCCTAGCGGGAGTGTGTCCTTACTCGTACGGTCCATCGCGATGCGTTTGCGTGGCAGCGTGTGCAGGCAGCAGCCAGGACGTGCAAGCCGGGACCGCGAGTTCGTCGCCTGTGGGACTGGGATACGCGCTCAGCTACGTGTGGCTGGCGCTCGTCTTCCCCGCGTCGCTCATCGTCGCCAGCAACCTGCAGGTGATGCTCATCGCGCGGACGCACAGGCATCGCATCGTGGCCGCCATCTACGAGGTCAGTTAGTGCGCCTTCCCTTGAGAGCTTCGCCAAGTTTTCGGCAGCGAGATTTTCTTCTGCGTGCCCGTAGCGCATTCACTAGGTAGTTTTGGAACCGTTAGAATTTTAGGCTCGAAATTAATGCATACAGCGTTCATGCCTGTCTAAGCGCACGCTCAGGTTTCGAACTTTAGGGCATATCTCTATCTCAGCCATGTTATCTGACATTGCATCTAGCATCCATTGCGTCGACGTAGAGTGAATGTATTGCTTTGCTTCAGAGAAAAAAATGATGAGACATCCCAATCATATTGAATGCTTGTTCGTATTTGCGAATGTAAAACGTACTCTACACTGGGAAACACTATGCATACAAATTAGAGTCAGCTTACATATAGTAAAAATCATAAAATACTACTTCGCATGATGCGGTAAAGGCTGTGGAATGCCATGCGACCCACAGTACGTGTCTTGAATACTGTGGTAGGGTTTCGCTCATAGCCTGCTGATTTATGACTAGGTGCAAGTCATAGGGGCACGTGCACTGAAATAACGGCTAGCTAAATTAGGTATGTGAAAGACAAATACTGAGCGAATTGGTTTATTTTTATTAGTTGACTGCATAAATGAGAGTTTGGGAGTTGTGTTCCGTTCGTGGTTGATGAGCACCATGACAACGAACAACAGCATGAGACCATACTCAGGCATACACTGTCCTCTGTAGCCCTATGCTATTCGACTGTCGTGTTGTAGAGTCGCATTGCAAATCAGATTCTCTGATACAGCTTGATTAGCACAAGAACAATGCTCCACGCTGAGTCGTTATTGCTTGTATTCGTGACTGCAAGACTTCGTTCATTTTAATGCCGAACGAAAAGAAATATATTTTTACTTTTGTACAGCATCAGACTTGTTCAGGTGATGTTTCAAGGTAATCTCCCGAAAGTTATTACGTAGTGTCAAACATCCAGTAAGGGTATTAAATATCTTTGACTGATTATTGCGCATAAAGCTTTCGCGCGCGTAAGCAACGTGGCTGAAACTAAATAAAGCACAGCCGTGTTCGCCTCTTCCTAAACTCGGTTGCTGATACAGTCACGATACGAGCAACAAACATAAACTGCGGTGAATTATATTTTCGGGAGGACAGCTTGAAAATTTCTATCTCACCCACCTAATAAAGAATAATTCTCGATGGTTTCCAAAGAGTTCCCCTTATGTAACACCCCCTGAATTGGGGGCCCCTAAGGAAATAAACTGAACTGAATCCTAGCTAGATTGACTTTAACGGAAAGATATTGTGTAGTACACCCATGCGGGCAAAGTTCGTACGTTGGCGCATATGAGACTTAGAACGTGTGTGGCTCAGGCTTTTCGACACGCTCTCCATAGCAGAGGGTAACACCGCACATACAAGGTGCATCAGACTGCACAGAGTAAACCCTTCACAGCAACTCAGACCTCCGGCCGGACTGCACCTACGCGAAGCGTCTCTTCTGTTTCTGTTGTGGGTGGGAGTTGTCTTCACGAAAGCTTATTCAGCGCTAATTGGAATGGCTGATAGTCCTGATTGTGATGTTTGCGGATGCGAGGAGAACATTGACCACTTATTGGGCCGTTGTCCTCAATTTCAAGCACAAAGACAATCTTTGTCCAACACATTGAGCAAACTAGATGATCGTCCTCTGAGTGAACAGGTACTAGAGCACCGTCCTCACCGATCATCGGCTCAGAAGGGAGTGAAGTCACTTTTGTGCTTTCCGAGAACGTCTGGTTTTCACGAGCAGCTTTGAATCAATGACTGTGCATGCACGTCTCTCTGCCCTCTCTCTCTCTCTCTCTTCCCCTTTCTCCCTTGGCGCAGCGTAGGGTAGCCAACCTGACTCTTGACTGGTTAACATCCCTGCCTTCCTTATCTCTCTCTCTCTCTCTCTCTCTCTCTCTCTCTCTCTCGACTTCGGACTCTGTGTAGCCGGAAATAATTATGCGTTCCAATTTTCACGGTTAGTCTCACACGTATGCTTATTAAGCGATGGCGTGGTAAGTAAGCCTATTTCCGGCGTTGCCAAGCTCGGTGTGCTTATTGAGGACAATTTCGTATAGATTATTTTTGCATCGGAAAGCAAGCGTATAGTAATATAGCAAAACTTAGCAGTCATTAGTAAAATAGCGCGTGTCACGTGTAAGAATGAATTGCGCGAATGAGAGATGGCGTGAGAAAAAGGAAAGGCAACGTGGCGGAATAAGAATAACAGGCTTAAAAATGTTTGTGTGCCCTTATTCCTACTTCCTATAAATTCTGCGACAGTAAGATGTGGCGCTGGTGGCCATTGTACGCACCTAGACTCAAATTTGAAAACTCTTCACATTTATCACAGCTAATCTCCATTAGTCTCTTATTTAATAATCAGTAAAACAGAATCAGGAAGGGTATTTGGAAACATGAACAGCTTTAGACATTAAAATCAGTTTCACACCTTGTACGGCAACGTAAAGTGCTTGACTACAGACCACAAAACTCAAACAGCGTAATTTAACTGACCAACTTGCCAAAATTACTAAAACACAAATTTTCAATAAGTTTCTCCATGAGCTTGTGCAACAATACTATAGTGCAACCCCAGTTTCACATGTGCGTTAACATAGAAAATAACAAAGAGCGCACACAAGACAAGGTTCTATGAGATGCAATTTGTACAAACTTCGGAACAATTGCTGTCCTATTTCATTAACTTATTCGAGGACATCAGTGCTTTCATTTGATCATATTGAAACAGATAGATATGGTAGGACCATATTTTAGGTTGTGCAGAATTAAAAAAATAATCTCATGCTGCTGACAACGTAATTCTATTCCTTGAGCTCGATTATTCAGAGAGGCCGACATTAGTTGTCCGCAGGCACCCAAACACAACAACGGTTAATTCACGAACGATCACTAATGAACTTTTTAATTGATTACTATACAGCAAATATTGCAAATTTGAATTGTAGCAGGTGATCTTGCAAGGTATATCTACTTCGAAAGAATTTTGAGGATCGCATGGGTTTCGAGATATCCGCCATCAAAGTAACGGTAAAAAATGCACTATTGTTCCACTTACTTTTTTACCAAAGCGTTATTTCATGCATTGAATCACCAAGGTAACTGCAATGTCCATGTATCTCATCGCAAACTTTGCCAATGAAAATCTCGAAACAGGTGTCATTTGCGATTATTTGTTCTAAGTGAATGCGCCTTGTAAGCTCACCGGCTACAATTCGCAAACTAGAATGTGACCCGCCGTGGTTGCTTAGTGGCTATGGTG
Organism: Dermacentor andersoni; assembly: GCF_023375885.2. Lineage (NCBI taxonomy): Eukaryota > Metazoa > Arthropoda > Arachnida > Ixodida > Ixodidae > Dermacentor > Dermacentor andersoni. The sequence goes on from NC_092816.1 coordinate 182,091,567, forward strand.
TTGGGCTGCTAAGCACGAGGTCGAGGGATCGTATCCCGGCCACGGCGGCCGCATTTCGATGGGGGCGAAATGCGAAAACTCCCGTGTACTTAGATTTAGGTGCACGTTAAAGAACCCCAGGTGGTCGAAATTTCCGGAGTCCCCCACTACGGCGTGCCTCATAATCAGAAAGTGGTTTTGGCACGTAAAACCCCATAATTTAACCAGAATGTGCCATAAAGCAATTTTTTAGAAGTTATTAAGAGAATATTTCTTATTACTTGAATGCGTCTTTCGATTTCTCGTGCAAGTAATATCCGCCTCCTTGAATAACCCAGCACAAGTACTACAATTATGCCATCTGTGACATGAAATTAAAAAAAAAACATTCTGTCAAACGAAGAAATTATCACTTTGTATATGTACGAAGACCTAGGATAAAAAAAAGAACAATAAGTATTTATCTTGCCAAATAATACTGCAAATCTGATATCGCATTTACATTTGTTCAGCTCCCGCTTGTGTTGCCTTAGCGCCTACGCCGTTGCCGTTCCTCCGTGCATAAAGCGCTGTGCTGAGTTAGTCGTCCTTGCGGCACGTTCGGTTGCTTTCGGTTGCACTCACTCGGTGCTAGCGGCGATGCCACGTAGTTCAGAAGCTGCTCACTCGAAGCTTTTCACACGTGAGTAAATTGACCCACTGTCGTAAAAATATTTCTAAGGGTATCAATACGTTCATGTGTTAATAGCATGAGATTCGTTCAGCTTTGCAGTGGTGGAGGCACATTGCAGTTTCTGTTGTGGTGGAGGGCGTACATGGAGACGAAATATTTTATATAGCTCCGTTTGTGCTGGAGGGAGGGGGGAGGGCAGTTAAAATTGCCCCTCTGTGATAATGGCGAATAAATATTTTCAACATTGGTTTGACGTCATTTCTTGCATGGCCATTGAACTTCATTGCATTTACGCTGATTCTTGATGGTTGACGGATGCAGCGTCGCAGACAACATTCAATGAAACCAAGGGCCTTTCACCCTTAATATGAAACTATGAAAGCGGCGTTTTGAGAATGAATTCAATTGCCTTTATGTCCATAAACGCACAATTTATCGGGAATTTAAGGAAAAAGTTCACAGCAACTTCATGGGCCTTAAAACCCTGCCTGAGGGCAGCAGTGGCAGGCACAGGCACTGATTCAGGACCGACAGCACAAGCATCACAATACAATACAATGTCGGCATCAACTTGTGCCGGCAAAAAATAAAATTTCAATATAAGAGGAAGCACCACGAAAGATCGAGCAATCCACGGTTCACACAATGCGGGCTGCACATTCCGATCAAAATTGGGTAGCGATAATTGCAGTAACTCTTTTCTTACCATCCTATAAGTGCTCACGATACGTAGTGGTTGACGGTGAAAGCGGGGATAAATTTTCGAATGGGATTAAACGACCAGCCCTGAAGCCGTTCTTTCTCTAATTTTAACTTCAAATTTTAATTATTCGACTCAGTGCTATCAGACGAACTGATTCTCACTGTACATTTGGTCTTACAGCGTTATCATACGTTAAAAGCATGGGCACCTCACGGAATAGTACATTTGCTGTGTCTCCTGGCATTAGGATTGAAAATTTCTTTGAATTCAAATTGCTCATTATACCCTAGCTTCTAATAGAACTGACATAAGCGCACTGGCATACCACGTAAAAGCAACGTTCGCATAAGCTTCTTTCTAGGGTGAAGGAACACGTAATACAACCACATTGTTCTGCACGCATGCTTACATGGTGCGCTTCGGATAAACCCAGCCGAGTGGCCGACTTTGCGTAAGGTAATCGTAACCACTACAGGAAAAGGATTCCATCAGGCCATGACGCCACTATGATGTCGACGACTGCGGCCCAGAGTGTACATGTTTCACAGTTTGCGTGTTCGATCACTCGTTACTATAGCAACAGTAAAAAGCGCTTATGAAAAACTGTCTACGTTCCCGATATGACAAGACGTGCTGTTGTAGTTGTTAGCCGCACCAGGGAAACGAAATATGAGCAAAATTCAGGTGACACTTACTTGGGCTGCTATTATATCGCGCACAGTGTAAAGTTCGCCCTAGCGGCAGGTATACTTGATTGAAATACTGCAGCATTAGCGTAATAACATAACGCATTTTTCATCCAAGTATTTGAGCGTACGTAAACACATAGGCGTCGCGCAGGAGAACGCGTCAAATCTCAAGCATCACACGAGTTCCTCTATATTTGAACTCCATTGTTACGTGCTTTAGGCACCAAGCGAAAATTTGATCGGGGGAAACGTTGTTGCCATCGAGTTTTTTTTTTTTTTTTCTTCCGTTTCAGAGGTCACTAGTGCGCATTGTCCACCCACACAAGCGCGTAAACACGCACATGCACACCTCTAGGATGGGAAATTTAGCTATCTTTCTCTTTTCAGATTCTTCTAGGTAAGCGTAAATTGTACTCATATCTTGAATCTGTGATCGTCTCCTGAATTCTGTTGTTTTAGAGAAGCGAAACTTTACATTCTTCTCATTACGTATTGCATTTATACGTGCTTTCCCGATCGCAACTCCTACCATTGTACCTGCCCTTTCTGTTATAATCCCACGAGGGATTTACAGAATGTAAAATAAATAAATAAATAAATAAATAAATAAATAAATAAATCTCCGTTGAAATATACACCAATATGCGTGCTTTGCGGTGAGAAGCGTTCTTAAGCGTTCCTTAACATAGCCGGCAAAAAAAAAGAACAAATAAGCAAACCGCTGTGTTTTCCAGTTCGATGTTTTCATCGCGAAGCGGCGAGGAAAGCCCTTCGACGCAAACACACACGCGCTCTCCGCTCCCTCGCTCGAGCAAGCGGCGCAATCACCGCCGCGCAACAACTCGCCATCGTTTCACGTCGCCAAAATGCCCGCCGCACCGTCGCGCGCGCATATAGCATTTCTCAGGACATTAAACTCTTGCCGCGGCATTCCGCGTTTACGGGGTCAGCGCGGCTCGCCTCGCCCCATTGTTGCGTCGAGCGCGCGCGCCTTAGTTTCTGATCCCGTCGAGGAAGCGGAGGAGGGGGAGGAGGAAGCAGACGCGGCGAAACAAAAGAGCCGGGCCTCCCCCGGTGGCGAAGGCTCGCCGACGCTGCTGCCGGTCGCGCGACCTCTCGTTGGTCGGCGGCCGCTTACGTCGCTGCGCGGTCGCCCGCACGCTTCCGCGAGAGGGGAGCGTCCGACGGACTCCCGCTAGCCTTCTCGTCGGGCCGCGACACTTTCGATGGCCGGCCGCTCGTGTGTCACACACGTTGCCGCGTCGCACCGTTCGCCGCGGTCTGTCGCGGTCGCCGCTCAGAATGCGGGCGCCCGTTTGGTTTCGTTGTCAGTGTAGTCGTCGTGTCTCTTTCCTTGCGAAGAGAAGCGAGCGGAAAAGTTGTGCCGCCGACGATGGCAGTACGCTGAAATCCGCCAACAAATCGAACGAGTGAGCCAAATAGGGTCGATGAAGCGGCGTATCTCTCCTGTTTGAGTGCGATATCATCACCATCGCATGCCTATTTCTATGCCACTACAGGGTGAAGGCTATCTCCCATTACCGCTGTCCTGTGCTGGCCGATTCTATCTGTTCCTGGGAATTCCCCAATTTCACGACGCCACCTGCCCTCCTCGACTGTGCTGCCCTTTCCCTCACCACCCATTCGATCACTCTAACAGAACACCGATCCTCTGGCCTGGGCATTACATGGCTGGCCTAGCTGTATTTTGCCTTCCGGACATCAACATTACTATTGGCTACCCCCGTTTGGCTCTTTGATCCGCGCCGTTGTCTTCCTCTCTTGCGTGCTATATGTGCGAACATGACCCACGTTTTCTTAGTCGGGGACAACCGAGGAGTAAAATGCTCTCCTGGCTCGCTACGACGCCTTTTCCGTCTCGATGAGGTGTTCTGTGTGTTGGTCTGAACAGCATTCTTCTTTTAAATTGCCAGCGGTATGACAGCACAATTCGACTCTCTGGGTTAGATTTTCCTGCGCATTTCTCCTCAATCGGTGCGAGTCGAAACCGGGACCTTTGGTGTCAATTAAGACGATATTTATTAAGGCAGTCGAGCCCACGACCGTTGGAAGGAGTCGAACCTACGACCGTTGGTTTAATGAGGGCGAATTAGGCGCGAACGTATAAGAAAGCGTGCCGCCGAAGCGAAGAAGTTTCAGCACGACCTGTGGTGTTAATTAAGGTACAGTTAATTAGGATAGAGTTAATCCAGGCCCTCAAACCTGTGGCCCAACATGCACACATGGGCGAACCCGCCATATCTCCAACTTGGTTTCCGGCTGACATGTAGTCGAACCCACTACCATTGTTAATTAAGACGTAGTTAATTAGGTAACGTATAATTAAGATTGAGGTAATTAAGACACTCGAACACATGACCTTTGGTGCGAGTAGAACCGCGACCTTATGTGTGTAGTTAGGGCGAAGTTAATTAATGCACAGTTATTAAGGTACAGGTAGTTAAGGCACGTGAACCGACGACTTTAATGGGAGAAAACAAGCAATAGAAAGTGACGACGCATTGTAATGAAATTGTGAAGTAATGTAATGAATGTTTCGGGAACGTGCCGGCTTTCGCCTTCATCCTCTTTAGCATAAGCTAAAGTGACTGTCAATTTTTACGCGGGTAAGGCGTTCCAACTTCAGCAAATTGCCTAACGTATAGCACAATAATTGCTACGTGCCGTTGGTAACTTAAAGCAAGTTTTTTTCACATTGATAAATCAATATGGTAAACGCATAAAATATGTGTCCAAGTCCCTATCGAATGCTTACGTTTAGCTCTCGCGTTTCTTTTTTCCTCTCTCTCTACTTGGCGAACATCGCTCCACTCTGCTTAACTTATCTTGGCAGAACTGAATATGTCCGCGATTTTCGATGAACTGGGGCGTAAGGCATGCGCAAGAACTTCGAAATAAGAGTTGACCTGAGGCGTGAGACCGTCAAGCGTGGCGGACACCTGTAGCGTGATAGTGTAGCTGTGATAGAGTGATGCAGTCCACGCGGGCGCTCTTTGTTTTGAGCAACGTGCTGCAACAGCAGTTGTTTCTGCTCGCTATTCCTCTCGGCAGCTGAAGACGACCACGGGTGTTGCACAGTGGCGTAGCCGGAAATTTCGCGCTTCCTCCCCGCTTTTCTCCGTTGCGTACACAAGACTGAACCACCATCGTCGGCTCACCCATTCTATCCCCTCGCCCCCGCTCCCCCACGCTTTCATTCGCACATTCAGCATGCGGCGCGCGGTCACAATGTTATTGCCCTTGGACATTTACGGAACATGAGGGCGACGGCGACGGCAGGAATGCGTCTGGAGTGTCCATAGAATTGCTATGGCAATAATATTGTTACGTAGGAAGACGCAGACGAAAAGCTATGTACAAATATATTTACAAGGAAAATACGCTGCGCTTGGCCAAGAGGCAACAGCCCGCGCTAGCTTCTAATCGTCGTCGTCGTCTTCACACTGCTGGCCTTTCGTGATCGCGCATATTGTGCCGTAGCACTACCCCCGGCTGCAAAAGCGCCGTCCCGGAGCGACTAAAGATCGGACTCGGAAGCAGTGTAGTAGGCCTTGAGCCTACTGACGTGTACGACATCACTAGATGCCACAGGAGAGGACGAGGTTGAGGCCACAGGAGCAATTTCGTAAGTCACAGGCGTCACCTGGCGCAGCACGCGGTAGGGCCCTGTGTATCGCGAAAGGAGCTTCTCTGAAAGTCCGACGTGACGAGAGGGCGACCACAGGAGCACGAGCGCACCAGGTGAAAACTGTACGTCACGATGGCGGGCGTTGTACTGACACTGCTGAGTGGTCTGTGAGGCCGTCAGTCGAGCACGGGCAAGCTGGCGTGCATGGTCAGCGAGGGCGATGGCGTCGCGCGCATACTCGCTTGTTGAGACCGCAGCAGGAGGAAGTGCCGTGTCTAGGGGCAAGGTAGGTTCGCGACCGTACAGTAGATAAAAGGGAGAAAATCCGGCGGTGTCGTGCCGGGAAGAATTGTACGCAAATGTTACGTAAGGAAGGGCAATGTCCCAGTCGTGGTGGTCCTTGGAAACGTACTTGGCCAGCATATCGGTAAGAGTACGGTTTAACCGCTCTGTCAGGCCATTGGTTTGAGGATGGTATGAAGTAGTCAGTTTGTGTTGAATGGAGCAGGAACGCACAATGTCAGCGATAACTTTCGAGAGGAAGTTTCGACCACGGTCAGTAAGCAGCTGTCGCGGGGCGCCATGAAGCAAGATAATGTCACGCAAGAGAAAGTCCGCGACGTCAGTGGCGCAGCTGGTAGGGAGAGCCCGAGTGATAGCGTATCGGGTGGCGTAATCAGTCGCGACGGCTACCCATTTGTTCCCAGAAGATGACGTGGGAAAGGGACCGAGCAGGTCTAATCCAACACGAAAGAACGGTTCCACAGGGACGGTGATCGGCTGGAGATGACCGGCAGGTAGCACCTGAGGTGTCTTCCGACGCTGGCAGGGATCACAGGCAGCAACATAGCGTCGAACGGAGCGAGCGAGACCAGGCCAATAGAAGCGGCGGCGGACGCGGTCGTACGTGCGGGTTACCCCAAGATGTCCTGAAGTGGGTGCGTCATGCATCTCAAAGAGCACAGTCTGTCGTAGCTGTTTTGGCACGACAAGAAGAAGGTCAGAGCCGTCAGGGAGGAAGTTCCTTCGATACAGAATGCCACCCTGGAGGACATATCGGCGAACGGATGCGTCGGTAGGTGTAGAGCGCAGACGCTCGATAAGTGCTCGCAGCGATAGGTCTCGGTACTGCTCATCGGCGATGTTACCGAAGGCAGGGACAGAGAAAATGCCGTTGGCGCTACTACTGTCGGCGTCGTCAGGCTCGTCGACCGGGTAGCGAGACAGGCAGTCAGCGTCCTTGTGTAGTCGGCCAGATTTATAGGTGACAGTATACGAATATTCTTGGAGGCGTAAGGCCCAGCGACCAAGTCTTCCTGTAGGATCTTTCAGTGAGCATAACCAGCAAAGCGCGTGATGGTCTGTGACAACGGAAAAGGATCGGCCATATAAGTATGGGCGGAATTTCGCAACCGCCCAAACTAGGGCCAGACACTCACGCTCAGTGATGGAATAGTTGCGCTCCGCGGGTGAGAGGAGCCTGCTGGCGTAAGCGATAACACGGTCGTGGCCACGCTGGCGTTGTGCCAGTACTGCTCCAATTCCGTGACCGCTGGCATCAGTACGGACTTCGGTAGGCGCAGAAGGATCGAAATGGGCCAAAACGGGAGGCGTTGTGAGAATGTCGATTAGATGAGAGAATGCAGAGGCCTCGTTATCGCCCCACTGGAAAGGAGCGTCTTTTTTCAAAAGGTCGGTTAGTGGTCGTGCTATGGCGGCGAAATTTCTCACGAAACGGCGGAAGTACGAACAAAGGCCGATGAAGCTGCGCACATCCTTGACACACTTCGGAACAGGGAAGTGCGTAACAGCATGGATCTTGCCTGGGTCCGGTTGCACTCCGTTCGCGTCAACGAGATGTCCAAGGACGGTAATCTGGCGGCGGCCGAATTGGCACTTCGATGCGTTGAGTTGCAGACCGGCTCGCCGAAAAACGTCCAGGACTGCTGAGAGGCGCTCGAGGTGCGTAGCGAACGTTGGGGAGAATACGATAACGTCGTCCAAGTAGCACAGGCACGTGGACCATTTGAAACCGTGAAGAAGGGAGTCCATCATGCGTTCAAAAGTGGCAGGGGCGTTACATAGACCGAACGGCATCACTTTGAATTGATAAAGACCGTCGGGTGTGACAAAAGCAGTCTTCTCGCGGTCGAGATCGTCCACGGCAATCTGCCAGTAGCCGGAGCGAAGGTCAATAGAAGAGAAATAGCGAGCACCGTGGAGGCAGTCAAGGGCGTCATCAATCCGAGGTAGGGGATACACGTCCTTTTTGGTAACCCTGTTAAGGTGCCGATAATCCACGCAAAAGCGCCATGAGCCATCCTTCTTTTTGACCAGTACTACAGGTGACGCCCATGGACTATATGATGGTTCAATAATGTTCTTGGCAAGCATTTTGCGAACTTCTGCGTGAATAACTTGACGCTCAGCTGGTGACACTCGATACGGGCGGCGATGAATAGGAGGGGCATCGCCGGTATTAATGCGATGTTTGACAGCTGTAGTTTGGGCTAAAGGACGATCGTTAAAGTCAAAAATATCGTGGTAGGAAAACAGAACGCGGTAGAGTTCACGAGCGTGCTCGGAGGGCAAGTCGGGGGCAATCATTTTCCGTAAGTCAGCGATGGTACAATTTGCCGACTGCGATGGTAGAGGAGTATCGGATGAAGTGTCGTCTACTGCAATGGATGCTACTGAGTGATCCTCGAATGAACAAAGCTGGGCCAAAGACATCCCACGTGGCAGCACTTGTGTCGTCAAGCCAAAGTTGACCACTGGCAGGCAGACGCAATTCGCCGTAATAGATAAAACTGTATGGGGTACTGTGATCCCATGTGTAAGGAGGACGTCTTGCATAGGAGCCGCGATGTAGTGACCGTCGGGGACTGGTGGGGATGACACTAGGTCAACGTAGGTCAGTGCCGAAGGTGGCAAGCGAACGAAGTCGGCGGAACTGAGGCGACTGGGGTGTGGTTCAGCAGGATCCAGAACAGGCAGGTCAAGGCGGAGAGTACTGGCGGAACAATCGATGAGAGCAGAATGTGCGGAAAGGAAGTCTAAGCCGAGGATGATGTCGTGGGGACAGTGGGCGATGACTGTGAATAGCACGATTGTTGAGCGATCGGCGAAGGAGACGCGGGCGGTACACATACCAATTACGGGGGCTGTTCCGCCATCGGCGACACGGACAACAGGCGTCGTGGCGGGCGTGATAATTTTCTTGAGCCGGTTACGAAGGTCAGCGCTCATTACGGACAAATGCGCCCCAGTGTCTATGAGAGCAGACACAGAAACACCGTCGACTTGCACGTCAAGAAGGTTCAGATGAGTGGGCAAAGTCAGTAGAGGATTTGGCGGCGTAGGGAGCAATGCAGCGTCACCTCGAGGCGCTGCATCGTCTAGTTTTCCGGCTGGGAGCGGCGTCCGAAGGGAGTCGGCGAATAGGCGCGACGGGGCTGGGGAGAGCGAGATTGTCGTCGTTGGGGCGAAGGCGAACGAGAATAGGGGCGGTTCGTTGCAGGAGAATCAGTGGCGGCATTATCGGAGCGTGCGGCATAGGGACGAGAAGGGCCACCTGAGGGGCGAGAGTAGGCAGTATAAGTAGGCCGGCTCGGGGAACTCCAGCGACTACGACAGTGCCGAGAAATGTGCCCGATTCGATGGCAGTGGAAACAAATAGGCTTGTCGTCAGCAGTGCGCCATTCAGATGGGTTGCGGAAACGTGGTGGGTAAGAAGATGCGGGACGGGGCGAAATCGAAGAAGCCGGGCGGGTATTAGGGCGATGGGCCGAGCAGATGGTGTGAAGACCCATGTTTTCAAACTCCTGGCGGACAACTGCCTGGATCAGTGAGACCGTGACTGCAGATGTGTTGGTGGGACTGGAGTCGAAGGCAGCCGGATAGGCGGCCTCGATCTCACGCCGGACGATCCTGGTAACATCGGCAGTGTTGTTGGGACGAGGAGCGTCGGCACAGGAAGATGTCGCTGGGGTGTTGGGCAGACGGGCAAACTGCTGGTCAATACGTCGGCTTTTGGCGAGTTCCAGGCGGCGGCACTCTCTTATAACAGCATCCACCGTCGCTACGTTGTTGCAAACGAGCAAGTTGAAGGCGTCATCGGCAATGCCTTTGAGGATGTGGGAAACCTTGTCTGACTCAGTCATGTGGGTGTCAACTTTGCGGCACAGAGCCAAGACGTCCTGAATGTACGTGACATAGGGCTCTGTTGACGTCTGCACACGGCCGGAAAGCGCCTTCTGCGCGGCAAGTTGTTGACCGTAGGGGTTGCCGAACAAGTCTCGAAGCTGTGTCTTAAGTGAATCCCAACTGGTGAGCTCATCTTCGTGCGTGCGATACCAAACTCGAGGTGTGCCACCGAGGTAAAAGACTACGTTGGCGAGCATAATAGTAGGGTCCCACCGGTTATTGCGGCTGACATGTTCATACAGGCTGATCCAGTCATCGACGTCTTCCCCATCTTGGCCCGAGAATACGCCAGGATCACGGGGAGCGGGGAGAGTGATGTAGGTCGTCGAAGTGGCAGCAGGTGTCGGAGCCGGCGGAGTCGGGTTGTCGTCGCCGGGAGCCATGAAGGAAGGCTCGACGTACCGTCCACTGCGAAGCTCCGTGACGAGGTACAGGGAACGTCCACCTCCACCAGATATGTTACGTAGGAAGACGCAGACGAAAAGCTATGTACAAATATATTTACAAGGAAAATACGCTGCGCTTGGCCAAGAGGCAACAGCCCGCGCTAGCTTCTAATCGTCGTCGTCGTCTTCACACTGCTGGCCTTTCGTGATCGCGCATATTGTGCCGTAGCAATATTGTAAGAGTATTCGGCAATTGAAGCTCCCATGACCCATTACTTTCCGCAAAAGAAGAGGTAACAAAATCGAACTTTCACGATGCGGCAATTCGTTGCGCCGCAACATATCCTTTTTTTTCTTTTGTTGGGCCGGAGCACCAAAATAAAAAAAAATGCAATGGAAAGCATGTTGCGCCACAATCGAATGCCTACCTTAGGCACCCAATATGGCTACCGAAGGAATATCGGAGAAAACGTGAGACTCTTGGCCCACAGAAAACCATACGCATACTGCTCGGTATCCTGGACCGGCGAGACATGACTTTCCGGAGAGGTTACGCTCAAGCGAAAGCGTTGTAACTCTTCCAGTCTCCACAGTGATGCTGGCGAGTGACCATTGTTTCTTTTATTCGCCTGCTACCCAGAAAGCGTCCAAAACTCTGCCAGGCAAAAATCCACTCGGCCAGACAAAACCGAACGCGCACCAAAGTGCGGCGCGCAGTGGTGGGGGCAACAAGAGAAAAACGCATCCGCTCTGGCTGGCTCTGGTAGCCCGCGGGTAGCAAAAATAGGGGGATTCATGAGGCTCAATGTGTCTTCGCGAATAAAAGTCAAAGTGGAAAAATAAAGAAGAACGTAGTTACCTTTGTTGGCTTTAGTGTCTTGACATGGATGCTTTGGCGCAGGTGAAAAAAAAAATGTTGATATTGTTTTCTCTGACGTGACTTCACAAATGAACCACCACAACGCTTTGGCTCATCGCACCTCTCTGCGTACTTTTGTCAACTTGTATGATAGTATGTTGATTTGGCTTAACTCGTTGTATGTTCCGACGTACGACATTAAAAAATCAATGTGCCTTCGGCGTCAAACGTTTATAAAAACATTAAGCGCACAAAGTTCCGGAATTGAAAATCTAAAGCACGACTTGGGAAATGGTAGTGCATCTTCCGCATCAGAAGTTTATGAGAACTTTATAGCCATAATGTCTCGGAATTGAAATCCACGCGCTCCGTAAATTCCGCGGCCTCTGCGCGAGGCCCTTGAAACTTTGTGCTCGGATGGGGCTCCTTGCGTTATGCGACTCTAGGTGCATGGGCGTGGCCGCGAAATTCAGCTCGAGTTCACAATGTGCGCCCTCAAATGTCTTTTTGAGGTTGAAAAAGACATTCTAGACAAAATTCAGAATTATTTCCGGCGGCTGGGTTTGTTTTGGTCGGCGGTTCATGGACAGCACGAAAATATTTCGGGAATGGGGCTGAAACCCCCTCCCCCCCACCCCCCTGGCTTTGCCCCTGATGTCGCTTAAACTCGTGGCGGGCTCCGGTAAATCTTATACATAGTTTAAAAGAGCAATACCTATTTTCTCTCTCTCTCTCTCTCTGTTTCCTTTCGCAATTAGTGAGAAGGTAGTAAACCATAGAGGTCTCAAGTATTTGGACAGATTCTGCGGGCTCGGCAACTCTCCAATGTCATTTCCTCACCATAGCGCCCTTATCTACTCGAGTTAACGCGTGTCCCAAAATCATATCGCAGTTTTGATAGGCAAAACCGCAATTTTTTTTTCATCTTAAGTGTTGGTATTTTCCTTGGACAATCACTAATTGACGCAACATCAGCAACAACGTCGCTATCGGGACTCGCCATGCTCATTTCAAAAGCATTTAACTACATTTTTAAACTGCGTTTTCTGTTATAGATACCTGCACTGTGTTCCTCTTTCGTGCCTCTCTCTTTGTTTTGAGTTACAACATACTCATCCGACTTGCTTTAACACGTTGACCAAAATCACGGACTTCACAAATGATAAATAAGGAAATGTAAACAAATAGTTGAGGATAAAAAACGGCCGTGGCTTAGCTTGGTTAAGCCTGGTGATTGCGAAGCAATAGTGTGTTATTCTCGGATCAGCTGGTAGTATGGCTGGTGGTAGTCTTGGGTTGTGCTAGTGTTAAGGCTCAACCAGACGTACGCGTTCCAATGCGCCCGCACGCGCCGCACCACGCCTGGGCGCGTACGGCGTCAGGCGCGGAGGCTGTTTCGCGTGTCGGCGCGCGGCGGCGTGGAGACCTACAACCGCTAGAATTCTTGCGCCCGCGCCGGAAGCTGCCGCTCGCGTCAGTAGCATGACACACGTCACATGACCACGGCAAGCCAACGTCACTTCCGGAACGACTCTTCGCGCGACGTTCAGGCAAGCCCGGGTCACCCTAGCGTTGTTGCGGGGTTTGCGGAGCTTGCGGGATATATGGCGGCGGTCCCGGCTGCCCGCTTCGAATTGAATTTGGCGTTGCTTTTGTAAAATGCACTTCGTTCGTAGCAAACGACTGTGTAAATGGCTTTCGCTTAGTCTCAGGCCGCTTCGACGACAGAGTATTATAGATAACCTCGTGGTGTTTTCGAGATCGCTTCTCGTTTCGAACAAGTCGAAACCTAACGAAAGAAACGTTCGAGATGTCAGCGCCACCTGTCGCTAATGGCGCGAAATAGCCGCAACAACGGCATATGGCCTCTGAGATTCGAAGATGTCGCCGGTCAACTAAAATTGTAGAAAACGTGCGCTGCTTAGCGTACGCTATATTATAGCGTATAGCATACGCTATAGTTGCTGACGCTAAACTAAAACTGTCTAATATGTAACACATTGCTTAACGTGGCCGTTAAGCGAAGGCTAGACTGCCTTGAACATGGCAAGCTAGCATCACTGCGCCGCCGCGACGAGACGCCCGGCTACGCGCGGCAACTCGTGTATCGTTTGGGTGCGCGCCCTCTTCCTCCGTCCGGCGCCACGCGACGTCGAGGAAGCGCGGCGTGTGCGGACGCATTGGAACGCGTACGTCTGGTTGAGCCCTTACGGCTTACAGTGAATCATCTAAGCACCAGCACGTCCAGGTGCATCTCGGACTTGAGCACGCCGTTGGCGAACGCCCGTATCGTGCAGAAGCACGAGAGGTCCAAGTAGCGCATGACGACGTTCTCGATGCTCAACACCGGCCGAACGTCGGCGGCTGCGAGGAGGCCGCTGCTGATGTCGCGACACGCGAGGATGAGTCGGGCGCAGCGCCACGTCCCTGGTGAGAGGAGCGGGAGTTAGACCGCCGTTGGTGGCTACCGCCTCGCCTCGCGACGACGTGAGATGGGGCCCCGTTTTTACACTTGGTGTGACGTCACTCTAGGTCACGTGGTGTGACGTCACGCAGCGAGGTCACGCTAAAGGTCAATGGTGCCTACCACCGCCTCGCCACGGAACGGGCTGAAGTGCGACCTAAAGTAGTATTGCTTCGCAATAAAACCCCTTAAACTTCGTAATGTAGCGCCACGCTTTGAAGAATGCCGCCTCCTCCTCGCGCACTCTGGCCGAGGCCGACGCCGCGTCGCTATTGGCCTAATGACATCACGTGGGCCCTTGAGCCACCTTCGTTTGTTTACAGTCGCGCTTCAGCGCCATTTTCGCTTGAGAAGCGTCTGCGGAGTGGCGAAGAGCGCATGATGGCGCCGTTGCTGTTCCGTGTTGTTTTGGTTTGCGAACGCCTTGAACTAATCTTTGTGGAATGTGCTGCGTCACTTCGCGGCATTTTCTATCACCATAACTTGCTGCGCAAGAAGCTGTTCGCGATACCGTCCCGTAAGCGCTACGGGTTAAGAAGAAAGACGCGGCGGACTATAACGTTAAGCTATTCCAATATGTTGTTATTCCAGTCTCCTGACCTCAAATTTGCGTAACCGCCGACGCAAGCATCAGGCGGCGAGCCTCTCGGTTGTATGAACAGATCAATCAAACGCTCTCCTCATCACTTCACTAAAGTCATATCTCGCAAATGTTATTTCGAAACGAGCGCACCCATGCTCAATGCATGCAGCTTAGTACAACTCGGATCGCGACAAGTACGTCACTTCGTGAACGCACGAGCTACCGCACGATGAAATGTCATTCGTGATGAGTCACTAACTTGAAAGAACAGTGCAGTTGTTTCAGCCTGAATGAAGCGCTGTTCCCGCATTCCCGCTTCGCGAACGAATACTAAAAAAAAGTGATTTCGTTTTCTATATACGTAAAGTCCTGACTCGATGATTAGCCGCGCGTATTTGTGTCGACTTTGAGGCACGAGGAACATAATAGCAGAAGCGCCCACCTCTGAGCCTTTGCGCGTGCTTAGACTGGCAAGCACGGACGTTGGCGGCACTGTAGCTTGTAACGCTCTTTCGAACCTTCGGAGCAGCGTTCGTTCGTGCCCTCTGTCGGCCTTTCTACGTCATAGCTGATACACGCCCCGAATTCGCATGGTAAGGACGGCGCGGATTGTTTAGGCTACTGCGGGCTGCAGGAGGTCACGATGTTGGCATTCGATTGTAGATGACGTATTTACAACCATTTGCAACAAGGTATTCGGAATAGTCCTGGCACAGCGTTAGCGCTCGTTCAGATACTTTTTAAAAGTATAGCTGTCAAAACAGAAAAAAAAAATCTGCCGTCACTGAATTTGCATAACCGCCGGTTTTGAAATTTTATGCTGTACACGAAGTTACTCTGAGCTAGAAAGCCCACGCGAACGCTTAAAGCGCACCGCCTTGCCATGCGTGCATTCACCCTGCGAAAGGTCGTCTGCTACGCTGCCACGGTCGAGGAGGGTGCGTGAAAGAGAGGAGAAACGAGGAGGAGTGAAGGCGGATGAGGAGAGTGTCACTACTTTACGAAATTTAAGGGGTTTTAGGTGAGGCGTATTGAATCTACGCTATGACGGATGCTCAATTCGAAGCAATGGAGCCGGCGGGAAATAAGGTGCTTTAGTTTACATGGTAGAAGCTGCAATGTGCCGTCGAGTGAAAAAGAAAGTCTGAAGACCAGGGTTGCCGCTAAATTTCTTTTATCTTCTCAGCCTAGGCATAAAGGTGAAATTATGTGTACTGCCGACTTGCGCCTGCTTTACCAGCGCCATTCTTTTATACAATTTCACGTTGCATGGCTGTGCTTGACGAAACACTTTTTTTTTTGCATGTGCCGTAGTTTCTCAACATTTGCACTAGACTGTGCATCGCGTGACATATTATAAAAAAACTTTAGCGCGAAGGAGAATCGAGATCGGTTTGCCGACATGTGGGCTTAGCACGCTGCTCTGCCTATACATGCACTTACTATTGTCCTTCCTAAATGAATTTCAAAGGTGTCCGTTCTTACAGCCAATTAGCGCTGCCTGGGATTTAGTGGAATTAACAGCTGCTGATGTTGTTCTTTCTTTCTTTTTTCGCGACGGACTCCTGGGAGTCGAGTCTTTTAATTTGGTTCTACGCAGAAATATAACTTAGTCCTTCGAAATATACGGATAAGAGGCCTCTTCTACGTACCTGCAACCAAGAATCTATCTTATTGAGCCTGTGTAAGATATATTGATGAGATGCGCGGGACGGATACGAGTAAAAGCTGCAGCGAAGTCAACTCCCACTTACCTATAGAGGGCGGCAAAGAAGTCGCATCTATTCCTTTGAATAAATACGGAACACGGATAAGAACACACAATGTGATATTATAACAAAACAGCGTAATTAAACTCAGAAATTCAGCAGGGTAGAATAACAGTAAAATACCAATAGCGTACAAACACCCAGAAAGAGCTTAAAAGATGGTTCTCGTTCGGCGAGCGAGCTAAAATCAATTATAGAATGCGGGCCCTACAAAAAAGCGGGACACGAGACAAAAAGCAAGCATACATGGAGGAACCAACTCTCGACTCCTAGAGAAAACACTCATCTACAGCTACCAATGAAGAAAACAAATATCTTGGTGGTGTTTTTCTAGTCATCCGGCATAGCAGAATTCTCTCTTCACGTGCAGAATGGAACACAAGCGGAGAATATTGGACAAGATGCAAATATTGACGGTGTCGCCCGCAGGTGAAGCACTGAAAGTGACAGAAAGGTTTAGCGTTGTGCTGAATGTGTCTCACAAGGCTGGCTTGAGTGGGGGCGCCGCCACTGGCGTTGCAAAAAGGCGCACCTCAAGCTAGACGCGGATTTTACACTGACCCTCCTCAATAAGCATACAAAGCAAATCTCAGGACTGGTTCGCCAGATTGCGTCGGACTATCACGGTCTGTTTGAAAAGGAGATCATGCAAACGATTGAAGCTTTGGTGGTCGGTCGCCTCGCCTACCACCTCCCGTATCACCACCTCACTCAAAAACAAGTAGATCAGTCTGATCAGTAGATCAGTCTGATCAGACTGGCGGTTAAAACCGCACTGAGGCTACCGGTGCGCACTATCACTAGCCGCCTCCCACAGACTGGTCACTATAATACCGTCCAGCAAATCATAGAGGCACAGACGAGTGATCAACTCCTGCGCCTCTCCCGAACACCCACTGGGCGAAACCTACCCCGAACTCTGGGTTGTGAGCCAAGCGGCGACCTCCCGATGGAAGAGCCGTGGTTCCCCATTCCTGTAAGACTCGCGGCTAACATGCAACTCAAAGCGTTGCCACGAAACATGAATTCGCACCGCTATCCGGGCCGACGTAAGGCGCGGACTGGCCACCGCGCGCGCCGTCATCAAAATCGCGAAGGCGTCCTCTATGTCGACGCCGCGATCGGGCCGCTCGAAGGAACGGTCACGGCTGTTCCCATGACGGAGGGTGGACGCATTAACACCTCTACCTCGATAAAAAAGCGCACCGACGGGGCTGAGGGGACCGTATTGGCACTAGCAATTGCGCATACGCGGCCGCGGATTCTACCATTACGGAAATCTACACCGATTCCCAATGTGCATAGCGTTACTGCATTGAAGGCGTAGACCCTAAGACGGTCACACACATTTTACGAAACATCCCTTCGCTTCCCCATCCGGTGACTATCACGAGGGTGCCTCGGCTTGAGTGTGTTCCCGGGAACGAGGGCGTTAATGCGCATGTCCGAGGTCTTTCCCTGCGGACCCCTGGCGGCCACTGGCTAAACCCCATGGAAAAACCAGGAGTGTGGATCTACACGTAACCACCATGTTACCACTTATTACACGAAAGGTAGACGAGATTTACCTCCCCCTCACCCTTACCTTACGGCCCATCAGTGTTAACTTTGGCGCCAGATCCACACCAAGGCATTTATTTCTCCCTATCTGGAAGATCTATTTAACCCTATTCTCCACAATCCACAATGTACCACCTGCCGAGCGCCCCGAGCAGATCTATTCCACTGTTTCTGGAGCTGCCTCAAGCCCATGGCGGTAGAGCCCGTTCCCAACCCTTCCTTTTCCTTGTAGGAGGCCGCTCTTCGGGCCACTTGCTCGGATGACCAGCGCTGACTGGCAGACCGGGCCCGCCTAGAGATGCCGGCCCGGGGGCTCCGGGGAGTCTAGGGGCCCAACCACGTTCAAGTAGATCAAATAAAGTTTTATCCATCCATCCATCTATCCATCCATTTACGTTGCATGAGCGGAGACAGAAGGAAAGCCGTTGGCGTCCATGAGCGAACAGACGATTCGACAAATGTCGATTGACGTTTACGTTCCATTGTGCTGAGAGCTGTGAATGCTCCGTGGCCGTGAATGCTCCGAGCCGTGTGGCGTGCGCACACAGCTCGAGCCAACAGCGCGAGCCATAACGCTGCCCTGCAGAGCTGATTGAGCGGGGCGTGGTCCTGCGTCCACTTGGCTTTGTTGCTTTTGATGCAAATCGCACTGCCCGCCTCTGAAGAGCTTCGAACCAGGCGTGCGCGGGCCGCGTAGCGCCGTCGTCACCATAACAGCACGAAGGCGGTTCGAGCGTCCATATAACTGATATTGCGATGCAACTTACTGTACAGGTCACAGGGACAGGCGGAAATATGTGCCAGCGGACATCTCACGTCGCACACTGCCGCGCATCAGGCGCTCGTATATTGAGGACTTCCTTCGTTTTGTATGGAAGGTACTAGCAGCACTTTTGGATGGAATAATTGTATAAGGAAAATTAAAAGAGCTCCAAAAGACACGCACAAAGCTGTACACCACGAGCGCTCACTAACAACTGACGCCTCTCAGAAAAGAAGTGAGAGTTTTGCCCGAAACGTGAAGTGCTGATTGCGATTGATTGCGGCAGCAAATCATCAGACAGCCATACAAAGTAAGGTTAGTCGTTTTATCGGCTGCATACACTTCTGTAAACATTCGCACCTTGTCACGTGCGCAGAAACAAACACGTCAACACATCTGGTTCGACAACTGCCGACGCTATGGACGTCAGACTATGGAGTTTTGCAAGACGCGTGGCGCCACCTGCCGTTGCGAAGAGGCAGTAATTGAGTAGTGCGAAGCCCGACTCCCTTGCTAAGTTGCCTATGCAGCTAGCGACTGCGAGACGACGATTTAACTAGATTCTGGTACATATTGCGAGTGTTTTGCGCATTTAACACCCAGACAGAGAGCTATGAATTTCTACGCTAGTCGGACGCGCCGCTGAACTGCCATAAAGCGCTTGCTGGCTCACTCTTCAGACTGATGGCGGAAATGACGGCAACCGCGATAGCTCGCCGCGCTACGAAAAAACGCTGCAATCGACGCTACTGTTGTGTTGTAAATTGCCGTGAACGTGAAGGGCGGAACAACAACGTTCAGTTTTACCGATTTGCATCGCGATCGTATGAAGGGGAAAGGAGAGAGCGCTGGATACGGGCTGTTCAACCTGTTGGGTAATCGTAGTACTTGCATTCCCCACAACACAGCGGCTCGCATGAGAAAGTGCGACAATATTGTTCTTCTGTAATTGTGTTGCGTAGCCCTGACGGAGGACCGTGGTGACGAAGCGAAAACTCAAGAATCTGCAGCCGCGAATTCGTTGGTAACAGAAAAAACAACGTTGCGAACCATCCTGCTTATGTGACATCGATATCTCCACCTTTAAACAAACGTCCGCCTCCGCTTGACTCAACAAGTGGAACGGAGAGATTTGGCAGGTCAGCTTAACCAAACATTTTGGTTCGTTTATGAATTCAAAATTCTGTTCTAGAGCATCGTTGTATCGCGAGCTCATTTCTACTTTCGGTATTTTGTATGTCCTGCGCTGATACAACAAGCACGCTTCGCAATGTGCTGAGCCTGCTCGACTGCGTTTTTCAAATGTGAGCAATAAAGTGGCTGTAGGAGCACTGGATGAGTAATTGCGAAGTAACGCACGTGTGGAAAGAAAAAAATGTCGCGTTTATTTACATTCATTTGTGCGCGCTTGTTGCTCGAAGCGTCTGTGAAAAGTTCAAATTAAGGTACTGAGCGATGCTGTAGCTCCTGCGAGAAAGAAAGATGCAGCGCGTAGGCACTGTAGGAAGCTTACTTTCGCTATGATGGCACGCTGTTTGCTGCCTTGGAAAACGTTTTCTGTTTGCTGCCCTGGAAAAGGCTATGAAAGGATTTACTCTCTGTAAATAATTGCGACATAAAACATTACGATAAAATACATAAAAATATAGGAGACACTTAAGTCTTGTGTTCAGGACGTATTCAATATGAATCAATTTGAAATGCTTAAATTTTTATGCTGATATGCCTATAGACAAACCTGATGCTCTCTGTACTTGCGAGTTGCAGCACGCCGAAATAACACTTGAGACTTCATTTTATATTGTACAGGTACTTCGTCCTGCTGAGCTTCCTTTCCGAAGCCTGGATGGGCAGAAGCTTTCCAGGTCCTTGAGTTTTAGGAAACCGTGCCTCAACACAAACGAAAGAGAAGGGTCTATTGTGGCCTATGCACCTTCGCTTGCGGACAGCTCTCCTTGCACTACTCAGTTAGCGCCAAGGCTGCGATGGGGGCGCTGATGACGGGTTTTTCCGCAGCGCCGCCTGGTCAGAGTCTGAGGTCTATAGCTGTCATAACCCTGGCGGGGTGATGAGCGTCAGCTGCGGCGAACTTATCGCCCTTTGTGCTGCCTCTCGTACACAGCGCACACGAAGCCATGGGCTGTCAGAGGTCGGCCAGCATTCGAACCCACCGCTGATTGCCTCAGGGACGGGACGCGTGTGGCCGGGCTCATGCGCCACAGCTGCAGCATAGAAGAAGGGATGGGCGCTAACCTTCCCCTTTCGTGCCTCCTTCCCTCCTAGGGAACGTGCATCCCCCCGCTATCAACTTGCGCGTGAGAGAAGACGGCGCCTACATTGCCCGTCTTCCTCCCTTGCGAGCGGGAGAAGACACCGCCGCATCAACTGCCACACTTCCCGCCTCACTCTGGCAAGCTTTCCCTCACACCTACAACATACGACGCATGGACGCGATGTTATCGCACTTGCACTTTACGTAATGTCACAGCGAAACCGACGGCGGAAATTTGCCCGGAGTGTCGATTTAATTGCCAGCGCTATGAAAGAAAAATGGGAAATTAGAATTGAGGGCCTGCAGAGGCCCGACACGTATGTCGCAGTGGCGCTGTAAGACAGATGAAGAAAAAAAATTCTACCAGCCCTTTATTACACGCGAGTATCTTGTAAATTTAGCGTATCCGGGAACCTCGCTTCTCTATAGTGTTGTTCTAAATTACGGATGCGTGATTCAGTTACGTCAAATACGTACGCAAATTCGTAAATATTGATTTGATTTTCGTACGTTTCTTGCGGAACTATTCCATGGTCAGTTATTGTTTCATCGCAAAATTAACTTATTGCCAGAAACGCCAGCACTTCCAACCAGCTGAAGGAAGCAGTTGCAAAGCTTCGCATGCTCGCGTGTGACATCACGTCTCGTCTGGCACAGCACAAATTTCAATATACGACCAGCCGAGCTCCCCTCTTCCCTAAGGCTGGGGAAACCTCTACGCCTCCGATATATTCCGTCGAACTGGTACTGTGACATTGACGAACGTTATTTGCCTTGCAGTTACACCTTCGTGAGCGCGTGTATGCAGCAGCGCTCGGCAACGCGCCAATCCTGTTTCCCTACCTCCTACTCCTTTCACCGTAGGCTGATGTTGCGGTATTAGCGAACTGTATTTCACATGCCTCCAGGCCCTGGCGCTTAAGGGCCCTGGTGAGGCAGTAGTGCCACCTCTAGCGACGTGTTTCACCATGTCAGCTCTTCCTAGTACATCGTTTCTTCATAGCATATGTTATGTATCATTGTCTAGTATTATTGCGAACATATTTACGTACCTTTCAAAAAATATTTTAGGCCTCTATACAGCCGTGTTTCATGCCCGTCTAGATATTCATTATTCATTTACGACCGACTCGCTATCTGTATGCACCGCACTAACTGCATCATTAAATTCAGCAATTAAAAGAACATTTCGTTCCATGATACCTCCGTACTTACGAAAAGTATGTTTGCTTTGGGTACCGCGACATCGTGGGTTGCACTTGAATGAAATGGCAGATTCACTCGCACGAGCATCCCTTAACGGCCCTATCATACCTGTTTTGCCGACATCAGCTTATGTCACCGCGGCAAGGTACAGAAATTTCGCTATATCTCAAAATTCTGCAATATCCATGCTAACACCGTGTTCTGAATTCCACCATCTTGGCTTCCCATGGAATATTAATTGGTGTCCTTCAAGGCAATTGGAAGTATCTTTTACAAAATTGAGATGCCGTATACCTCCTCTAAATTTTTACTTACACAGGTCTGGTCTCGCGACGTCCCCTCTATGTTCTTATTGCAGTGCACCTGAAACTATCGAACATTATTTTCTCTCATGCCGCCGCTTTCTAAGACAAAGAAGAATATTAGAATACTCATTTACCAAACTTGGCCTATCACTAACCTCGACAAACATTCTTTCTTTTGGGGCAACTTCACTGGGAACCAGCCACAGGGATGCTTTTCTTGCTGTTTACAATTTTATTAGAGAGACAAAAAGAGTACCTTGCTGATTTTCTACAATTATCCATAGTTTCTATTACTTAATTCCTTTACGTTAAATTATTTTAGCAAAATTCTTACCAATACTTTCATTGCAAGTCTAAATTACAGTTCTATCGTCCCACGCTCCACTATTCAAATCTAGTTTCTCTATACTTCTAACCTTACGGAAAACCGCCTGCTTCTTGGCCAATCCCCCATAGTGGGTACGCGCCACTGTCTGGGACACAAGACAAGACAAGACAATGACAGTCTGTTGTCGCAGATTTGGAGCTCTTTGGCCACATCTGACCCTTGCGTCAATTAACTCCACTACTACTACTACTACTACTACTACTACTACTACTACTACTACTGCTAATAATAATAATAATAATAATAATAATAATAATAATAATCCCTACCTCCCATTCATCCCACAGCCTTATTTGGTAGACAGTGACAGTGACAAGAACTTTATTAAGAGTGTCCTGAGGAATTTCATTGGGGGAACCGAAGGTTCCCCGATCAAGTTGGTGGCTCCGCCCACGACGGGACAGGGAGATGGTGACTCTCCGCGACGTCGCGGGCCCTCTGGACGGCCTGTAGTTGGTTTGGGAAATCCGAGCTCTTCAGCAAGGCGTCCCACTTGGACTGGTTATGAAAATCGGAGCCCGCGTTGTACGGGCACAGCCAGAGCATGTGGTCGAAGGAGCAGCACGCGTGACCGCATTTGGAGCACGATTGCGGAAAGTTCGGGTCTATCCAACTAAGCGCTCTTGGGGTGAGGTACGATCTCGTCTGTAAAAGCCTGAAAGTAACAGCCTGAGCCCTGTTCAGTTTCGGGCTGGGGGGAGGGAATTTTCTCCTGCTGTGTCTGTAATGTGACGTAATTTCGTGAAAGGTTGTAAGTTTATCTTTGAAGGGGCAATCCTGCGGGAGAGCCGGACCACTAGCTCGGGCGCGGTTCGTGAATTCACGCGCCAGGCAGTTGGCCCGCTCGTTAGGGTTGCAACCCGCTCGGTTAGTTACATCGTCCATGTGGGCCGGGAACCATGCTATAGTATGACCTGCGGTTTCTTCTCGCGTATTAATACGAAAGCATCTGTTAACGATGTCAGCTGCCTGTTTACAAACTAGAGCGGACGAGAAAGCCCTGACCGCCGTGCGCGAGTCGGAGAAAATGGACGCCGGGCCTTTTGCGGCTTGAAGAGCCAAGGCTATCGCGGTTTCCTCCGCCTCGTTCGCGCGTTTAGCGTAGATTGATGCGGCGCTGATAAGTGTTCCGCGCGCGTCAACGACCGTGATTGCAAACCTGTCTTCGCTGCCATATTTGGCGGCGTCAACGAAGAATGCATCTGCCCCGTAAGGATCGATTCGTCGAAGGATGGCTCTAGCCCGCGCTCTTCTGCGACGTTCGTTATATATTGGGTGGATGTTCCTCGGCACGGGCTCAACCTTTATACCTTCACGGGCTAATTTAGACAGGGGGTGTCGGTTGAGCGGTGCCTGTATAGGGAGCTGACCAGCTTCATCAAGAATCTTGATTCCCGGCTTAGTTGACGAAAGCCTGGAGATCTGTGCAATAAACTGTGCTTCAATTAATTCGTCTGTGGTATTGTGAATTCCGAGTTCAAGTAGTTTTAATGTGCTAGCGGATTGTGGAATACCGAGTATTCTTTTGACGCCGGACCTGATGAGCGTGTCGAGTTTGTTCGTTTCAAATTTGCTCCATTTGAGGTACGGTGCCGTGTAAGTAATGTGACTGATGAAGAAAGCTTGGAAGACCCTGAGTAGGTTGTCTTCCTTGAGTCCCCCCCTTTTGCTTGCGATTCTAGCTATGAGTCTGAGTATATTTTTCGCCTGCGCGCCCAGCTTGTTTAGAGCTTCTGCATTACAGCCTTTGGCGTTGATTAAAAGTCCTAAAATTTTGATGGAGTTCACCCTCGGAATGGGGTGCCCTTCTCGTGTTGTAACTTCGACTGGCAGCGTTTCCAGAGGCTCGAGGTTCCTAATGCCCTGCCTCGACTGTCTGTAGAGGAGGAGTTCGGATTTGGTCGGTGACAGCTTGAGACCCGTGCATCTAAGAAATTCTTCCGTTACATCTATGGCCGCCTGGAGAGATTGCTCTAGATCAGCCAAAGATCCCCCCGGGGACCAGATTGTGATATCGTCTGCATAGATTGCGCGGCCTATTTTTGGGAGTGCGGCCAGCCTTTCAGATATTTTATGCATGGCGATATTAAATAGTAGCGGGGATAAGACCGAGCCCTGAGGGGTTCCGCAGTTTCCCAGTTCGTACGGACCGCCCGAGATCGTGCCCAGTCGAAGGAACGCTTTCCTTTCCGATAGGAACGAGAGAGTGAAATTAAAGAATTTCCGCCCTAGGTTGAGATGGGAAATTTCGTTCAACATGTGTTCGTGAGCCACCTTGTCAAAAGCCTTAGCGAGTTCGAGTGCAATGATACCTCGTACGTCCCGCGTCTCGTTATCGAATATAGATCTTTTCAGGAGGAGCATTGCGTCCTGTGTGGAGAGTCCCTTTCTAAAACCTATTAGATTATGCCTAAATAGTTCGTGGTTTTCTACGTGTTCGACGATTCGATTGTGTATTGCATGTTCTGCCACTTTGCAAATGCACGATGTTAGAGAGATGGGCCGCAGGTTATTTATGTGCGGAGGTTTCCCCGGTTTGGGGATGAGCACCACCTTGGCGGTGCGCCATTCCAACGGGACCTGCCCCGAGCTACACGCCTCGTTTACCTCTGCCGTTAGGATTTCGATGGCCTTATCGTCCAGGTTCCGGAGGAGCTTGTTGGTGACCCCGTCTGGCCCCGGGGCCGATCTTCCATTTAGGTTGAAGAGTACGTCTCTGATTTCTGAAATCGTAAACGGTTCGTCTAATTCTGGCCAGTCCAGCCCCGTGTAAGCCGCTCTCGCGCTTATGCCTTGCGAATCTCCTTCCTTGACGGGTAGGTAAGTTCGCGCCAGGTCGTTGACAATTACATCGTTTGTGAGGCCCGAGGTGACCTGCTTATGTATGAGCCTATCGACGGCGAGATTTAGCGCATTCCGGGACTGTTTATCGTTTAGGAGGCTTTTAAGCAGATTCCACTTACTACCTCTTCTCATGCGACCGTCCGTTTCGTTGCACGTTTCGTCCCACTGTTGCAGGGCCAGTTGCTTGGAATAGCACTCTATTTCCTTGTTTAGTGACGTTAGTTTTGCTCGTAGTCGGTGGTTTAATTTCTGTATTTTCCACCTCTCTCCAAGAGCGTGTTTAGCCTCCAGGAGATGCGCTAACCGAGAGTCCATTTTGGGGACTTCAAGTTTTGTGCTGATTTCTTTGGTCGCGTTTTTGACGGACAGTTTAAGATTGGTAATTAGTTCTTTGAAGGATTCGCTTGAGGGGGCGGTTTCGGCTCGAATTTTCCGGAAAAGATCCCAATCGACGTATTCGTATTTGACCGGAGGTTTGGGTTTGACCTGCACCGCGATTTCGAGAACGTAGTGGTCACTACCCAAGTCCTCCTGAAGATTATGCCACGTGCCCTCGATATTCCGGAAGAATGTGAGGTCTGGCGTTGTGTCTCGACTGACCGAATTACCCCTTCTAGTGGGAAACCTAGGATCTGTAACAAGGGTGAGGTTAAAATCGGCTGCACATCCGGCTAAGTTTGCGCCCTTCTTGCTGTTAAAGCCGTATCCCCATTCCGTGTTACGAGCGTTGAAGTCCCCCGCAATTAAGAGGGGCGCGTTTCTGGTTGCCCTGATTGCGGAATGGAATAGTGCATTAAAGTCTCTGTTTTTATCTGCAGGCGAACTGTAGACGTTAAGAATAAAGACATTCGCGTTGCTCAATCTACTGGGCACGAGCTCGATCAGTTGTGCTTCTAGTCCGCTACGATATTTTGGAACGGTGTGCTCCACAAAGGAGACACTCTTTTTAACTAAGGCCGCGATGCCTATCCCCGCTTCGCCTTTGTACGCTACTGCGCGATAACCAGACAGAGTAATCTCTTTCTCCGCGAGCGTCTCCTGCAGTAAAATTACTTGTGGCTTGTCTGTCACCGATCTGACGAGCTGACCTAACGGAGCCTTGCGCCTCTGGAAGCTAGCGCAGTTCCACTGCCAAATTTTAACGGTATTGTTATTTGTGTTAGCCATCTTGTTTACTGTGAAATTTTAGAAACCTGTGGCGCCCCCGTCGAGATTTAATCCTGTCGGGAGTGGTTCAGTATGTGTTGTTTGTCTACTTTTGGGCTGAGCCCTAGGTCTTTCTAATAGCGTTACTCTCAACTCTATGGCGGATAGCATTTCCATAATCCTACTCAGGGTCTTTTCCAGTTTACCCTCGTTTTTGACGGGGGGAGCGGAGGCGGCGGACGGGGTTTTATTGACCTCGGTTGCGTCGCCCTCTTCTTCCTCCTCTATGTCGCTAAAAGGTTCCGGGTTGAGCGCCTTGCGTTTCGACTGCCCGGCTAACGGGCCTGGTTTACTGTTGCTAACCTCATGCCGGTTTATGAGTTTTCCTTTCATGTTGTTGAAAGATTCCTTAAGCTCTGCGAGCTCGCGTCTAAGTTCCCTATTTTCCACTTCGAGCGCTTGGATACGGGGATCGATCCTATGCTCTGGCTGTGCCTCACCTGTGGTTTCTTTGCTTGATGCGTTCTTCTTCCCCGACAGCTGTGTCGCTCCCTTGACCTTGTCAGCCCACGTGGCCCGCTTGACGGACTGGGAGCGAGACCGGGATCTCGATCTTGAGGAGCGTTCTCCTTGCCTAGGTTTGGATTCTCTCCTTCTCGTGCGTGAGCGCCCTCCGGATAGAGATCGGGTACCTAGGATGGAACCGCTCCGCGCAGCTGGTGCAGCCAACGAGATGTCGCCAATTGCGTCGGTGACGTCAGATTCTTCGTCCAGTTGTGCCTTCTTTGCTCTTTGTCGGCGTCTTCGGCGTCGGCGTCGTACGATGTAGGGAATTTGATAGCGCTTTTTGCACGTTCGGTCTCCGGTGACGTGGGGCCCGCCGCACGCTTCGCACTTGGGGGTGCATTGATGTTCTTCTTCGTCGTCCGCTTTTGCTTTTCCGGAACCGCGGCATTTGCTTCTCTCTTCCTCGCTGCTGATGCAAACGTCCGCACGGTGGCCTACGTGGCCGCAAGCATGACGAACGTCGACTTGGCGTCGGTATAAAGAACATGGCAACAAGGCCGTGCCGCAGATCACGTGGTTGGGCACACGCATGCCTCTGAATAGAATCACGACTACATGCGAGTTCTTGATTCTTCTGGCTTCTTGTGCCGTGGGATATCTTTCGTTCACAATCATGGTTCTAAGCGTGCCTTCATCGTGACAGGGATCGATGTGCCTTATTACGCCTTTGCACGTATCTTCTGGGGCGGCGACGTACGCCGAGACTTCGTAGGCGCCGTACTTAGTATGGATTTTATTTAGTCTCGCATAGGCCCTTGCATTAGCGGCGTGCGGAGTAGAGATGATTAAAATATTCTGTACCTTGTTTGGGCACATGGTGTCTTCCTTCGTTTGATGCTCAGGCAGGGCCGCCGCCATGGCCAGGGCTTGAGCGAGCAGTACTACGTCGGCTTTTGATACGTCGAGGCCTCCCTTGGGGCGCACGATAATCTTGATCTGTTCCTTCGGGAGCTTCGGAAGTCGCGAAGCTGCCGTTACTTGCGACAACAGACTTTTAGCCGGTCCCTTGGCAGTGCGGCAGCCAGCCGGCTTGTTCACGGTACCACGTTGGCCATCTCGTAATGGCGGCCTATTCGTCTCCTGCTTTTTACGGTTGTTGAGGGCGGTGATCCACCCATCACCGTTGAGATCTTCCTGGGTTACGTCCATGCCTTCCAAAGTTACGACTTCAGGCATGGCGTCGCTTTCGATGAACGCACGTGTCGTCGCTTCAGTCGCGCACAGAGACGGCAAAACGCGAGCGTGGGACTGCCTCTACAGGCAGGCCTGCCTGCACCGCCGCGCGAGAGCAGGCTGTGCCCGTTAGGGCTAGCTCCCTCGTCGGCGTGATGGTAGAGCAAAAGCCTCAGAATATGACGAAAAGTCCACCCACCGATAAAACTCTGGCATCGGCGGACTCCTTGAAACTTGGCGGTTCCGGTGAGGTATATATCCAGGGTTCTTCTTGGAAAGACGCCCAAGAACAGTTAAGAAAGCGGGAGCCGACTTGGTTTGGTTTGGTTTGGAGCCTGTAGATATAGCATAACCCACTACGGGGGATTGGCCATGAATCGGGCGGCAGTGGGTTCAAAAAGAATAAATGCCTAAATAGGATTTTTTTTTACTGAAAAGGTGATATTAAATTAATTCTAATCGTTAATAATAATTTTCATGCTATAGTTTCTTAAAATTAGAAGTTAATATTTTTTTTTTGGTGCCGACGTGGATACGTCCGCACTGCTCAGCACCTCTTCCTCTTCCCCCTTATTTGGTAGAGAACAGAATATTTCTGTAGTAGCTCGAAGCGTGCCCTGCATTGAAATTCAATCTCTTAAGCTTTATGGGAAACTAGACGCAGAGCATGTTGTTATATCGGCGATTTTGAACATTACCGACCGCAATGTGCTGCTGAGCAGCGAAAACTCAAGTTAACAGTAGACCGTCTGAACTCACCGCATCTTTTTAGTAGAAGGTTTTGGGCCCACGGAGACGGGTTGGACACGCCCAACGCGCCCTAAAATCCGTGAACTTTCTACCTGAGTCGGCCTTAGGCGTACGTCATTATAACACATTCGCT
Source organism: Dermacentor andersoni (assembly GCF_023375885.2). Taxonomy (NCBI): domain Eukaryota; kingdom Metazoa; phylum Arthropoda; class Arachnida; order Ixodida; family Ixodidae; genus Dermacentor; species Dermacentor andersoni. Next base: position 182,120,634 of record NC_092816.1, read on the forward strand.
GAAAATGTCATTGTGCCGAACGCGTTCGCACAAGTACGTTTTGTGTGGACGCATTATTTTTACGCCTAGTCCGCGTTTCTAGCGTACATGCGGCGTACTGACCAATATAGTACACTGTACTATAGCATACTCGCCTGCCGTCTACCTCTCTGCCTTTCTTCGACGCCTCGTGGAGAAGTATC